>NC_092342.1:155367500-155705000 GCF_046630445.1 Rutidosis leptorrhynchoides
GGAGCCTTCTCATGCTCATGCTCCCCCTCAGTTTGTTTTCTCTTTTTATGCTTTTTAGATTTCTTCTCTCCCTTTTTGTCATCAGCAGGGGTAGAAGTAGGAGCTAGGGAGACTTGTGCATCAAGGTCACTATCGAACTCAAGAACAGAATAAACAAATATGTTCCATTCAGCATCAGCAGGAGATAGATGGGCACCAGGATCCACACCATATTGTCTGAGGCATAGGTTTGAAGATCAAACTTCAATCCTAGCAACACCTATGGCTATTTGTTGGACGTCAGCTCTAACGTCAGTTTGAAGAGCAGCCATTCGTTGCATTACCTCCACCATTTGAACATAAGCTGAGGCAGGAATCATTGTAGCCTTTTGATATTTCCGTGAATCCAATCTCTCTTCCAATACCCTATTTTCCTCATTAAGAAAAAGAATCCTGCGATTAACAACATCTAGATCAGCTTGAAGACGGGCAATATGATCAGCATACTCATTATGAGAGATGATTCACCTCTTAAGATCCTCCTCCTCTTCATGATGTTTGACAATGGCTTCCACTGCTAGATCAGCAAAAGCACACACTTGTTTAAGCTGGGCTTCAATAGTGGATGTTGTAACATCCCCAGCTCTACGAATTGCTTCAGTCATGCGATCAGTAATAGTTTGGCGGATGGATCGTTGGATGTCTGGTGTGATTCTGGCAACAGTACGATAAACATCCAGGGTAGAGATGGCAGCCACCTTAGTAGGATCAAAACTACTGGTTGAGGGGCGATCACTAGCAGCCAGAATAGGAGTACCTCCATGGGGTGGTGGAGGTGGAAGGTCAGAATCTGACTCATCACCACGATCACCAATATTTTTACCTTCACCCGGATGTTTAGAACCACTTGTATCATTTGCAGCATCATTATCAGCATCATCAGTAAGATCTAATGGTTTGTCTTTGGAACCAGTCACATTATCATGAATGACTGGCTCGTCCTTACTAGCACCTTTATCAGCATCATCATCAGATGAAGAAGATGATGAGGAAGAAGCTGATGAATCAGAAGGTACTAGCGAATTAGGAACATTTTGCATGACACATTTACCAGTAGCAGGATCGATGATAAACTTGAGAGGCCTCCATGTACCAGGCCATGGAGAGGCAGCTGGAGCCAAACCAAAGTAATGATAGTATGGCTGCTCATTGACTTGTTGTAAAGTGGCCAGCCTCTCATATACCGCTTTACGTGCTGGACGATCAAGCTGAGATTGTAGTTCAGTCCGCTCCTCTCTGGGTAGTTTGCTGGCTGATACCAAAACACTTTGAGGATTAATAGTCAGCTGATCCACTAGCAAGGCAATCTTGGGGATGATGGTAGCTCCCCTATATATGAAGTTAGGCACCACTTCATCTGGATCTGGTACCTGGAAAACATATGGTTTCTTCTCAGCAGAAACAAAGGCTTGTGTAGAATCAGTTGTTGTAGTAGCAGATGTACCAGAATCCAATTCAACACCCTGTTCACTAGAATCTGAACCAGGGATGACAATAACATTAGCTGCACTAGGTGGAGTAGATTTAAATTCTACATCAGAAGAATCAGTAGGGACAGCAGCTTTATCAGTGGTCAGTACAGTGTCACCCGTGGGTTCAGTGACAAGATCATCAATGAGAACCTCCTTAACAATTTTATCGATGACTTGTTCAAGCACAGGAGGAGGTTCAACTATAATCTCATCTTCCACTTCTGGGATAGTAGTTGAGGCAGCAATACTGGTGATTGGAGGAGGGATGGCAGCAGCAGTGACATCGGAAACTATCTCCTCATTACTAGTAGGAACAGTTGAACCAGCATCAACTTGATCCCCAGTATCAATAGCAGCAGTAGAAGCAACAGCACTAGTATCAGCACCACCAGTTTGAGAGTCAGTAGCACCAACACCAGTAGCAGAAGCAGAGAGCTCATCAGTAGAAACAATAACATCCTTTTCTTGCTCCCCCTCTGCCTGTTCATCTACCCTGCTAAGAACTGAAATAAAAAAACATTTTATGTTAATTGTAGAACCAAATAAATTTGACTCAACAATTGCATCTGTTATTGGTCTTTGGGGACAGACTAGTGATTTAGTTAGCCCTTTGATTGAGACAGGGTAAGGTGTTTGTAAGTGCAGCTGTGACTCTGCTGACTCATTGTCAACACATGTTGACCCCGATTGTGTAAGAGTTCTGGCTGGTAATGATTTAGTAGTGTGACTCTTAGCATGATCCAAGTAACATTTAGGCTGTACAGTGGCCTGAGCTGATTTAACACGATGAGGAACTAGTTCAAGACTGCTTCGAGGGTCAGTTATGTTCTCTGGTGGTTATACTGTCAGTAGAGGATATTTCTTGATGTATAATTTTGAAAAATGTGGACGTGCCTGGTCAGAAGAATATGAGTTGCTACTCTTCTTAACACTAGTTTTAAAACCAGTCAGCTTGGGAGTCAAGGTTGTACCTTTAACCCCACTTTCATTTTTCAAGTCACCAATTAAAATATTTTTAATTATGATAGAGATTTCTGCTGTTTGGTCTAGAGACGCACCAGGTTCCATAGCAGCCTTCTTTGCAGAAGCAGCAGTTGAGAATGGGGCAATCTCCCTTGTGGTTTACTTGGAGCCAGCTTTAGCTCGTTTGGATTTGCCTGTTACCAAGAAATAGATAAGCAACGGATTCCAATACTAGAAGTAGGTAGTCAGTATATAAGACTAGGGATGTTCTTTATTATCAGAGAGCACTAGATTCTAATACAACTACTGCTTTACCAGTATGTGAGACGGTGGCTGTACTAGTTGAGGTAGCTGGCTTCTTCTGTTTAACAGCTAGCTTGCGATGAGGTCCCTCCACCTCAGCTAGTGCAACACCAGAGGCAGTCGATTGGGCAAGTTTGAGAGATTTGAAAGTTTGGGAATTTAGAGAGAAAAGTGTGTTTTGGAAAGGTAAATTAAAGAGTTAATAACCGAAGGTTATTATGTTAAATGGATCGCCTTATTTAACCTTTCAGATTAGTGTAAAAAGTGCAGGAGAGAGAAAAATGGCAACTGTTACCTGCAGGCGCGTGGGCAGATGTGACAGACTGGCACGTTTTCTAGGGGACACAGACTGTTGACATGACATATAATCGGCTTAAACACTCATACCTCCCATTAAGCATTAAATGCAGCAGGTTTTAATTCAAGATGAAGTTAAAGACCATAAAATAAAATTTGTATTAAATACAAAAATTCTTTGTTACATTTAATATGTCATGAATTTAATTTTATATCATTGGGAGTAAATGAGTTGCTATTTTAAGGTATCATTTAATGTTGTGAGCTAGTTATTATTTCATTTTAGACATAGAATGGCCAAGTCATAAAAGACCTTGTTGTGCTTATTGTTTGACATGCAGGCAGTAAGTAAAGAATTTGATGCTTACTGGTTTGACCTACATGTTATAGAACCAGCACACAAACAAAGTTGTCTTTTATTCTAAAGTTCAAGCATACCCAGCTCAGAGATGAGATAGTTAAAATGTTTCTCATCTAATGGCTTTGTGAAGAGATCTGCTAACTGCTGGTCTGTTGAAATAAAATGTAGCTCCACATCTCCATTTTGAACATGATCCCTTATGAAATGATATCTGATGTCAGTGTGCTTTGTTCTAGAATACATCATAGGATTGTTGGTAATAGCAATAGCGCTTGTGTTGTCACAGTAGATTGGAGTTTTTGTAACATGAACACCATAGTCCTTCAGCTGGCTTTGCATCCATAGTACTTGAGCAGTACAGCTACCAGCAGAAACATATTCTGCCTCAGCAGTAGATGTGGATACATTATTTTGCTTTTTGCTCATCCAGCTGACCAGTCTACCATCCAGTAACTGGCAACCACCAGTAGTACTTTTCCGGTCTATCTTACACCCTGCAAAGTCAGCATCTGAATACCCGATTAGCTCAAAATCCTGGTCTTTGGGATACCAAAGACCACGTTTAGCAGTACCTTTCAGATACCTAAATATTCTTTTTACTACTAGTAAGTGTGACTCTTTAGATCAGCTTGATATCTGGCACAGAGACATGTGGCAAACATAATGTCTGATATGCTGGCTGTGAGATAAAGTAGGGATCTAATCATACCTCTATATTTAGTGATATTGACTGGTTCACCATTGGAATCAGCATCTATTTTAATGGATGCTGTCATTGGGGTCCCTATATCTTTTAAACAGGTCAGACCAAATTTCTTTAACATATCTTTGATATATTTATCTTGACTTATAAAAATTCTATCATCAAGTTGTTTGATCTGCAATCCTAGAAAGTATTGCAGATCTCTTTGTAAACTTATTTCATATGTCTTTGACATAAGTTTTGAAAATTTCTGACAATGTGTTCCATTTTTAGAACCATAAATAATATCATCTACATATATCTGTAACAGTAAGAGATCACAATCTATCTCTTTTGAGAACAGAGTGGTATCGATTGTTCCAACTTTAAAGTCTAAATCAGTGAGATACATATGAAGTGTCTCATACCATGCTCTTGGAGCCTGTTTAAGACCATAGATAGCTTTGTCTAACTTGTAGACATGGTCTGGATATTTACTGCTTACAAAACCAGGTGGCTGCTTGATAAGGACTTCTTCTTGCAGCTTCCCATTTAGAAATGCAGATTTAATTTAACGACCCGTCAAAGTACACTTGACGACCATCGTTATCTTGGTCCCACAGTTTGATCGAAACTCTATATGAATTTAATAAAACAACCTTGCATTCTTTATTTAAAAATGATTTCCTATAAAGGAAATCTACCAAAATGTATAAGTTTAGAAAAACTATACATAAATACTTTAACCAAAAGTTGACCAAAACAAAGTCAACAAACACCCACTATTTAATGTATCAAAATAGAATGCAAGTTAATATTTAACAAAAGCTGCCATCATAAATATGCAGACTCTTTAAGCACAGCGGAAGCAATCAATCATTAACCTGAGAATAAAACATGTGAGTAACTGTCAACAAAAATGTTGAGTGAATTATAGGTTTAATATTGCAAACAATATTTAATGTAAACCATAAAAATTTATGTTTGAAAACATAAAAACTCCTTTTTGGACGACAAAATTATATGCTAGAAAACATATAAAAACATTATTCCATTTTTCGTGAGCTACCTGGTAACCACTTAACCCTTTATTTACCCTTGCCAAACACAATAATTAATATACACCGAACAAGTGTATCTTCAACTAAATACGAAGTACTAAACATTCCAATTATAAATTGCTAGCGCGACTAGCTCGAAATGGGGTTGTCAAACCCGATAGATCTATCCATAGGATTCACGTTCACCAGTAGAAACCAGTGATTACAATTACCAGATTAGGGAATATTTTTGTTCGACTCACAATGAATAATTTAAACCAATTTCCACTTGTGTCCAAAATATAAAGTAAATTGCATGTATTCTCATCCCAAAAGATTTAAAATAGGAAAATGGGACTATAACTCACCTTAAAAGCAAACGAAGTACCCATACAAATATGCGAACAGCAAATGAAGTAAAGTGATCAGGAATGATCACAACGCCGACCTATAATAAAGCAGGTCGATGTAAATAACTAACTTAGGTCAAGTCTTAGTATGATAGCTATTGTACATGTTGTAAGTAGATATAGAACAATACTCAACATGCATCAATTTGATTGAAACAGCGTACGGATACACACTTTCTATTTTTAGATAGTTTCTATTTTTAGCAGGTTTCCATTTTTGGAAAGTTTCTATTTTAGAAAAGTTTCTATTTTAGGAAAGTTTCTATTTTTGGAAAGTTTCCATATTTAGAAAGTTTCTATTTTTAGAAAGTTTTAAGTTAGGAAAGTTTCCTTATTTAGAAAGTCAACTGAAAGTCAAAGTCAACCGAAAGTCAACTCAAAAGTCAACCTCGGTCAAACATAGTCAACATTAATTTTAAAAGTGTAAGTTGTAATAATAATATAAGTTATAATGTTAATTAAAGTTAAATATGTATAATTAGGTCATAACATAAGTTTAATTAAATTAAAATGAATTACTAAAGTTAACATAAGTTTAAATGATATATTTAATATAACATAAGTATTTAATTAATTAATTAAATATTAGTCATAATATAAGTATTATTAATTAATAATAAATTTTAAATCATATCATAAGTATTATTAATTAATAATGAATTATTAATCATATCATAAGTTTCTAATTATAATTATTAAATCATAAGTATTTAATAATTAAATTATAATTAAATAATAACTAAGCCTTATAATAATTAAATAATTAATTAATCCTTATTATAAGTCTTATTATGATAATTTCATAATATAAGTTTAAAACTTATCATAAGTATTTTCCATTAATAATAAAAGTATTATTAATTATAAGTTTAATTAAAAGTTTAATTAAATCATAAGTAATTAAATAATGATATAATAAATATATATCATAAGTCTTAAATTATAATAATTAATTTTTATATCATAAGTAATTTAATAATAATGAAAATCATTATTTATCATAAGTTTTAATAATTAACCATAAGTTTTAATCAAAAGTTCATCGGGTCGTATCTTGAGCCCTAGGTGTCGGTTTTCGGCGAGCCTTATATATATCTCCACCTAATCAAACTGCCTGACACATTAGTAAACTCAAGAACACTCCAAGAACAGTAATCAAGTCATGATGATCAGCCATTACACCACTTGGAACTTTAATCCGTTCAAAAACGTGTTTTAGTCATAACGGGTGATCCGTGGCTCGGATTTAGATGACCCGAACATGAAAGTTCATCCCATCATCAATCCTAACACACTAGTACACTCTAAAGACTCCAAAAATGGTCACAAAGTCGGACCATACCTGATTCAATTCGTTTTCATAAATTAATCTCAACAAAACACCATTTCAATCATATCTAGAGCTCCGGGAATCGAAATGACATGAATCCGGAGTCTAAAATTAATGTCTTGATGAGAGGAACTCATATAGATACTTTAATTTAACTTTTATAACTGTTACATAACCATAAATGAACGAATATTCTGCTGTCCCAATTCAATCAAACCGAAAACATGTATAATCGAGCAATTCTACGCATACAATCATCAATACAACAATACACAAGTGCTATACTATCATAATAACATCAAATACCAACATAATTAGTAGAAATCAAAAATAATTGAAAAATTAGGGTTCATTGGTATACCCAAATCGAAGAACAAAGGATGTAATCGCGTAGAGAACGAAGAGAGCAATCCGATTATGCAAACAATTGAATGATCCAAGCTATATTGATGAACAAATGATGATGATGATGATGATTTTTGTTGGTGGTGGTCGGCCAAAACACGAAAAGGAGAGGAGGGAGAGAAAAAATCTTGAAGGAAAATTAGGTTTTTAGGAAATAAATGTGTAAGTGTGAAATAAAATGCAAAAATAAAAATGTGAGGGGCGCAAGGACATATTCGGCCAAATTTTTGCATTGAGGTGGGCCCTTTTGACCCACTTTGATCTTATGGTTCATTGCTTGTGACCCGAATGCCCGAACGAAGCCCCGAACGCGAAAACACGACTACGCGATTGAAAATTCGGAGAGATAACGAATACGCGATGAAAAATATATATAAATACTATATATATTCATATGACATTAAAATATCATATTTAAAATAATTAGGATTTAAAAATCCCAAAAGCTCGACCGTTGGTTTGAAAACCGAAAAGATTCTCCGGATAGAAATCCGCGACACGTAGAAACGTATAACTTAAAATATGAATACAAATATTCATTTAACACATAATAATTAATATATATATTATTACAAAAATAATAATATAGGTCATAGAAATGACGTGGCACGAACAACAGTTAACGGTCGTTAAATAATTAACGGTAAAAGATAACGGAAAAAGTAGGGTCGTTACAGTACCTTCCCGTTACGGAAATTTTGTCCCGAAATTTAAGCAGGTGCAGGGGTTGACTCAGCATCTGGGAACAAATGCGGGTACTTCTGCTTCATCTGATCTTCACACTCCCAAGTGAACTCGGGACCGCGTCTGGCGTTTCATCTAACCCGGATAATAGGAATTCTACTCTGCTTAAGAGTCTTTACCTCTCGGTCCATAATTTCAACAGGTTCCTCAATAAAATGAAGTTGCTTATCAAAATGCAGCTCCTCAAGAGGAATGGTCTCATCGGCCTCGGCCGAACACTTCTTCAAATTCGACACGTGAAAAACGTCATGAACAGCACTGAGTTCTTGGGGCAATCTCAAACGATAAGCCACGGGTCCAACTCTTTCAATAATCTTGAACGGTCCAACAAAACGAGGATTCAACTTTCCCCTTTTACCAAAATGTACCGCACCTTTCCAAGGTGATACCTTTAACATAACAAGGTCACCGACCTGAAATTCAATATCTTTCCTTCTCTTATTGGCATAGCTCTTCTGCCGACTTCTGGTGGTTCTCAATCTTTCCTTAACCTGTACGATCTTCTCGGTAGTCTCATGAATAATTTTTAGACCTGTGAGTTGAGCATTCCCAACCTCATTCCAGCAGACAGGAGACCTACACTTTCTACCATACAGAGCTTCAAACGGTGCGGCTTTAATACTTGCATGATAGCTGTTATTATAAGAAAATTCAGCTAGTGGCAAATACCTATCCCACCCATTACCAAAATCAATAACACATACTTGTAACATGTCTTCTAACATTTAAATGGTCCTTTCACTCTGACCATCCGCCTGGAGATGATAAGCAGTGCTCATATCTAACTTAGTTCCCAAGGCTTCCTGTAAGGATCGCCAAAACCTCGATACAAATCGACTGTCTCGGTCTGAAATAATAGATACAAGAACACCATGTCTAAAAACAATATCCTCAAATACAAATGAGTAAGCTTCTCCATTGAATCCATTTCCTTAATCGGCAAAAAGTGAGCTGACTTAGTGAGTCGGTCAACAATCACCCAAATGGTATCATATCCACCAACAACTCTTGGTAACTTGGTAATAAAATCCATCATAATAACTTCCCACTTCCACTCGGGAATCTCAGGTTGCACCAAAAGTCCAGATGGTTTTTGGTGTTCAGCTTTAACCTTAGCACAGGTCAAACACTTAGCCACATATGTAACCACATCAGCTTTCAAATTAGGCCACCAATACAGCTCCTTAAGATCATGATACATCTTTCCTGAACAAGGATGAATAGAGTACCTAGACTTATGAGCCTCATCTAAAACAAGTTGTCGCAGATCACCAAACTTCGGAACCCAAAGGCATCCCGTAAAATACCGAGTACCATCGGTTCGTACCTCTAACTGTTTACTCAAGCCTCGGACCTTCCCGTTACAAAATTCTCCTCCTTCAAGGCTTCTTGTTGTGCCTCAAGAATCTACCTTGCGAGGTTTGTTCGAATTGTCATATTCAAGGCTCTAAACCTGCGAGGTTCAGCCATTTCTTTACGACTTAACGCATCGGCCACAACGTTGGCCTTTCCTGGATGATATAAAAGTTCACAATCATAATCATTCAACGTCTCAATCCATCTTCGTTGCCTCATATTCAACTGTTTCTGATCAAAGATATGTTGAAGACTTTTGTGATCAGTGTACACAGTACTTTTGACCCCATATAAGTAATGTCTCTAATTCTTGAGTGCGAACACAACAGCTCTCAATTCTACATCATGGGTTGTATAATTCTGTTCATAAATCTTCAACTGACGCGACGCGTAAACAATGACTTTCTTTCGTTGCATCAAAACACAACCAAAGTCTTGACACGGAGCATCACAATAGATAACAAGATCATCACTACCCTCAGGTAGTGATAATGTCAGTGCAGAAGTTAAGTTCTTCTTCAGAGTTTGGAAAGCAGACTCTTGTTCACTCTTTCACTCGTACTTCTTCCCCTTATGCGTTAAAGCAGTCAGAGGTTTCGCTACTCGTGAAAAATCTTGAATGAACCTTCTATAATAGCCTGCTAATCCTAGAAACTGGCAAATTTGAGTAGGAGTGTTTGGAAATTTCCCATTTCCCAATTGCCTCAATCTTAGCAGGATCAACTTGAATTCCCTGTTTAATAACAACGTGCCAAAGGAATTGAACTTCTTTCAACTAGAATTCACATTTAGAAAAATTCAGCATACATCTCTTCTTTTCTTAACAAATCAAGAACTTATCTTCGTGCTCTTGATCACTTCTTGGAATTGATAAGGATATCATCGATGAAAACGTTAACGAATTTATCCAGATATGAGCTGCACACACGGTTCATGAGGTCCATGAACACAGCAGGTGTGTTAGTCAATCCGGACGGCATAACAAGAAATTCGTAGTGACCATAACGGGTACGAAAAGCGGTTTTCGGAATATCTGTTTCTTTAGCCCGCAGTTGGTGATAACCGGAATGAAGGTCAATCTTAGAATAAACGGACGAACCTTGAAGTTGATCGAACAGATCATCAATTCTCGGAAGAGGGTAACAATTCTTAACCGTAAGCTTGTTCAATTCACGATAATCAATGCACATCCGGAACGAACCATCTTTCTTCTTAATAAAAAAAACTGGAGCTCCTCAAGGGGACGAACTGGGACGAATGAAATATAGTTGCAACAATGAAGGAAGAAATATATGGAGTAGTCACATCGGTGGCATAGATATTTAAGGCAATTCTCTCAAAGGAGATAATGAGGATCATGGACTTCATAGTAAATTTTCATTACATTTCCAAAAGGAAGACGTACGAAAGGTGTGATATTTCAACGAGAGTGAACTCCCTTGCACAATGAGCGAGGCAATCTAGGATTCATCCTTATTCTTCAACTTACGTGCGGATGAAAAGATACGCGAATCATGGGTTATAAAGAATGGTCGACTCCAGGTGAGATGAATTTCCAAAAAATGATTTCGTGCACCTCAAAGTATTGAATCACAGGATTGATGTTTACGAGGGTGATGCGGTTAGTCGTGAATATCGAGAGTAGAGACTTCTCAATGGTCTAGTGTAATATCTATCCGTGATACCAACTATAACAATAGTTGGGGCAAAAACCCACCTAGTGCCTTTCCTGAGAACAGGGTGGCCACTAAACGTACCTCAGAAAACTGATTTATCGGTCCGTGAATCGGCCATGTCCAACCATAAGAGGGAAAATTTTATGAGCGCAAAAACTTTCCAAAATTTTTTTTTATAAAACCGGCATCCAAAGTGGTGTAAGAGTTTTTATCAATGAACTTAATGATAAGTTTCATCCTTAAACGGAGGATGAGAAGAACTGTGATCCAAACACTCTGTAGAGTAATGCGAAAATTTGATAAAATCAATCAAAGGGGTTTTTGAAAAAAAGCTTTAAACGTTTGCTGTGACAACATAAACGGAACGAAGTTCTTAGTAAATTTAGAAGTATGTACAACGTGTACCATTTTATATAAAACAAATTGACTTAATCAAACAGCTCAATAAATGAGTGGTTTTAAAATAATTTAGGAGGTATGATTTAGTATATACTAGCCAAAATAGGTAAGGGTAAATTTATTCATTTGAATCCATACGTACATATATGATTTTATAAATTGTATACAGGACAAAATATTTCATTACTTCTATTCGCCCATAAACCTCGTGAGAACCGCCCAATTAAACAAATATGTAAAACTCCCAATGATAAACAGAGTATCTGTATTTCAGAGGTTACAAGTTAAAGTAAGATCGTGAATGATCGAGTAAATGACTTGAATCGTCGTGCGACATTTGACTAACAAATGTTACGAGGTCATGAAAACCAATGAGTTAAATGTTGTTTTGACTGTTATCAGGACAGAAGTCCTTGGGCCAAAACTGTTCCCGAGTGAAGCTGTTGCTAACAAGCGAGTTATGAAGGATAGAGCATGAGATAGATAATCTGGTTAAAACGAGCTCCTCGCATATCAACAAATAAGATAATAAATATTTTCCCCACCCATGTAATACATCGGAATTTCTGAATGAGTGGTGTAAAAATTTTTCTTTGACTCGCTTTCTATTCCTCATGTCACAATATTGGGACTTCTTTATGAATTAATGTACTATAATTACGTTGGCCTGACGCCATTATATTTCACTAATTCATAGTTCCATTCCAATAGCACTACATGAGGTCAGGACACGCGATCAACCTCGAATTTCCATACAATTTCTCTAAAACGATTTCTTAAACAATGTGTTAAGGATAGCACAAGAGACAAAAACATCAAAAGTAATGACTAGGAGTAACGATGACATAAAAATGTCTTTAAAGTACCAAGAATCCCTACAAGTTAAGAATGACGTTTTCCGGTTCAAAAAACCAAAGCACATAGGCATAGCGGCACAAAGGCACATAATATAACAAGAATGTTATATACCTAAACGTAATAGCTGACATTGAAATGTCGAGCCCTTAGAAGTCAAGAATGACATCTCGCGTAATATAACTCAAAAGTCAAACACATATCCATAATAGATGACATAGGAATGTCGAGAATTTCAGAAGTCAAGAATGACATCTCTCGGTTTCACTATCTGAGGTGTTCCTGTAAAGATAAACTCGCATGAGTCAGAGAATACGTTTAAATCGGAATGGGAGTTCCTCCCGGATTCATAACATAACAGAGATGTATATATGATAACAATATACATACCAATACGATATAAATAATCACATATAATAATATATTATAGGTCGAGCTGTAGACTAGACTCACTAATGCACCCTATTGACTCGGGTAACAACATCAATGCAGCCTAATTCCCTACAAACAAAGCTCTGATACCAACTTTAACGACCCGTCAAAGTACACTTGACGACCATCGTTATCTTGGTCCCACAGTTTGATCGAAACACTATATGAATTTAATAAAACAACCTTGCATTCTTTATTTAAAAATGATTTCCTATAAAGGAAATCTACCAAAATGTATAAGTTTAGAAAAACTATACATAAATACTTTAACCAAAAGTTGACCAAAACAAAGTCAACAAACACCCACTATTTAATGTATCAAAATAGAATGCAAGTTAATATTTAACAAAAGCTACCATCATAAATATGCAGACTCTCTAAGCACAGCGGAAGCAATCAATCATTAACCTGAGAATAAAACATGCGAGTAACTGTCAACAAAAATGTTGAGTGAATTATAGGTTTAATATTGCAAACAATATTTAATGTAAACCATAAAAATTTATGTTTGAAAACATAAAAACTCCTTTTTGGACGACAAAATTATATGCTAGAAAACATATAAAAACATTATTACATTTTCCGTGAGCCACCTGGTAACCACTTAACCCTTTATTTACCCTTGCCAAACACAATAAATAATATATACCGAACAAGTGTATCCTCAACTAAATACGAAGTACTAAACATTCCGATTATAAATTGCTAGCGCGACTAGTTCGAAATGGGGTTGTCAAATCCGATAGATCTATCCATAGGATTCGCGTTCACCAGTAGAAACCAGTGATTCCAATTACCAGATTAGGGAATATTTTTGTTCGACTCACAATGAATAATTTAAACCAACTTCCACTTGTGTCCAAAATATAAAGTAAATTGCATGTATTCTCATCCCGAAAGATTTAAAATAGGAAAATGGGACTATAACTCACCTTAAAAGCAAACGAAGTACCCACACAAATATGCAAACAGCAAATGAAGTAAAGTGATCAGGAATGATCACAACGCCGACCTATAATAAAGCAGGTCGATGTAAATAACTAACTTAGGTCAAGTCTTAGTATGATAGCTATTGTACATGTTGCAAGTAGACATAGAACAATACTCAACATGCATCTGTTTAATCGGAACAGCGTACGGACACACACTTTCTATTTTTAGAAAGTTTCTATTTTTAGCAGGTTTCCATTTTTGGAAAGTTTCTATTTTAGGAAAGTTTCTATTTTAGGAAAGTTTCTATTTTTGGAAAGTTTCTATTTTAGGAAAGTTTCTATTTTTGGAATGTTTCTATTTTTGGAAAGTTTCCATATTTAGAAAGTTTCTATTTTTAGAAAGTTTTAATTAGGAAAGTTTCCTTATTTAGAAAGTCAACAAAAGTCAACTAAAAGTCAAAGTCAACCGAAAGTCACCTCAAAAGTCAACCTCAGTCAAACATAGTCAAAATTAATTTTAAAAGTGTAAGTTGTAATAATAATATAAGTAATAATGTTAATTAAAGTTAAATATGTATAATTAGGTCATAACATAAGTTTAATTAAATTAAAATGAATTATTAAAGTTAACATAAGTTTAAATGATATATTTAATATAACGTAAGTATTTAATTAATTAATTAAATATTAGTCATAATATAAGTATTATTAATTAATAATAAATTTTAAATCATATCATAAGTATTATTAATTAATAATGAATTATTAATCATATCATAAGTTTCTAATTATAATTATTAAATCATAAGTATTTAATAATTAAATTATAATTAAATAATAACTAAGCCTTATAATAATTAAATAATTAATTAATCCTTATTATAAGTCTTATTATGATTAATTCATAATATAAGTTTAATACTTATCATAAGTATTTTCCATTAATAATAAAAGTATTATTAATCATAAGTTTAATTAAAAGTTTAATTAAATCATAAGTAATTAAATAATGATATAATAAATATATATCTTAAGTCTTAAATTATAATAATTACTTTTTATATCATAAGTAATTTAATAATAATGAAAATCATTATTTATCATAAGTTTTAATAATTAACCATAAGTTTTAATCAAAAGTTCATCGGGTCGTATCTTGAGCCCCGGGTGTCGATTTTCGGCGAGCCTTATATATATCTCCCCCTAATCAAACCACCCAACACATTAGTACACTCAAGAACACTCCAAGAACAGTAACCAAGTCATGATGATCAGCCATTACACCACTTGGAACTTTAATCCGTTCAAAAACGTGTTTAGTCATAACGGGTGATCTGTGGCTCGGATTTAGATGACCCAAACATGAAAGTTCATCCCATAATCAATCCTAACATACAAGTACACCCTAAAGACTCCAAAAATGGTCACAAAGTCAGACCATACCTAATTCAATTCATTTTCATAAATTAATCTCAACAAAACACCATTTCAATCATATCTAGAGCTCCGGGAATCGAAATGACATGAATCCGGAGTCTAAAATTAATGTTTTGATGAGTGGAACTCATCTAGATACTTTAATTTCACTTTTATAACTATTACATAACCATAAATGAACGAATTTGCTGTTGTCCCAATTCAATCAAACCGAAAACATGTATAATCGAGCAATTCTACGCATACAATCATCAATACAACAATACACAAGTGCTATACTATCATAATAACATCAAATACCAACATAATCAGTAGAATTGAATAAGAATTGAAAAATTAGGGTTCATAGGTATACCCAAATCAAAGAACAAAGGATTTAATCGCGTAGAGAATGAAGAGAGCAATCCGATTATGCAAACAATTGAATGATCCAAGCTATATTTGATGAACAAATGAGGATGATGATGATGATTTTTGCTGGTGGTGGTCAGCCAAAACAAGAAAAGGAGAGGAGGGAGAGAAAAAATCTTGAGGGAAAATTAGGGTTTTAGGAAATAAATGTGTAAGTGTGAAATAAAATGTAAAAATAAAAATGTGAGGGGAGCAAGGCCATATTCGGCCAAATTTTTGCATGGAGGTGGGCCCCTTTGGCCCACTTTGATCTTATGGTTCATTGCTTGTGGCCCGAATGTCCGAACGAAGCCCGGAACGCGAAACCACGACTACGCGATTGAAAATTCGGAGAGAAAATGAATACGCGACGAAAAATATATATAAATACTATATATATTCATATGACATTAAAATATCATATTTAAAATAATTAGGATTTAAAAATCCCAAAAGCTCGACCGTTGGTTTGAAAACCGAAAAGATTCGCCGGATAGAAATCCGCGACACGTAGAAACGTATAACTTAAAATATGAATACAAACATTCATTTAACACATAATAATTAATATATATATATATATATATATATATATATATATATATATATATATATATATATATATATATATATATATATATATATATATATATTATTACAAAAATAATAATATAGGTCATAGAAATGACGTGGCACGAACAATAGTTAACGGTCATTAAATAATTAACGGTAAAAGTTAACGGAAAAAGTAGGGTCGTTACATTTAACATCCATCTGGAATACCCTAAAGTTCATCTTAGCAGCATATGCCAAGAATAATCTGATAGCTTCCATCCTAACCACTGGTGCATATGTTTCTTCATAGTCCAATCCTTCTTCTTGTCTAAACCCTTGAGCCACCAATCTAGCTTTGTTCCTTATCACAATCTCATCTTCATCCATCTTGTTCTTAAACACCCACTTGGTACCAATGATTTTATTTGTCTTATCTTCTGGTTCAGGTACCAATCTCCATACTTTGTTCCTATCAAACTAAGTAAGTTCATCTTGCATTGCTCCTACCCAGCTAGGATCCTTAAGTGCTTCTTCAGGAGATGTAGGTTTAATGGTAGACATAAAATTTACATGCATACAAAAATTGCTTATTGCATGTCTTCTAGTTTTAACACCACTAGCCAGATTACCAATAACTTGCTCGATAGGATGCTCCTTTGTCCATCTAGTGTTATGAATATGTGAGCTAGTTGTAGAACACACATCATCTTGATCATTAGCTGGTTCAGAAGTATGAGCAGTAGTAGGAGACATCTGTTCATTATGAGTGTAACCAGTACCAGCTTGTGATCCTCGGAACCAGTAGACCTATGCTCCAGTTGTAACACTTCAGTAGAGCCAGTAGGTCCACTTGGTTTGGACACAGAAGGAACAGAATGTTCTATCTCATCATCAGAGAACCCAACAACTTGGATTGGTGAGGGATTTATTGCTGGTTCTTCTTCATCATCTAGAGCTTGCTGAGTAGGCTCTTCAAATAGTATGCCTTTGACATGTTGAAATATCCTAAAAATATACCTTCATCAGTTTTAGCATCGAACTTGCCCAGCTGTTCCCTATTGTTTAGAATGAAACAGGGAGTGTCAAATACAGGAAGAAATGAAATTGAGGGTCTTCTGCCTTTGAGAACTTCATAAGCAGTTTTCTGATGTTTTTTCACTATTAAAGATCTATTCTGGGTAAAACAGGCAGTGTTCACAGCTTCTGCCCAGTATGAATTTTTCAACCCAAACTCAGCCAACATAGATCCTTGCTACTTCAATGAGAGTTCTGTTTCTTCTTTCTGCAAAACCATTCTGTTCAGGTGTTCGCACAGCAGAAAAGTTCTGTGAAATGCCTTTGTCAGCACAAAATTCTTCCAATGTTGCATTTCTGAATTCTATAACATGATCACTTCGTAGTTGGTTCACCAGTTGCCCATCCAGTAGTTCCATTCTTTTGATAAAATCAGCAGCTTCACTCTTTTTCTTCAAAAGAATACCCAAGTGTATCTGGAATATTCATTAACAATCACCAGCGTATATTTCTTCTCACTACAGCTGGCTATATTAACAGCACCAAAAAGATCCATATGAAGAAGGTGAAATGGTTTCTCAACAGATGAAATCTGCTTTGATTTGAATGAGGCATGGTGATGCTCCCTTTTTCACAACCAGGACACAATCTGTACTTTACATAAGACATTGTGGGTAGCTCAGACACCAGACTTTTACTAGATAATTTGTGAATATCTTTAAAGTTGAGATGTAAGAGTCTCTTGTGCCATAACCACTTGAGGTTGTCTGTTGCCTTTGAATAACAACATGTATCAATTGTTGTGACTGCTGTGTTCATGTCAATTTGATACATGTTCTCATGTCTTTTTGCTGTCAGCAGTGGCTTCCCTGTCTTATCAAAAATAGTACCAATCTTCCTTCTGAATTGGACTATCTTACTTTTACTTTTCAGTTGGCTTATGCTGAGTAAATTATGTTTAAGCCCAACGACATATGCTACATTTAAAAATCTAACATTCCCATTTGTTAAAGTACCAAAACCCTTTGTGTAACCCAACGAATTATCTCCATATGATACAACTGGACCATTCTTTTCTTGATAGTCCATCAGCAGGGACTTACATCTGGTCCTACATCTCGAACAACCACTATCGAGATACAAGATCTGCTTGTTTTGAATGCCCTGCACAGTAGCTAAGAGATTAGTTCTTTTTAGGAACCCATCCATGGATAGGTTCTGGAAGAGTCATATTAGATTCTTTCTTCCTTGCTGCTTGGTTGGTTTGAGGGGTAGCAGCATTGGGGTTCATATCATGGGTACATTGATGGAACAAGTGAGTTTTACTGCCACATTTGTAGCATTTTCTCACTTTTGGTCTCAGTAGCTGGTTTGAAGTAGAAGTACTGGGTGACTGGTTCTGCTGCTGGCTTTGAATGACTGCCAGTAGCAGCTGGTCGTGCTTCACAGTCAGTAACACAACGATAGATGTCTCAGTACCTGATTCTACTGTTTTAGGTTTTCCCTTATGGGCAGCTTTTGGCTTGGACCAGTACCATTAACACGATCTGCTGCCTTGCCTTTGGATTTTGACTTACCAGTGTGGGAAGTTACTGGTTTGTCTTCAGCTGCTGGTTGACCAGTAGGTATCACTTTAGACTTCCCAGCATTTAGATTTGCTGGTTTGTCTTCAGTTGCTGATTGTTCGGTATGACTTTCAGCAGTAGGCTCAGCAGTTAGACAACTAGAAGATTTAACTGACTTAAGATTTCTCTTGTTATTTTCAGTTATTTCCTTCTTGATTTGTCTTTCTTTGGGAGTCATATAGTAAATGCTTGAAGGATCAGTAGTTTCATCAATTGAAATACTGGTTTCCTTAGCTTTTACTTCACTCTCCAAAATTTCTTTCATGGACGGTGGTGGGGTCTCTGTAGGTCTGATGAATTTATTTGTTAAGACCTTTTTACCCTTAACTATCTTAGCAAAAGTATTTGGCAAGATAAATTCAGGATTAGTTTCAAGAATTGGGTCCATAAAAGCGACTTCTGCAAGAGCAGCAGCAGCAACATAGTCACCAGCAAAGAAAGCTTCAACTTGGGCACGCACCTACTCATTTACACACTTAGCTGTGCGTTGAGCAGATGTACACCATGAAGCAACAATCTTTTTGAGATCGTTTAGCTAGTTCTTGACATCTGCTGCCTCAACGTGAAGAAACTTTAAAGCAAAATTTTGTTTTTCATGTTTTGAAATTTCATCCTTCAAGATTTTAATTTCATCATTTTTGCCTTTAAGTTTTTCATTTAAAGATTTTTTATCAGTTTTCAAAACTTCTTCATGCTTACTGCCTCTACATAAATAAACTCTTAGGTAGTCAAACATTTCAACTTTTTCATCATCAGTATAAGTTTGAAAAGTATCAACCTTATACAGCATTTCAGATTTCCATTGAGGTGAATCCTTTTTTAGATCAGCTTCCCTCATATCAGCCATAAACTTACTACCATTATCATCCTCATCAGACTCCTCGACTTCCTTGGCCATTAAATACAGCTTTTTACCATAAGCATAACCAGCACCATCATCATCAGTATCACTGTCAGAAGATGAAGAAGAGCTGGTTTCATCCCAATCATGATGCTCAGCAACTAGAACCTTTTCTAGCTTCTTTCCCTTCTTATCAGCCTTAGCACTCTCATTCATCTGAGTCTTCATAGCTTTGTACTTGTTCTTGTACTTATCAGCTTTTGAGAAGGAGTTAGCATGTGATGTCGAAGGTTTCGTGGACATGCATTCAGCAGTAAAATGTCCAACCTTTCCACAATTGTAACACTCAGATTTAGGACCCTTGACTGATTTGCTGCTATACCTAACACTTAGTTTCTTACTCCCTTTGTATGACTTGTTGGTTCTATTACGATTAAACCTTTTAAACTGCCTAGCCAGCAAAGCCATACCTTCAGCAAACCCTTCCACATCATCATCATCATCACTGCTTTCTTCATACCCAGTACCACTATCCACCTCATCTTCAGCTGACTCTTCTTCTGCCATCAACTTTTGAACCAGTAAATCTTTTTGAGCTTTCTTTTTAGCGGCAGTAATAAGAGCAGTATCATCAGTTTTTGAGGATTTTGAGGTGGTGGGGGCAGACTTAAAGTTTTCTTTTAAATTCATTTCAAGTTTAGCTTCTGCCTTCTCATGGTTCCAAAGTGTACCATAGAGAGAAGACATGTTAAAGTTCTTTAAAGTCTGGGTGATTCTTAAAGGGTCAGTAATAGGTTTCCATTTAGCAGGTAGTGAGTCAATGAAT
This sequence comes from Rutidosis leptorrhynchoides, assembly GCF_046630445.1. Classification (NCBI taxonomy): domain Eukaryota; kingdom Viridiplantae; phylum Streptophyta; class Magnoliopsida; order Asterales; family Asteraceae; genus Rutidosis; species Rutidosis leptorrhynchoides. The sequence goes on from NC_092342.1 coordinate 155,387,885, forward strand.
TTGTTTACTTGCTTAAAATCAGAATATGTGATCTTTAAAGTAAGCAGGTCAGCAACTAAGGAGTTAAACCTAATGAAGGTTTGCTTAAGAATCTCACTCTTATAGGCAAAGAACATTTCATATTCTCTTTTCAAGGCAATAATCTTGTTCTGCTTAACCTCATCCATGCCCTCATACGTAACATCTAGATAGTCTAACATAAGCTTAGCATTTATCTTTCCCTTAATCAGTTTGAACAAGTGGTTAGGTAATGTTATAGCTAACAAGGTTCTTATCTTAGGGTCAAGTCCAACACGACGTTTGTCCTCAACATCCCATTCAGATGCAGGGAGAACAACCTCTCTACCTGGAATAGCAGGAGTGTCAGCGGTAGCTGGAATGCTTGCAATAGTATCAGTTGGGACAAAAGGACCATCTATAGCAATGCAAGGTATGAGTGTGTCAATAGACTCAAGATGAAGCATGAACCTTGCCTTCCAAGTTTCATACTCATCTTCAGCGAATTTGTGTGGTCTATTGGATGAGCCATTTTCAAGGTAAGCTGTATTTGAATATGCAGCCATGAGAGAATTCAGATTCAAGATATTCAATTATCAAGACTGAAGCTCTGATATCAGTTGTTGGTCCCTTGATAAATAACAGGAGTATTGTAGAGGGAGTGAATACAATTCTCTTTAATTAACTTGACAATTAGACACAATTTAGTATTCAAGCATGTAACTTAAATAGAGTCAAAGGTAATTTTCAATGGTTTATTCTTTATTGATTAAATCACAAAGAATTACAACTATCTTTGGCAGAAATGATAGTTGGTTGATACAAATTTTAACTAAGTTTAGCTATAGAGGATATTCTAAGCTTTTACACGTATTGGACTCTAAATAAACAAACCCACACCACTAGTTGTTACAATAGTGGATACACCAATTTATAGTAGTCCTATTAACCGTGTAATTGTTCTATTGTCCACTGGTACATAGGATGTCTGTACTTGTGGGGACAACTGCATCAGAGAGTGTGATCTCCTATTTCCTCTTTGGTAGCTATTTGCAGGAGCATCCCAATTTGGTTTGGCACCACTATTTGTTTAAACAAATAGAATGTTGTGTTCCCTAGGCATTGACAAAGTATAACACATGTCTGCACATGCGTTAAACTTCTTCATTCCCACGTGGTCTTGTAAGGTCACTTGTGAAATGCCCCGTTCATATCGATTATAAACGTTACATAATAATTGATTTCATTACAAGGTATTTGACCTCTAAATGATATATTTTACCAACATTGCATTCCTTTTTTAAAAGACAAACATTCATCACATCGAAAGTTGACGGCATGCATGCCCTTTTATAATATATCCATCTATAAATGACTTAATAATATTCTTGATGAACTCAATGACTCGAATGAAACGTCTTTTGAAATATGCCATGAATGACTCCAAGTAATATCTCTAAAATGAGCAAATGCACAGCGGAAGATTTCTTTCATACCTGAGAATAAACATGTTTTCAAGTGTCAACCAAAAGGTTGGTGAGTTCATAGGTTTATCATAAACAATAAAATTCATCATTTTGATAGACCACAAGATTTAAATGTACATGGTACAAATGGACCCGAATCCTATACCCACCTGTAATGTACATGCGATATCTTTTAAATACAGTACACCTTTCTCGTGTATGAAACCATTTTTTATAAATCTTAGTAACCGTACACATATCTCGTGTACAAAATATAATACACATAAACCTGCGTATAAAAATCATTCTCTCGATACATAACATTCACTTAGCTTTCATTGCTTGTCTTGGTAACCGACCTTAACATATAATGCGCATCAATAATATCCCCAAAAATAGAACATCTCGTCTGTATAATATATAAACCTCAAAGTACTAAACACCACGCCCACTAGCTCTCCCGTCTAGTGAACATTCTGGGTGGGGGTGTTAAACCTGGAAGCTACCTTTAGGATTCGCGTGAATTAGGGCCATACCCATTTTCTAATTCATAGGTTACCAAGCAATAATAATCAGGGGAAAATATTCACAACAATTAGTGGCAATTATAACGTCTAACTAATTCAATAATAATCCACAGAACTTCTGTCTGCATAATAATTCATTCGAGGAATGTTTTGCTTGTGTCTATCTCGTCAAACATTTATAAAAGCATCTCATGTATTCTCATTCCAAAAATATAGATTTCAAAAGCATTTAATAAAACAGTTATAAAAACAGCGCATGTATTCTCAGTCCCAAAAATGTAAAGAGTAAAAGGGAATCAAATGAACTCACGATACTTTATTTTGTAGTAAAAATACATATGATGAAACTGAACAATGCAAGGTTGGCCTTGGATTCACGAACCTATATCATTTATATATATATTAATACACATAATCGTAGTTAAATAAGTTTATATATATTATTAATAATCATACTTGTTATATTATGTGTTATATAGATACGTTTAATATATTTAATTTATATATTTTATATCACTAATTTTAATTATAACATATTGATAATACTAATTTATATTAAGGTTTATGTATAAATAATATATATATATATATATATATATATATATATATATATATATATATATATATATATATATATATATATATATATATATATATATATATATATATATATATATATATATATATATATAGCTTAGTTAATATCATTTTAATAACAAAAAATATAGCGATATGTAATATTAATATTATTGTAATGTATTTTTATAAAAATATCTATTCGTAATAATACTTATATCAATATTAATAATACTAATAATAACATTAATAATACACAATGATGTTACTTAATAACAAAATGATAATAATATTAATCATAGTATTTATGTTTACATAATAATAATAATGATAATATTTATATTAGTCGTTAATAAATATAATAATAATAATAATAATAATGATAACTAATACTTAAATTACAAAATTTATAATAATAAATACATTAATAATGTTAATAATAATAATAATAGTTATATTACTTATAATCATGGTAATAATAATAATTATAATAATACTAATAATAATTAGTAGTAATAACATTAATAAATAATAACAATAATAATAATAACAATATTAATAATAATAAGAATAATATCATTAATAATAATAATAATAATAATAATAATAATAATAATAATAATAATAATAATAATAATAATAATAATAATAATAATAATAATAATAATAATGAAAAATAAAAATAAGAGTGTATACCCCTAAAGATTTTTATAAAAAGATCTGCTACGAACCGGGCTCGAACCCCCGACCTCTCGTTTAACCCAAAATCCCTCAACCATCCATCTGTTTCCTGTTTTCCTGAATTATATCCTAACTTAATCTATATAACCGTTGCTTTCTGTTTTCTATTTCTTCTTCTTCTTCCTTTTCAATTAGATCAGAGATTTAAAACCAAATTATCAATGAATTAATTATTTAGTTTTAGGATTTCAAATGAAGCAGACACTACCAGTTGTTTGTTGGATTGATTTTAAACAGAAAAGAAATAAAAAAAAAAGACAACAGCAGACGTGAAGAACGCTAATTGAACTTAAAATCAATTTCGGAATTTTAGGCTATTTTAACCTATGGTTTCTATACAAAATAGGAAGCAAATCACTCCTATAAAATTTTTGAATCATCAATTGATCCTGAAACATCAAAACGATCTTGAATTTCACGAAGAACAAAATGTTTGACTTTTGAATTTTAAACTTTGACTTGAAAAATTCAAACTCGATAAGAGAAATTAATGGCTGAAAACTTACAGATAGTTTGAATAGATTATTCCTAACAAATCTGCAATATTACATTTTGAAAATTGGTTCAAATTTGAGTTTCGGTTAAAAAATTAAATGTGCAGAGTATCGACTCTGTTTCTTCTTCATTCTCTGTCTTTCTTCCCTAGTTGCAGTAGATAAATGATATGGAATAATTTGTTGTTGGTTTCTGAATGATTGTGTTAGGAATCAAAGGACGATCGTTTGTTTTATAGCATAATATGGACGACAGGAAGAATCATAAGGACAGAAGAAAAAAAATAAAAAATATAAAAGGTTGATGTCAACTGTAATTGATTCTTGTTAAATTGTGAAATTGAGATCGACTTTTATCAAAATCATAGACAGGAAAATATATTACAATGGTGATGTTAAACAGAATACGTATTTATCTTTTATATATATGTATAATACGATATTATATATAATTAGCTGTATATGTATTGATATATCTATATATAATCGTATTTTATATATAAATGTATTTATGTATATCTGATTTTTTTATATATCTATTTTTATTATATATATCTGTTTATATATATATATATATATATATATATATATATATATATATATATATATATATATAATTCATAAGTTTTGATAATTAACAAATATATTAATACTATTAATAATATTCTTAATAATTAATAATATTACTAATAATAATAATATTATTGATAAATAGACTAGTAAAATAAATGATAAATAATAATATGATAATGATAATTTTAATAACTTTAATTAATAATAAAGATAATAAAAATGATAATAATAATCTTTTTAATGATACTAATAACAATACTAGTTATAATAATATTAATATTATTAATGATAATAATAACATGAATAGTAATGATAATACAACTTAAACATGTCAAATTTTATATTAGAAGTAATAATATTATTAATACAAATATTAATATTAATATTAATATTAACAATAATAATAATGATGAAAGTAATGATAATATTAACATATCAATTATATTCAAACTTATAATTTAATATAATATTATTTATTATTTATTATTTATGTAATATTATATTATATGAGGACATTTATGGAATAGTTAATATTTATATATTTTATATATATTTAATAGAAATCATATATAGATTCTTAATAATATATATATATATATATATATATATATATATATATATATATATATATATATATATATTTATATATATCTATATTTTTTTAGCAGTAACTTAATTATTCTAATTATTATTTTTCATTTTTTTAAGTGTACTTTACTAATTCCCAATTATATATACACTTTTATTTACTTATATATATATATATATATATATATATATATATATATATATATATATATATATATATATATATATATATATACACATATTTATTTACACACGATTGTTCGTGAATCGTCAGGAGTAGTCAAAGTCAAATGATTTCATAAAACAGTTCAAAAATTTTGAGACACAACATTGCAGACTTTGCTTATCGTGTCGAAATCATACATAAATTAAGTTTAAATTTGTTCAGAAATTTTTGGGTCGTCACAGTACCTACCCGTTAAAGAAATTTCGACCCGAAATTTGATTGGGATTGTCATGGATGACAATAAGTATGTTTTCATGACGCATACGAGCTAAAAAATTAGAGTCTTATCATCATTGAGTAATATAGATAAAACAATTTGATTATTGTGAAGAGTATGAGTGAAGCTATCACAAAAGAGTGAAATGAAGAAATTAAAGATTTGTCTTAACTTTTGACGTAGTCAGGGTTGAATTCTGGAATTCAAGGGATTCAAAAGAAAATCTTGGAAATCTATAAGATCTGATTCTTTGAGATTTAACGGAAATTAGGATCCTCTTTAATTTAATGCGATCATCTGTCTCGATTGCTTTGTTTGGTATTTTCGCTATAAATCCACTCCCTTTGTTTCCTTATTTCTACAGCTCACACCTTCTATTCTTTCTCCCTCAACTCATACTTTAAAGCATTCGTCAATATGCTTCATCCAGTTCCGATTCTTGATGTACTCCTAACTTTCATATCTATCATTTTTCTTTTTCATCTGTCGCCGGAAGAATCTATTCACTTCTACTATACTCTTGGTTTTATAGTATTTTTAATTGTCCCGTGTCTTTATGTTTCAATACTTAATGTATAACACCCCGCCAAAATACCATCTGACGGCGTATTAATTCCGGTCTCACAGTTAACAGTTACGCCCTCTATATGAGATGTTTAAAGCGATCGCATTTAATTTTATTTAAAAATATTAACTTTCAAAAACATAAGTCAATAATCCCAAAATAGAAACACGGTTGTGATCATAATCACAAGCCAACAGTATTTAAACAGTATAAAAGTTTTAAATGCGAAAGTAAATAATGTTCTTTAAAATCAAATGCTGACTCCACAGCCAGTCATGCAGCAAACACAGCGAAAAGCATACCTCTTAAGGACCTGAGAATAACAACACTCAAAAATAGGTCAACAAATAATGTTGGTAAATCTACAGGTTTAAAATAATGTAACGGTATCTGAAAAACAGTTATCAGAAAAATAGTTTCATTTCCTTGATCACGAGATTCTATCGCTTGCATAAACCGAGCACCTGAATACTAGCATTTACCCGAGTATAGAACTACTACACCCGATCTTACCTCATAAAATGTTATACACTTGTTCAAATGTATTTAATGTTCAAAGTAAATGCACCACTGCTTTTATAGTGGGTGAGGTTGTCAACCTAACGGATCCGTCCATCTAAATTGTGCTTACACCGATGGTATTAAAAGTATTCAAGCTAGAGGCTTTTTGAAAAAACTCATTATGCATATGTGTAGTACTCATGTCAATATAAAAGTAATTGAAAATGTAAATATAACAGCGTGTATTCTCATCCCTGAAAACATGTAAAAAGCGGGACTGTAGACTCACCTTTGAATAAGCTCGGAATGAAAGACAAATGACTTGTACGGTTTAGACCCGAGTAATGTAACCTAAGTATACGTATGTAGGTTGGTCAATATATGTATCTTATATAAGTGTGGTTTCATAGTGTACGTTGTCTTATTGCTCGACTCGACGCGTTTCAAAGTAAAAGTCAACTATATCATGCAAGTCAAACAAAGTCAACTGAAGTCAAACCGAAAGTCAAACTTGGTCAAAGTAGTCAACTAAAGTCATCATCAGTAGGTTCATGTCAAATATTGGTCAACATATCAAACTTAATTCAAACAATACGTTTTAGGTCATGAATGATCATTTTCACAATTTCAGTTTATGAACACGTAGCATACTTAGCACATTACCTCATAGTACAAAATTCAAGTAAATATGAAAAACTCCAGATCATAATTAGACTTAAAATCGATTCAAAAAAGTCTGGCCAGGGACTCATACGACAATTAAAAATCAGGAATCAGAAGGGATACATTAGGGGTTTGCCAAGTCAGTTTCTGACCGCGCACTGATTTCATTTCGGCTATAACCGGAGTTAGGAACATGAAATTGATACAAGACCAGTGGCCATAGTTCAAGGACAATTCAATGTAACACATATAAAAAATCTAGCCACTTTTGTTTAGCCAATTAGTACAGTTTATTCGTTCAAGTTGAACATTCAGTTTTCAGGTCAAATCAGAATTCACATAAAGTATGGCTCTATTATGCCCAATGCATAAGGTTTCAAAGATTGACATAAACTAACAATAAGTCGAATATAATATTAAGTTTCATTTTACAGAAGCATACATGCTCAATCAATATACAAAATTCACAAAGTACAAAACCGTGTTCAATTTACAGATTCGATTCTCCTTTAGTTAGTCACATTCGCATACGATTATCCAAAGATCTAGATACTATTAGCCTATGATATCCACATGAAAGATGAAGTAATTTTTTTCTACTTTTCAAATATACAAAGATTTAATCACAGAAGGTAACACATTTTATCATACAAGGTTATTTTCATGCAAGTGCTGTATAAAACTTCATTTACATAATTCTAGCATAACTCGGGCTATACATAAGCAAAAGACATGATATCCTAGTCCAACTTGAGTGTTTTTAAATTATATTTCCAGTGGTATAAGTCTCACATTCCAATTCATTTTCTATCAATACCAGATTTCTGATCAAGCAACAAAAACACAACTATAATTCAAATCGACATAACTTAATCATACGAAAACGAAATCAAGCGAATCCAAAGCCTAAACTCAATAGTTTTTTGCAAGGAATCTGATTATAACATAATAATTAACATTTGAAAAACTTAATTTTTCTGATCAAACAAATACAAATTCATTTTTAAACCCTAGCGCATCAAACAATCAAAATAACGATTACAATTAACACGTACGCGTATAGACTTGAGCAATTGACAATATAACTATGAAAATTTATAAAAATCAGATTTTTAAGAATTAGGGTTCATGAAATTATACCTTTGATCGCTAAATTAAATGCACCAATGCGTAGAGGAGATCGGGAATTACAACTTTCGTGTTCAGGGTTTTATCAAAAATTGAAAATTGAAGGTGATAGTATGGTGGTGGTGGTCGACGGTTTTGGGAGCCAGGGAGGGAGAAGATCGACTGCTTTAGGGTTAGGGAAAATAATATGCAGTCTAATTCTATCACAAGTATATATATTTAGCCCTAGTTCTCCTAAATTGCACATAAGTCCCTCAAGTAGTAAAATTAAACATAAAAAAGGGGGTGGGTGGGGGTTTCGGCCGAATGGGGCCCACATGGGGTTCCCGGGCTCTCGTTTTGCAATCTCGTGTAATCGTGGTCCGTTTTAAGTGTCGTTTAGTCGTACCGAAGGCCCGGAACGCTAATCCGATCGTTAAACGCAACCAATCGCTTAATTTATTAAAAACCCAATAAATTAAATATTTTAAAAAGTTAATAATTAATAAAATTAATTATTAAAATAAACTCGAGCATTTCGTTGCTCAAAAAGCTATTATCAAAATCGTTTCGTTTTTATCGTATTTCATTATCCGAAATATTTATTTGCATTAATATCAACCCATATCAATTATTAAAACCCTCCGAAGATCAAGTACGCATTTAATACACGTAGACGCATAAAAGTTAAATAATCACCGTTAAATAAACTAACGGAAGGTTAACGAAAGTAACGGAAAAATCAGGGTTGTTACATTACCCACCTGTTATTGAAAATTTCGTCCCGAAATTTTAGTGATCGTCCGCTGAAGTGGTTTCCTCGGGAAACAATTGCGGATACTTCAGCCTCATCTGGTCTTCACACTCCCACATGAACTCTGGTCCTCTTCTAGCGTTTCACCGAACTTTAATGATAGAAATTCTGCTCTGCTTCAACTGTTTGACCTCTCGGCCCAAGATTTCAACAGGTTCCTCAATGAAATGAAGTTTGTCGTCGATACGTAGTTCCTCTAAAGGAATAATCAAATTATCATCGGCTAGGCACTTCTTTAGATTGGATACATGGAAAACGTCATGAATACCGCTGAGTGCTTGTGGTAGTTCCAATATGTAAGCTACTGGTCCAACTCTTTCAATTATCTTAAACGATCTAACATATCTAGGACTCAGTTTATCTCGTTTCCCAAATCGTACAACACCCTTCCAAGGTGATACCTTAAGCATAACCTTGTCACCAACTTGGAATTCTATGTCCTTCCGTCTAACATCGACATAACTCTTTTGACGACTTCGAGCCGTTCTCAATCGTTCCTGAATCTGTAGAACTTTCTCAGTTGTCTCCTGAATAATCTTAGGACCTGTCAACTGACTATCTCCCAACTCGCTCCAACAAACGGGAGATCTACACTTCCTTCCATACAATGCTTCGAAATGTGCGGCTTTAATACTCGCATGGTAGCTGTTATTGTATGAGAACTCAGCTAGTGGTAAATACTTATCCCATCCATTTCCGAAATCAATGACACATGCTCTCAACATGTCCTCAAAAGTCTGAATAGTTCGTTCGTTCTGGCCATCCGTCTAGGGGTGATATGCTGTACTCATATCTCAACGGGTCCCCATTGCTTTATGTAACGATTGCTAAAACCTGGAAGTAAATCTGCTATCGCGGTCGGATATAATGGATATAGGCACTCCATGCCTAGAGACGACTTCCTTAATGTAGAGCTGAGCCAACTTCTCCATTTTATCAGTTTCCCTTATCAGTAATAAGTGTGCGGACTTAGTGAGACGATCCACTATAACCCAAATGGTATCGTGACCTCCCACCGTTCTCGGCAGTTTCGTAATGAAATCCATGGAAATACCTTCCCACTTCCACTGGGGAATCTCTGGTTGAGTTAATAATCCTGATGGCTTCTGATGCTCAGCCTTGACTTTAGCGCAAGTCAAGCACTTCCCGACATAAGTGGCAATGTCAGCTTTCAAGTTTGGCCACTAATAAAATGCCTTCAAATCTTGGTACATCTTATCTGCTCCCGGATGAATTGAGTATCTCGACTTGTGTGCTTCCTCCAACACTAGTTCTCTCAATCCACCAAACTTTGGTACCCAAATTCGGTTAGCAAAGTACCGTGTTCCGTCCTCCTTGATGTCAAACTTCTTATCCATCCCTTTGAGAAATTCAACATCAACATTCTCCTGTTTCATGGCTTCTTGTTGTGCTTCGCGGATTTGTGATGTGAGATTCGTACGGACAACTATGTTAAGCACTTTAACCCTAAGAGGTTTCTTTCACTCCTGTCTGCTCAAGGCATCTGCCACAACATTCGCCTTGCCCGGATGGTATTGAAGTTCGCAGTTATAATCATTAAGTAGTTCCATCCAACGTCGTTGTCTCATGTTGAGTTGCTTCTGATCAAATATCTGCTGTAAACTCTTATGGTCGGTGAAGATAGTGAACTTGGTTCCAAACAGGTAGTGTCTCCACATTTTGATTGCAAAGACAACAGCTCCTAACTCAAGGTTGTGCGTAGTGTAGTTCTACTCGTGAATCTTTAACTAACGCGATCCATAAGCAATAACTTTGTTTCGTTGCATAAGAACGCAACCCATTCCTGGACATGAGGCATCATAATAAACAACAAAATCTTCACTTCCCTCGGGTAAAGACAATACTGGTGCAGTTGTTAACTTCTCTTTCAACAACTTAAATGCAGTCTCTTGCGGTTCTGACCACTCAAACTTCTTGCCCTTATGAGTCAATGCAGTTAATGGTCGGGCGATCTTAGAGAATCCTTCAATGAATCTTCGGTAGTAACCAGCTAGACCTAAAAATTGGCAAATCTGCGTTGGCGTCTTTGGAGTTTCCCAATTCTTAACTGACTCAATCTTTACCGGATCGACCTGTATTCCATTGGCCCCTACAACATGGCCAAGAAATTGTACCTCTGGTAACCAAAAGTCACACTTAGAGAACTTTGCATACAACTGCTCTTCTCTAAGCATAGTCAATATCGAGCGTAGATGTTATTCGTGCTCTTCCTTGTTCTTGGAGTACACCAATATATCATCAATAAACACATTGACGAATTTATCTAGGTATGGCTTACACACACGGTTCATGAGGTCCATGAACACTGCTGGTGCGTTCGTCAAACCAAACGACGTCACTGTAAATTCATAATGCACATAACGTGTTCTAAACGCTGTCTTCGGGACATCAGCTTCTTTGACTCTCAATTGGTGATACCCGGATCTCATATCAATATTCGAATAACAACTGGATCCCTGCAACTGATCAAATAAGTCATCAATCCTTGGTAGCGGATACCGATTCTTGATTGTTAGCTTGTTCAATTCTCTGTAGTCGATACACAATCTCATTGACCCATCCTTCTTCTTAACAAACAGGATCGGAGCTCCCCAAGGCGAAGAACTCGGTCGAATAAATCCCTTGTCTAACAATTCTTGCAATTAACTAGACAACTCTTGAAGTTCTGGGGGTGCAAGTCTGTACGGTGCGCGAGCCACTGGTGCCGCTCCTGGCACTAAGTCTATCTGAAACTCAATTTCTTGATGCGGTGGGAGACCAGGTAATTTCTCCAAAAAAACTTCAAGAAATTCCTTAACTATAGGAACGTCTTCGGGTCTCCTTTCTTCTGGTACAATTTGGCTTACATGAGCCAAGAACGCGATACATCCTTTTCTCACATACTTCTGGACTTTCAACCAGTTTATGAGATGTAATTGTGAGCCATTCTTTTCACCATAAATCATCATAGGTTCACCGTCAGCAATAGGAATACGAATAGCCTTTAGGTAACATACCACCTCGGCTTTGTTATCAGCTAACAAGTCCATTCCAACCACAAGGTCAAAACTTCCCAGTTTAATAGGTATCACATTAATCTAAAGGGCTTACTTTCTAACGTCAAGGTACAATCACGATAAATCTTATCAGCTCTCATCAAGTTGCCATTCCCTAGTTCTATGGAATATACGTTATCAAGGGGAGAAACAGGTTTCTTAACATTGTGACAAATATCCTTTGATATAAAACTTCTATCAGCGCCAGTATCAAACAAAACATAAACAAGTTGATCATCAAGTGAAAACGTACCCGTGACTAGCTTTGGATCATCATGAGCTTCCGCAGAATTGATGTTGAACGCCCTTCGTCGAGCATTCCCATTGTTTTTCTTAGGACAGTCCTTCTTGAAATGACCCGGCTGTCCACAACCATAACAGTTCTTACCACCATTAGCATTGTTCACGTTGCTTGCAGTGCTGTTGTTGTTGGTGTTGCCGTTGAGATTAACCTTGCAATCCTTTGACAAATGACCAAACTTCTTACAACGGTCACAATTTAGAACAGAACAATTTCCAGTATGATGCTTGCCACACTTCTGACATTGTGGCTTCTTACCCTTATACCTGGAGTTAGTTTCTGTGGTTTTAGTGTCGTTTCGGTAAGAATCTTACTTTTTGAACGGCTGTTGATTGAAATTCTAGTCCTGACCACCGTTCCACTTCCTTTTACCATCGTTTGACTTATTCTCATTCACTGTAGTGCCCTTCCCTCTCTGGGCAATCTGATTCAACAGCAAACTAGCCATGTCAATAGCTTCCTGCACATTTGCGGGTATTGAAGTAGTAACCCTGCCTTGAATGTTCTCACTCAGACCTTCAATGTACAGTTCTACCTTACGCCTTTCTGGAGTAACCATTTCAGGACATATTAACGCCAACTCAAAGAACCTCTTGTTATATGCGGTGAGATCGTTGCCTACTAACTTCAGCTCTCGGTACTCGTGTTCCATTTTGTTAACCTCGTTCCTCGAACAATACTCCTCGATCATTCTTTGCTTTAGAGTGTCCCAAGGTAGGGCATAAGCCTGATCACGACCTAGGGATTGAGCATAGTTGTTCCACCAGGTGAGCGCACTGTCTGCCAGTGTGCCCGTTGCAAAGCCTACCCTGTCGTTATCATTACAACCACTAATGCGGAAAACTGATTCGAGCTTCTCAAACCACCTAGTGAGACCAACTGGTCCCTCAGTTCCGTTGAAAGAATGCGGGTTGCAACTAGTGAACATTTTGTAAGAACATCCATTATGGCATTGTGTCCCGTTTCCATTGGTGTTGCTCGAGCCACCACGATCATTACTGTTTCGAGCGTTGTTGAATTCTCTCAGTAGTTCAGCGCTTTCAGCCGTGATTCCTTCGGCGACCATTCTCCTGATTTGGGCGGCGGTTGATTCCTTCGGAGGCATCTTCAACACAGAAAAACACACCAGGTCAGTGTCAAAACAATACTATATATGAAAATATACTAGCAACGAGTGTTGTAGACTAGTAAATAATAGTACGAAAAGATTCGCTAGTAGTGAGAAGTAGTGTAAGTAGTGATAGTAGTGTTAGTAGTGTTAGTAGTAACACTAGTGGTAGTAGTAGTGGTACTAGTGTCATGTAGTGATAGTAGTGATAGTAGTAACACTAAGTAGTAACATTAATGTCAATAGTAGTAGTATAACATAACACAAGTATTATGATCATACAAGTTACTAAATACAGAATATTACCGCATGCAATAAAAGATAATAGTTACCAATAGCATAATCCACCATTAATATAAATAAAATCCGGAAGTGATAAACCAAATTCCAAAGTAGTAAACCAAACAATACACATAATGTGCTAATAGCCCGGTTTATAACACCCGGTAAGTCTTATATAATCAATTAAAGAAGGTATCGGGGATGAAAAAGGAAAAGAAGCTCATGGTCAACGACCCTTCACTTCCTCTTCTGTCGGGTACGGAAGGCAGGTCCATCATTCCTCGGCCTATTACGTTCCGCTTCTAACGCAGCAACCCTGGCAGTTAAGGCTGCTATCAATCTCGCCATCTCAATGAACCTTGCTTCAGCCTCGTACGTATAAGTATTTATACCCGTGACTCTTTCCTCCATCCTCTCTAGATCATCGGGGTGTGGATATGTCCTAGCAATATCCCTCAAGGTGTTAACACGATCAACAATATCCCTGTTACGGTTAATGTGAACCAAATCCAATGCATAGAGGTTCACGGGATGGTTAGGTATCCGATGCGGAGCAGGTGCTGGTGCTGGGGTTGGAGCATTCACCTCAGCCACACTGGAGTCGCTGTCACTGCTTCCTGAATCCTGTGACATCTAACTCATAGTACAAGAACACAAACAAAACAGATTAGTCAAGTAAATAACGTTAGTCATAAAGTACTCATATAATGACTAAGTCCCGGTCGTAGTCTAGACTCATCAAGGCGTCCTAATGGCCAAATCAGACACACTAATGCAAGTCCTAATTTCCCTACGAACCGTTAGCTCTGATACAAACTATAACACCCCGCAAAAATACTATCTGACGGCATGTTAATTCCGGTCCCACAGTTAACAGTTACGCCCTCTATATGAGACGTTTAAAGCGATCGCATTTAATTTTATTTAAAAATATTAACTTTCAAAAACATAAGTCAATAATCCTAAAATAGAAACAGTGTTGTGATCGTAACCACAAGCCAACAGTATTTAAACAGTATAAAAGTTTTAAATGTGAAAGTAAATAATGTTCTTTAAAATCAAATGCTGACTCCACAGCCAGTCATGCAGCAAACACAGCGGAAAGCATACCTCTTAAGGACCTGAGAATAATAACACGCAAAAACAGGTCAACAAATAATGTTGGTGATTCTACCGGTTTAAAATAATGTAACAGTATCTGAAAAATAGTTATCAGAAAAATAGTTTTATTTCCTTGACCACGAGATTCTATCGCTTGCATAAACCGAGCACCTGAATACTAGCATTAACCCGAGTATAGAACTACTACACCCGACCTTACCTCATAAAATATTATACACTTGTTCAAATGTATTTAATGTTCAAAGTAAATGCACCACTGCTTTTATAGTAGGTGAGGTTGTCAACCTAACAGATCCGTCCATCTAAATTGTGCTTACACCGATGGTATTAAAAGTATTCAAGCTAGAGGCTTTTTGAACAAACTCATTATGCATATGTGTAGTACTCATGTCAATATAAAAGTAATTAAAAATGTAAATATAACAGCGTGTATTCTCATCCCTGAAAACATGTAAAAAGCGGGACTGTAGACTCACCTTTGAATAAGCTCGAAATGAAAGACAAATGACTTGTACGGTTTAGACCCGAGTAATGTAACCTAAGTATATGTATGTAGGTTTGTCAATATATGTATCTTATATAAGTGTGGTTTCATAGTGTACGCTGTCTTATTTCTCGACTCGACGCGTTTCAAAGTAAAAGTCAACTATATCATGCAAGTCAAACAAAGTCAACCGAAGTCAAACCGAAAGTCAAACTTGGTCAAAGTAGTCAACTAAAGTCAACATCAGTATTTTCATGTCAAATATTGGTCAAAATATCAAAATTAAGTCAAACAATACGTTTTAGGTTTTGAATGATCATTTTCACAATTTCAGTTTATCGTTATGCACAAAGTTTATGAACACGTAGCATACTTAGCACATTACCTCATAGTACAAAATTCAAGTAAATATGACAAACTCCAGATCATAATTAGACTTAAAATCAATTCCAAAAATTCCGGCCAGGGACTCATACGACAATTAAAAGTCAGGAATCAGAAGGGATACATTTGGGGTTTGCCAAGTCAGTTTCTGACCGCGCACTGATTTCATTTCGGCTAGAACCGGAGTTAGGAACATGAAATAGATACAAGACCAGTGGCCATAGTTCAAGGGCAATTCAAAGTAACACATATGAAAAATCTAGCCACTTTTATTTAGCCAATTTGTAAAGTTTATTCGTGCAATTTGATCATTCAGTTTTCAGCTCAAATCAGAATTCACATAAAGTATGGCTCTATTGTGCCCAATGCATAAGGTTTAAAAGATTGACATAAACTAACAATAAGTCACATATTATATTAAGTTTCATTTTACAGAAGCATACATGTTTAATCAATATACAAAATTCACAAAGTACAAAACCGTGTTCAATTTATAGATTCGATTCTCCTTTAGTTAGTCACATTCGCATACGATTATCCGAAGATCTATATACAGTTAGCCTATGATATCCACATGAAAGATGAAGTACTTTCTGTCTAATTTTCAAATATACAAATCTTTAATTACAGAAGTTAACACATTTTATCATACAAGGTTATTTTCATGCAAGTGCTGTATAAAACTTCATTTACACTAATTCTAGCATAACTTGAGCTATACATAAGCAAACGACATGATATCCTAGTCCAAATTGAGTGTTTTTAAATTATATTTCTAGTGGTATAAGTCTCACATTCTAATTAGTTTTCTATCAATACCAGATTTCTGATCAAGCAATAAAAACACAACGATAATTCAAATCGACATAACTTAATCATACGGAAACGAAATCAAGCGAATCCAAAGCCTAAACTCAATAGTTTTTCGCAAGGAATCTGATTATAACATAATAATTAACATTTGAAAAACTTAATTTTTCTGATCAAACAAATACAAATTCGTTTTTCAACCCTAGCGCATCAAACAATCAAAATAACGATTACAATTAACACGTACGCGTATAGACTTGAGCAATTGACAACATAACTATAAAACTTTATAAAAATCAGATTTTTAAGTATTAGGGTTCATGCAATTATACCTTTGATCGCTAAATTAAATACACCAATGCGTAGAGGAGATCGGGAATTACAACTTTCGTGTTCAGGGTTTTATCAAAAAGTGAAAATTGAAGCTGATAGTATGGTGGTGGTGGTCAACGGTTTTGGGAGCCAGGGATGGAAGATGATCGACTGCTTTAGGGTTAGGGAAAATAATATGCAGTCTAATTCTATCACAAGTATATATATTTAGCCCTAGTTCTCCTAAATTGCACATAAGTCCCTCAAGTAGTAAAATTAAACATAAAAAGGGGGTGGGGTGGGGGTTTCAGCCGAATGGGGCCCACATGGGGTTCCCATGCTCTCGTTTTGAAATCTCGTGTAATCGTGGTCCGTTTTAAGTGTCGTTTAGTCGTACCGAAGGCCCGAAACGCTAATCCGATCGTTAAACGCAACCAATCGCTTAATTTATTAAAAACCCAATAAATTAAATATTTTAAAAAGTTAATAATTAATAAAATTAATTATTAAAATAAACCCGAGCGTTTCGTTGCTCAAAAAGCTATTATCAAAATTGTTTCGTTTTTATCGTATTTCATTATCCGAAATATTTATTTGCATTAATATCAAACCATATCAATTATTAAAACCCTCCGAAGATCAAGTAAGCATTTAATACACGTAAACGCATAAAAGTTAAATAATCGCCGTTAAATAAACTAACGGAAGGATAACGAAAGTAACGGAAAAATCAGGGTTGTTACATAATGATATACACGGTTTGTAATTTATGTGATGTCGTCGGGCTTTATATCTTTCCTTATTTTTCGATGTCTCTGCTTCTGTCTTTCTATAATCATTGACATCCACAGTTAATGTTTTCTCCTATTTGCTGCGATTTATACTTTAATTTCTATTTCGGAGCTTCATTCATTTGTTTTCTCTTGTCGACTTTAAGTCAATCAAATAATGATCCAGAATTCGTAGATATGAATTTCAGAATAAACACAGTTAATGTTCCAAGAAAGAAATTGTAATGACACGATCTTGATTTGTTAAATTACCATAATATCCCAGAAAAATAGAACTATCAAGAAGATATGTTCTTAATGTGTTTGGAGATGAGGTAGAATGTAAGAGTCGTGTAACATGGCACATAAAGACGTTATGGTCTGTGAATCATCATGTTCCATTAGAAACTCAGCATGACTTACTGTAATATAATCACGTTGATCAAGTGTCATTATATTATACTAACTCATGCTTCAGTTCCCAACACTACTTCAAAAAATATTCATATTTTAAATTCGAATTTTTCATAATTTAGAAACTAAAACAGTTTCTTTTATGATATAACACAGATAGCGTGAAGAAATGAATAATTTCAGATAAGAATAGTTATGAAAATATCTTCAAAAATATCGACGATATTTATAATGAAAGATATGATGATATCTTAGAATTTCTAACGTCGATGGATGATGATGAAGATTTGTCCGTGAAGGTTTAGAATCAGGAGTAATGTATTTGCTAAAGACTTCAGCAGACGCTGAATCATTTGGATTCTTTGAAGGCAATTTTAGTCTTTGTGATTTGTCCACAGCCTCCTTCATGGTTTGCTCAATCCATTTTTCAGTCCCAAACCTTCTCTTTTTCTGAGCTTTTCCAACACACTATTCTTTAGCATCAAACTTTTGACTGTTAAGATCATTTATAGTTTTTGCTGCTTCATCAGCATTTTCCAAAAATTCGGAGAACTAATTCGTAGTTTGGGGTGCTTTTCAGAATGGAAGATCATAATTCTAAGAGATAAATATTATATGTATACATATAACTGTTGATGTAGAAACCATACGAGATTCAAAATGCTGATTGCTAATTCGCAGTGATTAGTATGGCAATTTTTGTTATAAGATGTGGATGAGTATATGATAGGGTTTTAATGAACAAATATAATGGTTCTTCGAAGAGACTTAAACCAATGAGTAATGAAGTTGCTGGTAAGTTTACTGCTAAAGTGGTGGAATATAAATGGTTCTCCGGTAAAGATGATGAAGGGGTAATCTTTATAATAAGGTTTATTCGATTGAAAAAAAATTGAAGTTGATTTGTTGGAGCTGTGACAAAATTGGCTAATATGAAAAAGAATTGCAATGTTATTTCGGTAATAACAATGCCAAAGGAGCTAGCACAGATATGTGTTAAACGTTTACTCAGGTTCCGAGTGTTTTCAGGTGCATAACTATATGCATCAATCTTTTCTTCCGTAGATGAAGTGCGGTTGGTTCATCCTCTCGATTGAGGTGTTTTCAAGAATCATGAAAGGTTTAAACGCAGATTGTAATCATCAAGATACAAATGAGGTTTAAGATGAAATCAAGTGGCAAACTTGAAGAAATGTTTAGTTTCATATGTTATAATCAATATTTTAATTCATTTTAATTGTCCAATGTTAGTAGTCCACAGTTAGTAGTTCAATAATTCATATATAGTTTATTATTTAATATTTAAATTAATTAATACATGTCGTGACCCATTGTATACATGTCTCAGACTCGATCACAACTCAAAGTATATATATTATTTAGAATCAACCTCGACCCTTTATATGCTAACTCGAGCATTACCGCGATATAGAGTGACTTACGGTTATTATAAATAATATATATAGATGACGCCGATATGATATGTCAAAACATTGTATATGTGTCCCGATTTATCCGACGATATTTAATGTGCGTAAAATAAATAACAGAAATTAAATGACGATAAATAAAATTGCGAGAATTAAAATTGCGATAAATAAATTGCGATAAATAAAATGTAATAAGAAATTAACAGTTAGCTAGGAACAGTTAGCTAGGATTTTGTTAGCGTGGATTCTTAACAAAATTTCTCATAGTTAATTTGTTTGTTTCTAACAAATTTTATTTTATCCAATGTTTTCTTCATTATGCCACTTGTTGGATTCTGATAAGTCAAAATCCAAATATGAAATTGAATGACAAAGGTTATTCTGTGGTGAATGGATTCGTATATCTGTGGATGTAAGTAAGATAGTAAATGACTGTTGAATCGAAATTGAATGATGTACAGTATAACATGTTAATATGAAAGCTAAATATTCCTCGGGTATTACCTACCCGTTAAAATTTTTTCACCATTAACAGCTTGTACAAAGAATTTCTAATTACAATTCTTATGAAAATTTATATACATATATATTTTCTTCAGATGTAATCATGGATTTAATGAGTAGATATAATATTAAACTCATTTGATTTACCGTTAGATCTAGAATACATAATCTCTAAAACATTAGAGATTACATAATCATCATGAAGAACGAAGATAACCGATGTGGAACAAGATGTAGAACGAAGATTATGCTCGAGGTATAGATTGCGATGTTGAGGCATGTGATGTTGAAACTTGGGTTGTTGGTGGTACTGGTGTTGATGTTGGTGGTACTGTTAATGTTGTTGATGTTGCTGGTGATTGTAACATTTGCACCATATTCTCCAAAGCCACTACCCGAGCGTGAAGCTCGTTGACTTGTTCTATTATACCTGGGTGATTGGCGGTTGGAACAAATGGATGAATAAGGTTCAGAATTTGGGATATCATATAATCGTTGTGAGATATCCTGGCAATGAGGGTGAATATGGTGTTTCGGACAGGTTCGCCGGTATGTGCTTCAGGTTCTTTGCCAAGAGGTAAATGTGGCAGATGAAAGGGGTCACCTTCTTCTTGTCTCTAATGATATAGTAGACTACGAACCCATCCCCAATTCATCCAGAATAGATGATGGCTAATTGGTTGATCCATTCCGGTCACACTGCTTTCGGAGCTTGAGTGAAACTCCATATCGGAATCCGAAGCACTTGAACTAGTGGCGAGTTCCATTTCGTACGATTGAATAAGGAATTTTTTTTCGATATGAAATGATTTTCGGCTATCGGATGGTCTTTTAACTACATAGAATATCTATATATATAGAACAAAGGATTTCGTAGATTACGGAGGGATTTACGGAATATGTCAGGCAAAGTTTACAGTAACAGATACGCTAAGATATGAATTTTGTCTATACACTATTCATGCAATCAATGTAGTAGGATGTGTCTTAGACTTAAGATGATAAGCAGGTAATTTTCGATAAGAAATGATAAGCACAACTTTTGACATGCAGACACGGTCGAAGTCCAGACTCACTAATGCATCTTAACAACTATCAGTTAGATACACTAATGCAAGACCTGGTTCGCTAAGACCACCGCTCTGATACTAACTGAAATGCCCCGTTCATATCGATTATAAACGTTACATAATAATTGATTTCATTGCGAGGTATTTGACCTCTAAATGATATATTTTACAAACATCGAATTCGTTTTTAAAAGACAAACTTTCATCACATCGAAAGTTGACGGCATGCATACCCTTTTATAATATATTCATCTATAAATGACTTAATAATATTCTTGATGAACTCAATGACTCGAATGCAACATCTTTTGAAATATGCCATGAATGACTCCAAGTAATATCTCTAAAATGAGCAAATGCACAGTGGAAGATTTCTTTCATACCTGAGAATAAACATACTTTCAAGTGTCAACCAAAAGGTTGGTGAGTTCATAGGTTTATCATAAACAATAAAATTCATTATTTTGATAGACCACAAGATTTAAATGTGCATGGTAAAAATGGGCCCGAATCCTATACCCACCTGTAATGTACATGCGATATCTTTTAAATACAGTACACCTTTCTCGTGTATGAAACCATTTTTCATAAATCTTAGTAACCGTACACATATCTCGTGTACAAAATATAATACGCATAACCTGTGTATAAAAATCATTCTCTCGATACATAACATTCACTTTGCTTTCATTGCTTGGCTTAGTAACCGAACTTAACATATAATGCGCATCAATAATATCCCCAAAAACAGAACATCTCATCTGTATAATATATAAACCTCGAAGTACTAAACACCACGCCCACTAGCTCTTCCGTCTAGTGAACATTCTGGGTGGGGGTGTTAAACCCGGTAGCTACCTTTAGGATTCACATGAATTAGGACCATACCCGTTTTCTAATTCTTAGGTTACCAAGCAATAATAATCAGGGGAAAATATTCACAACAATTAGTGGCAATTATAACATCCAACTAATTCAATAATAATCCACATAACTTCTGTCTGCATAAAAATTCATTCGAGGAATGTTTTGCTTGTGTCTATCTTGTCAAACATTTATAAAAGCATTTCATGTATTCTCAGTCCAAAAATATAGATTTCAAAAGCATTTAATAAAACAGTTATAAAAACAGCGCATGTATTCTCAGTCCCAAAAATGTAAAGAGTAAAAGGGAATCAAATGAACTCACGATACTTTATTTTGTAGTAAAAATACATATGACAAAACTGAACAATGCAGGGTTGGCCTTGGATTCACGAACCTATATCATTTGTATATATATTAATACACATAATTGTAGTCAAATAAGTTTATATATATTATTATTAATAATCATACTTGTTATATTATGTGTTATATAGATACATTTAATATATTTAATTTATATATTTTATATCACTAATTTTCATTATAACATATTGATAGTACTAATTTATATTAAGGTTTATGTATAAATAAATAAATAAAAAAAATATATATATATATATTTATATATTAATTGATATATTTTATATATAGCTTAGTTAATATCATTTTAATAACAAAAAATATAGTGATATGTAATATTAATATTATTGTAATGTATTTTAATAAAAATATCTATTCGTAATAATACTTATATCAATATTAATAATAATACTAATAATAACATTAATAATACATAATGATAATGATGTTACTTAATAACAAAATGATAATAATATTAATCATAGTATTTATGTTTACATAATAATAATGATAATACTTATATTAGTAGTTAATAAATATAATAATAATAATAATAATAATAATAATAATAATAATAATAATAATAATGATAACTAATACTTAAATTACAAAATTTATAATAATAAATACATTAATAATGTTAATAATAATAATAATGGTTATATTACTTATAATCATGGTAATAATAATAATAATAATAATAATAATAATAATAATAATAATAATAATAATAATAATAATTATAATAATACTAATAGTAATGAGTAATATTAACATTAATAATAATAACAATATTAATAATAATAAGAATAATAACATTAATAATAATAATAATAATAATAATAATAATAATAATAATAATAATAATAATAATAATAATAATAATAATAATAATAATAATAATAATGAAAAATAAAAATAAGAGTGTATACCTCTAAAGCTTTTTCTAAAAAGATCTGCCATGAATCGGGCTCGAACTCCTAACCTCTCGTTTAACCCAAAACCCCTCAACCATCCATCTGTTTCCTGTTTTTCTGAATTATGTCCTAACTTAATCTATATAACCGTTGCTTTCTGTTTTCTATTTCTTCTTCGTCTTCCTTTTCAATTCGATCAGAGATTTAAAACTAAATTATCAATGAATTAATTATTTAGTTTTAGGATTTCAAACGAAGCAGACACTACCAGTTGTTTGTTGGATTGATTTTAAACAGAAAAGAAATTAAAAAAAAAAGACAACAGCAGACGTGAAGAACACTAATTGAACTTAAAATCAATTTTGGAATTTTAGGCTGTTTTAACCTATGGTTTCTATACAAAATAGGTAGCAAATCACTCCTATAAACTTTTTGAATCATCAATTGATCCTGAAACATCAAAATGATCTTGAATTTCACGAAGAACAAAATGTTTGACTTTTGAATTTTAAACTTTGACTTGAAAATTCAAACTCGATAAGAGAAATTAATGGCTAAAAACTTACAAATAGGTTGAATAGATTATTCCTAATAACTCTGCAATATTACATTTTGAAAATTGGTTCAAATTTGAGTTTTGGTTAAAAATTAAATGTGCAGAGTATCGACTCTGTTTCTTCTTCATTCTATGTCTTCCTTCCCTCGTTGCAGTAGATAAATGATATGGAATAATTTGTTATTGGTTTTTGAATGATTATGGTAGGAATCAAAGGACGATCGTTTGTTTTATAGCATAACATGGACGACAATAAGAATCATAAGGACAGAAGAAAAAAAATAAAAAAATATAAAAGGTTAATGTCAACTGTGATTGATTCTTGTTATATCGTGAAATTGAGATCGACTCTTATCAAAATCACAGATAGGAAAATATATTACGATGGTGATGTTAAATAGAATACGTATTTGTCTTGTATATATATGTATAATACGGTATTATATATAATTAGCTATATATGTATTGATATATCTATATATAATCGTATTTTATATTTAAATGTATTTATGTATATCTAATTTTTTTATATATCTATTTATATTATATATATATCTATTTATATATATACTGAGACGACACGTCCTAATCCATCTGGACGAATACATTACATTTGGTTACATCGCGAGGTACTTGATCTCCATATGATACATTTTACAAACATTGCATTCGTTTTCAAAAGACAAACTTTCATTTCATCAAAAGTTGATGGCATGCATACCATTTCATCATATATCCAACTATAATTGACTTAATAATAATCTTGATGAACTCAACGACTCAAATGCAACGTCTTTTGAAATATGTCATGAATGACTCCAAGTAATATCTCTAGAATGAGCAAATGCACAGCGGAAGGTTTCTTTAATACCTGAGAATAAACATGCTTTTAAGTGTCAACCAAAAGGTTGGTGAGTTCATTAGTTTATCATAAACAATTATTTCCATTATTTTAATAGACCACAAGATTTTCATTTCCATTTTTCATAAATATACATCTCATATCAGGCATTTCGCAAACTGCATAGAGATAAAAATCATTCATATGGTGAACACCTGGTAACCGACATTAACAAGATGCATATAGAATATCCCCATCATTCCGGGATACCCATCGGACATGATAAACTCGAAGTACTAAAGCATTCCAAATTCCAGAATGGGGGTTGTTAGTTCCCGTAGATCTACCTTTAGGATCCGCATCAATTAGGGGTGCACTAATTCTCAAAATTAGTGATGTTCCCTAATTCTTAGATTACCAGGCTATGGGGAATATTCGGCTTCGATCCATTCAACCATATAATGTAGTTTCGATTACTTGTGTCTATTTCATAAAACATTTATAAAAGTAGCGCATGTATTCTCAGCCCCAAAAATATATATATATATTGCAAAAGCATTTAAAAAAGGAGCAAATGAAACTCACAACACAATATTTTGTAGTAAAAATATTCATACGATGAACTGAACAATGCAGGGTTGGCCTCGGATTCACGAACCTATATCATTTATTTATATATTAAAACATATACTGGGAATCACATAATTTTATTTATTAATATATATTATTTATGTAAGTGTAGTTATATAAAATTTATACTAAATTTTATTTAAAATCATTTATTTATATTATATCTTAAATTATGTGTTATATATGTTTATTTTGTATATATTATCTAAAATGATTATTATAGTTATATTAGTATCTATATATATTTAGTATTATATTAAAAATACCTAATTTGTTATATGTAACCATATATATAATGATAATATGTTTTTCATATCGATATAGGGATTATCAATATAATTATAGTATATATATTTAATAAGTGTGTTTTTGTATACAAAATATTTATTTGTTAAAAATGATAGTTTTGTATTATTGTTTTACTAGTGATAATAATAATAACTTTATTAATAATGATAATATTAATAATAATAGTGATATTGTTAATAATGATGCTTATGTTAATAATATTCATAATAATCTTAATAAATATAACAATGATATTAATACTAGTATTAATGAAAATAATAATGTTAATTCCAATACTTATGTTAGTAATAATAATAACAATACTTTTATCGATCATTTTAATACTAATGATAATAATTTTAATAGTAATAATAATAATAGTTATATTACTAATAATAACATTATTGATAATTATAATAATGATGATCTTAATAATAATATTATCTATAATACTTAATAATACTAATAATAATAATAATACTAATAATAATAACAATAATAATAATTTATAATAACAATGATAATAATAATAATAACAATAATAATAATAATAATAATAATAATAATAATAATAATAATAATAAAAATAATAAAAATGATAATAACTACCTTAGAAGCCTTCTTAAAAAAAATGCCTTGTACCGGACTCGAACCCGTGACCTACCGCTCACCCACAACATCCCATAACCATTGAACCATTTTGGTTTTTCTGTTTTAATACCCACATCCAAAAATATAACCCGTTTTCAAATCAGTTTTATCTTCTTCTTCTTAAAAAAAAATACAGTCGACCAGGCTCCACTTAATCACACAAAGATTTAATTCGTTCGTTTTAGGTTGTGAACATTATTCATAAACGATTTATAAATGAGATACTAGTTTAACAAACACGAAAAATAAATAAATAAAAAAAATTCCAGAACAACAATAGCTGTTAAAAAAAAGAAGATGAACTCAGATTCTAATTTAAAAATTTAGATCGTTTTAGCTCTCGATTTCTAAATGAAATATATCTTAAATCACTCATGGAAACTATTTGAATCATTAATTGAACTCAAATCATCCAAACAAGTTTGAATTTTACCAAGAACACACTGTTTGACTTTTTATTTACAAACTTTGACTCCAAAATTCAAGATTACTTGAAAGAATTGGAAGCTGAGTTTTTATATGAAGTTTGTTTGAAGGAAACCTAACAAGACTGCAATTTTAGATTTTGTAATTAAATTCAAATTCGAGCTTTGGCAAAAAAAAATCGATTACAGGGCAGTTACCTGTTTCTTTTCTGAATTTTGGTTTAATTCATCGATTTAAAAGCTGTTAAAGGTATGTGTATAATTGATAAAGGTAGTGGTACATCGACTGGTTTACCTATCAAATGAATTGAATCATTTTATATATAAATTCCAGTCGACAAGATTTAATCGGGAAAATTACAAATTGAAATAAAAAATAAAAATAAAAAATGAAATCCGATGGTGACTCAATAGAATTTGTCTTGTACCTGTGATCAGTATTCGATTGGTATCATTTATCAGACAAGAAACAAAAATATTTACATCTTGATTGGAACGTGAAACTGAATGAATCCCTTTTCTAATTTTATATTATTAATTAATTATATATATATATATATATATATATATATATATATATATATATATATATATATATATATATATATATATATATATATATAATATTAATAATTTATAAATAATAATACATTAATAATGATAGGCTGTAATATTACTAAATAGTAATATTAATACTGTTTTCCTAATATATATGTATATAACAGCGTACCTCTATGTATTGTATATATCTATATCTATTTTTTATATCCTTATTTGTATATCATTTATATTTATATATTTATATTTATAGATTAATCTTAAATACAACAATAATAATAATACAAATACTAATAATAATAAGTATTTCAATAATAATACTAATAACTAATGATAATAATATAAGATGATAACAATAATATTATTATTGATAATGCTAATAATGATTTTTATTTATAAAGGTAATAATAATATCTAATAATAATACAAATAATAATTAAGATATAACAACTTATATGTATTTATGTATATATCTGTATCCGTATTATTATATATCGAATATATATATTAATATTTGTATAATAATTATTTAAAGAAACATAATAATACTAATTATATAAACATTAATATTTAATATTAATTTTATTAATAATAATGAAACTAATAATAATAATAATAATAATAATAATAATAATAATAATAATAATAATAATAATAATAATAATAATAATAATAATAATAATAATAATAATAGAATTAATAATGATAACAGTATTAATAACAATACTTGTACATCTCAAGCTTCATATATCTTTATATATTTTAAAATTAGTAATATTAATAATACATATATTAATATTAATATTAATATTTATAATGAAAGTAAGGTTAATAGTATAACTTTTATATTTTTAACATACGCCTAATAATAAATATGTACATAAATCATAGGTTATATTTATAGATTAATAATAACTTAATTATTATTATATAATTTATTATTTTACAATTTAGCTCTTACAATTAATTATATATTATTCCTAATTATTATATATATACCTATGTTTATATTTGTATAAATATATATATTTACACCCAATTGTTCGTGAATCGTCGAGAATAGTCAAAGGTCAAATGTATACATGAACACGGTTCCAACATTTTGAGACTCGGTTTAATAGACTTTTCTTATTGTGTTGAAATCAATATAAGATTAAGTTTAAATTTGGTCGAAAATTTCCGGGTCGTCACAGTACCTACCCGTTAAAGAAATTTCGTTCCGAAATTTGACTGGGATGGTCATGGCTGACAATAAGTACGTTTTCATGACGCATACGAGCTGAAAATTAGAGTTTTATCATCAGTGAGTAATATGGATAAAACAATTTGATTTCGTGAAGAGTACGAGTGAAGTTATCACAAAAGAGTGAAATGAGATAATAAAGGTTCGTCTTAACTTTTGACGTTGTCTCGGTTGAATTCCGGAATTCAAGGGATTTAAAGAAAATTTTTAAAATCTAAAAGATTTGACTTTTTCGATGAGTAAGGAAATTAAGATCTCTTTAATTAAATGCGGTCATCTGCTTCGATTGCTTTTTCGGATTACTTCCATCATAAATTAATCTCGCCCATTTCATTGATTTTCACCACATCACTACTTTCTTTCTTAATTCATATTTCCAAAGATTTTGAAAATGCTTAATCCCATTCTAATCCTTAATATCTTCTTGATTATCGTATCAATCACTCTTCTTTTTCAACTACCACCAGAGGAATCTATTCACTTCTATTATTACCTTGGGGTGATACTATTCTTAATTCTACCGTGTCTTTATATTGTTATTAATATTAATATCCACAGTTTGTAACCTCCGGGTTGTTATTGGGCTTTATATTTTCTCTTATATTTTGGAGCTCTTTGCCTTTTTATTCTCTTCTCGACCTCTAGTAAAGAGAGTAACAGTCCAAAATTCGTAGGTATGAAGTTTCGAATGAACATGGCTAATGTTCTAAGAGAGAAGTTGTAATGGCACAATCTTGATTGGTTAAATTACCAGATTTCAAGAGAAAAGATAGAATTATCAAGAAATTATGTTCTTGATATATTTAGAGATTAGGTAGAATGTAAGAGTCATGTAACATGGCACATGATGACGTTATGGTCTGTGAATCATCACGTTTCATTAGAAACTCAGCATGACTTACTGTAATATAATCACGTTGATCAAGTGTTATTATATTATATTAACTCATGCTTCAATTCCCAACACTGCTTCAAAAACATTCATATTTAAAACTCTAAGTTTTCAGAGATCTAGAAACTAAAACCGTTTTCCTTTATGATATAACCCAGATAGCGCGGAGAGATAATTAATATCGGACAAGAGTATTATGAAGATATCTTCAGAAATATTGAGGATATTAATAATGAAAGATACGATAATATCTTAGAATTTTAGAATCAAATTGTGATGAAGAAATTCATTCACAATGATTTAGAGCGATTTAGGAGCAAGGTATTCGCTAAAGATTTCATCAGAAACAGAATCCTCAAGATTCTTTAAATATAGGGTTTGGTCCTTGTATTTATCCTTGGTCTCCTTCATGGTTTGCTCAATTCGTTTTCCAGTTCCAACTTTTCTGAGCTTTGCCAACATACTATTCTTTATCATCACTTTCGACTGTTAAGGTCGTTTACAGTTTTTGTTGCTTTATTCATCTTTTTCAACATTCCGAGTATTGATTCACAGACTGGATGCTTTCCAGAATTTCAGAATGGAAGATCGTAATTCTAGGAGATAAATGTTATATGTATACATGTAACTGTCGATGTAGAAACACTACGAGTTTCGAAATACTGATTGCTGATTCCCGGTAATTGGTTTGGCAATGATAGGGTTTCGATAAACATAATAGTTTTTCGGAAAGTCAAAGATTAAGGAAGTTGCTGGTAAGTTTATTGCTATAGTAGTGGGATATAAACGGTTTTTCGTTAATGATAACGAAAGGTAAACTTATATATCAAAGTTATAATAAGACTTATTCGAATGAAAATCGAAGTTGATTTGCTAAAGCTGTGACAAAATTGGCTAATTTTGGAAAGGAATTGCATTGCTATTTTCGAAAATAACAATGCCAATGGAGCTAGCACATATACATGTTAAATGTTTACTCAGGTTCTGAGAGTTTTTCAGGTGCATAACTATATGCATAAATCTTTCCTTCTGTAGATGAAGTGCGGTTGGTTTATCCTTTCGATTGAGGTGTTTTCAAGAATCATGAAAGGTTTGAACACAGATTGTAATCGTCATGATACAAATGAGGTTTAAGATGAAATCAAGTGGCAAACTTGAAGAAATGTTTAGTTTCATATGTTTTAATCAATATTTTAATTCATTTTAATTGTCCAATGTTATTAGTCCACAGTCGATAGTCCACAGTTAACAGTCCAATAATTCATATATAGGTTAATATATAATATTCGAATTCATTAATACGTATCGTGACCCGTGTACATGTCTCAGACTCGATCACAACTCAAAGTATATATATTATTTAAGAATCAACCTCAACCCTGTATAGCTAACTCTACCATTACTGCATATAGAGTGTCTATGGTTATTCCAAATAATATATATAGATGCGTCGATATGATATGTCAAAACCTTGTATACGTGTCCCGATATTTAAAGTGCGTAAATTAAATAACAGAAATTAAATGACGATAAATAAAATTGCGAGAATATAAATTGCGATAAATAAATTGCGATAAATAAAATATAATCAGTTAGCTAGGAACAGTTAGCTAGGAACAGTTAGCGTGGATTCTTAACAAAATTTTTCTCATAGTTAATTGTTTATTTCTAACAAATTTTATTTTGTCCAATGTTTTCTTCATTATGCCACTTGTTGGATTCTGATAGGTCAAAATCCAAATATGAAATTGAATGAAAAAGGTTATTCTGTGATGAACAGATTTGTACTTCTGTGGTTGTAAGTAGGATAATAAATGACTATTGAATCAGATTCGAAGAATGTACAGTGTAACTTATTAATGTGAAATCTAAATATTTCTAGGGTATTACCTACCCGTTAAATTTTTTTCACCATTAACAGTTTGTACAAAAGAATTTTTAATTACAATCTTTATGAAAATATACTTATATATATATTTTCCTCAGATGTAATCATGGATTTAATGAGTCAATATTATATTAGACTCATTTGATTTACCGTTAGAATAAGAATATATAATCTCTAAAACATTAAAGATTATATAATCGCCATGTCGAACGAAGATAAATAATGTAGAATGATTCGTAGAATGATGATTATACTCGAGGTACAGAATGAGATATTGGGGCATGTGATGTTGAAACTTGTATTGTTGGTGGCACTGTTGATGCCAGTGAAGTCGCTGAAGCTGGTACGTTTTGCACCATATTCTCCAAATTGATTACTCGAGCGCGAAGTTCGTTAACTTCTTGGATTACTCCAGGATGATTGTTGGTCGGAACGAGCAGATGAATAAGGTTTAGAATTGTGGATAGAATATAATCGGGTCGAGCTATTCTGGAAATGAGGCTGAAAATGGTGTTTCGGATAGGTTCGCCGGTAAGTGCTTCGGGTGAGACGACCCGACCCAATCCATAGGGACGAATACAATAACATATGATTACATCGCGAGGTACTTGACCTCTAAATGATACATTTTACAAACATTGCATTCGTTTTAAAAGACAAACTTTCCTTTACATCGAAGGTTAACAGGCATGCATACCATTTCATAATATCCAAACTATAAATGACCTAATCTGTCATTTACTTAATGATAATCTCTAATGAACTTCAATGACTCGAATGCAACGTCTTTTGAAATATGTCATGAATGACTCCAAGTAATATCCTTAGAATGAGCTAATGCACAGCGGAAGATTTCTTTCAAACCTGAGAATAAACATGCTTTAAAGTGTCAACCAAAAAGGTTGGTGAGTTCATCAGTTTATAGTAATCATTTCATTTTCATCATTTTAATAGACCACAAGATTTTCATATTTTCATTTCTCATAAACATACGTCCCATGCATAGAGACAAAAATATCATTCATATGGATTGAACACCTGGTAACCGACATTCACAATATGCATATAAGAATATCCCCATCATTCCGGGATCCTCCTTCGGACATGATATAAATTTCGAAGTACTAAAGCATCCGGTACTTTGGATGGGCTTGTTGGGCCCGATAGATCTATCTTTAGAGTTCGCGTCAATTAGGGTGTCTGTTCCCTAATTCTTAGATTACCAGACTAAATAAAAAGGGGCATATTCGATTTTGATAATTCAACCATATAATGTAGTTTCGATTACTTGTGTCTATTTCGTAAAACATTTATAAAAATTGCGCATGTATTCTCAGCCCAAAAATATAAAGGGTAAAAAGGCAAATGAAACTCACCATACCGTATTTTGTAGTAAAAATACATATAACTTCATTGAACAAGTGTAAGGTTGGCCTCGGATTCACGAACCTAAATTATTTATATATATTTATGTATTTGTCAATATTTGTCTAATACATTAAGTTAAGTCATAGTGTACCACAATCCTAATGCTCGAGTCTAATATGCAAAAGTCGACAAAATTTAGTTTGACTCAAAATGATTTCCATTAAAAATGATTATTATATGATTTTAAATATAGTCGTTTTATATTTTTAAAAATATTTTAAAAGATTTAATAGAGTAAATAATATACTTCATTTATTAATAAATACAATTTTATATTAAAGTATACTTTTATATATCTTAAGTAATAAAATTTATAAAGTTCATTTAATATCATAAAAAATATTGTAATTATATAATTTGTATTAAATTTAATTTGATAAAATAGCATTGATAATAATAATAATTAAAGTCGTATTATTTTATGATAATAATTATTTTTATTTTATTAATAAAAATCAATATTTATATTTACTAAAAATGATATTATGGTAAAATGATAATTCTAATTATGATATCTTTAATATTTATGATACTTTTTAATATTAACTTTAAAGTAGTAATTTTTTTTTATCTAAAATGATAATGAGTGATAGTAATAATAATTTTTAAGGATGATGAATATAATAATAATAATAATGATAATAATAATAATAATAATAATAATAATAATAATAATAATAATAATAATAATAATAATAATAATAAAATAAAATCTAGAACGACGATAATGACGACGATAATAATAATCATTTTTACATAATTTCAAATGGCTATAACTTCTAATCCGTTCGTCGGAATGATTCGTCATCTAAAGGAAAAGTTCTTAATTTTTCGCTAGTTTTCCAACGACATGCATATCTTATATCTTATCTCATCCCTAGTATAACAACCTTTAAGATTCAACGTAGCCTATCTAAGGGCAATATCAAAAGTACAAGCATGCATAATCCTAAATACTCGAGCACTAGTCAAGGATACACTATTAATAAATAAAAGTTAAGTTATGAGTGCTCACGTATCAATATTGAGATTCAATATTGCAGGAAAGGTACGTAAACGCAACGGAGATGATAAACACTAGTTTGACCTCACGAGCATACCCATGAACCATACCCATCACCTCCATAGCTATAACCCATAATTTCCTTAGTTTTAACCAGCTTGAAACCCGATATAAAACACCCGTGTAACTTGTTATTGTATACTAACATTTGTGTTTTGAAAGTAAACAAAAATATCTTGGAGTATAACTTAAGATGCATGAGCGTAAGAATGGCAAAACATATCGATTAAATAGAGAATTTCATTTCCTGATCTCTAGTTCAAATTATATTAATATAATATATATATATATATATATATATATATATATATATATATATATATATATATATATATATATATATATATATATATATATATATATATATATATATATATATATATATATATATATATATATAATAAAAAAAACGTGTAAAAGAGATCACATCAAAAAGTTGTCTAATATGATCCGTGATTTTGCTCTAGTATTATTTAATATAATTTAAATTTTTTTTTTTAATCTAAATATAATAATGATAGTAATATAAATGAAAACGTGTAAACTTGTTGTCACATAATGATCCGTGATTTTTGTTTGTAAAGAAGACTTATGTAGTCTTTTTATTTATTAATATTATATATAAATATATATTTAATTCATATGATTAATTATATATTATATTATATTCACGTTCATGGTAAAAATATAATTTTTACAAAAATGACACGGTCGTGGTCTCACGACTCATGTACCACTTTCGGTTTTTCGGGCGCACTTTCGTACATTTAGAAAACTAGCCTTTTACGTTACGTGACGTGTACCTTTTACAAAAATTAGACTTACTCAACAATAAATTACCTTTATAAAAATATAACTTATAAAATTGAGCGTTGTGGTCATTTCCTTCTATAAATTAAAGTCTCGTTGTTTGTCAAAATATTTTATTTTAAATTAAACATTTTGTGACACGTACCTTTATTAATAACTAGACTTAAATTAATTAAAAACTAACCCACTCAAAGTGTAACTTAATCTTTTGAGTGTTTTGGTCATTTACTTTTATAATTCATATCCTCGTTAGTTATCGAAGTATATTTAATAACATTAACTTAAATCAAAACATCTTTTGACTAAATTAAAATATATTTATAATATATAGGTTTGAAATACTTTAATAAAATATTTAGATTTTAATTATATTTCAAAGTATATTTGAAGATTGTTTAATATATTATATCCTATAACGTTTATACTTAAAAAAAAAAAATATAATTTCCTTATGCGTCAACGTTTAGTTTGTTTTCCTTAAACTTTCTAAATAATATAACTATATTCCCAAAGTTTCACTTTCACTCTAAATAATAGGAAGGTTAACTAGTTAACGTTTATATAGAAAGTCGAACAGAAAACTCCACTAACATTTGGCTAGTTCCCGTTAATTGACACATTTGTCTTCACTTATAACTCACTTTACCATTTTCCGAATACGGTTAATAATAAGGGTTACCTAATTCAAAGTGGACCTCATAACAGATACTCTTAATCATAATTCAATGTATCCGATAATTCAATCATTTGATATTATCATTTAATCTCGTCGATAAACTTACATCGAACAAATACGTTCATGTAAAGTATTATTCATTCAATACCTTGATAGCATTTCCAAATTCATAAAATAGATCTCATATCTTATATTCATAATAACTAATCCGTTCAATGTTTCATTAATATAACTCAATTTAAAATCAGACATATTTATATGTATATATATATTTATTTACACATAATTGTTCGTGAATCGTTTGGCATGGTCAAAGGATATTTGATTACAGAAATATAGTTTCAAAACTTTCGAGACTCAACATTACAGATTTTTGCTTATCGTGTCGGATATATATAAAGATTAAAGTTTAAATTTGATCGGAAATTTCCGGGTCATCACATTACCTACCCGTTAAAAGAAATTTCGTCCCGAAATTTGATCGAGGTCGTCATGGCTAACTAATAAAATGTTTTCATGACGAATATGAATCGATAATAGAGTTTTATCATAATTGAGTGATATAGATAAAACAATTTGTTTTTGTGAAGAGCACGAAGGAAGCTATCACATAAGAGTGAAAATGAATAAATGCAGGTTTGACCTAACAGGTGGCGTAGTCAAGATTGATTTCAGAAATTTAAGGAATTTAGAAGAAGATCTCCATAATAAGATTTGATTCGTCGGTAATTAAGGAGATTAGGATCCTCTTTGGTTATACGCGATAATCTGCTTTGATTTGCTCTGTCTATAAATCCACCCCCTTCGTTTCCTTACAACTCACACCTTCTATTCTTTCTTCCTCAAATCATACTTTAAAATATTCGTTAATATGCTCCATCCCATCCTGATCCTTGATATCCTCTTAACTTTCATATCTGTCATTCTTCTTTTTAATCTGCCACCGGAAGAATCTATTTACTTCTACTATACTCTTGGGTTTATAGTTTTTCTAGTCCTCCCGTGTCTTTATATTGCTATTTGCATCGACATCTACGGTTTATAATTTACGGGTGGTTGTTGGGTTTTATATCTTCCCTTATACTTCGATGTCCCTGCTTCTGTCTTCTATAATCATTGTCATCCATAGTTAATGCTCCCTTCTATTTGTTGCGATCTATACTCCAATTTCTGTTTCGGAGCTTTGTCCTTTCGTTTCTTCTTCTTGCGATTTAACATCTCTTGTAATGGTCCGGAATTCGTAGGTATAGATTTCAGAATGAACATAGTAATTGTTCTAAGAAGGAAATGGTAATGGTAAAATAGTGAATTGTTAAATTACCAGAATACCCTGAAAAAGACCGAATTATCAAGAAATATTTTCTTGATATATTTAGAGGTTAGATAGAATGTAAGAGTCGTGTAAATGACACATGATGACGGTATGTCCTGTGAATCATCACGTCCATTAGAAACTCAGCATGAATTACTGTAATATAATGACGTTGATCAAGTGTCATTATATTATACTAACCTATGCATCAGTTCCCAACACTACTTAAAAAAAAACATTCATATTCGAATTTTTCAGAATTCAGAAACTAACACAGTTTCTTTTATGTTGTAGATATTACAGAGAGATAGACGATTTCAGATAAGACTAGTTGTGAAAATATCTCCAGAGATATGGAGAATATGTATAATGGAAGATACGAAGATATCTTTTAATATTTAAGATAAGATGATGATGAAGAATATATGTCTGTGAAGGTTTAGAATGAGAACTAACGTGTTTGCAAACGATTTTAGAAGGCACTGAATCATTTGGATCCTTTGAAGGCAGATTCAGTCTCTATGATTTGTCCACAGCTTCCTTCATACTTTGCTCAATCCGTTTTTCAGTACCAAATCCTTTCTTTTTCCGGGCTTTACCAACTCATTATCTTTTATCATCAAACTTTTGGCCGTTTAAACCATCTACCATTTTTATGTTTCCTCTGCATTTAATGCTATAATATCTGAATCACTGGTTATCAATCCGAGGTGGGTTCAGAAGAATTGTGTTTTAGATGATTAAACGCTGGTGGTAATATGGTGGAATATGAAAGGTTCCCCAGTAATAATGACGAAAGGGCAATGTATCTATTAGGGTTATAATAAGACTGGTCCGACTGAAAAATCGAAGTTGACTTGCTGGAGCTGTGACAAAATTGGCTACTTTGAAAAGGAATCGAAATGTTTTTTTTTTTTAGAAGAATTCGACGCAGGTACATGTTAGATTATGAATTTGGTTTCGAGAGTTTTTCAGGTACAAAACTTCGGGTAACATGTGGTTGGATCATCATCTCAATTGTTTATTATTTAAAGTGTCTTCTAGAATTTCGAAGGGTTTTAATTGCAGATTGTCATAGTCAATATCCAAATGATGAAATCGTCCTAAATCCCGAATGATTTTTCATATCCATCTTGTGTGTTACGATTAAAAGTGATGTTCTATCACAGTTTCGAAGTCAAAGTATAGCTTTGAAAAATGTAAAGATCTAAGAGTGATGATTTTGGTTGTATCTCGAGTTGAATTCTGAAATTCCCAAAATCAGAATATGTAATTATATTCGAATGAGTATGGTTGTTTTGATTTCTATAGAAGAATGTATATTGGTTTAGTTGATGATTATTGAATCAGAATTGAAGAATGTAACATATTAATTGTGATTTTATATATCTCTCGGGTATTACCTACCCGTTAAAAAAATTTCACAAATATTATTTTGAACAAGAATTCTCATTACAATCTTTATGAAAATATATGTGGGTATATTTTCTTCAGATGTAGTACAGATTCAATGAGTTAATATCATACTAAGCTCATTTGATTTTCGGTTTGAATTAGAAATGAATTTTCTCTAAAACATTAGAGATTACATAATCTTTGCGGAGTATTTCACTAATGTAATCAATGCTTCAATATTTATATGTATTTCCTTAGTGAATCATGTTGATGCTCATAGAACTCTTGGTAACTTTGCAAGATACGAATATTGTTTTCCTGTAAATTTCGGGTATATCGAAGATGAAAGTGTATAATCAAACATGTTATTGAATGATACACTTGATTTATTATGAAATAAAATTCATTGAGTTGAAGCAGAGATTGTAGTTAACAATGATTAAATTGTTAACGAAGAATGTACCTCATAGCAAATTAGTAATATGAATTAACCAGATAGTTAAGTTCCATACATAATAGCTTAGTACAGAAAGATTTATTATGGTTAAAATTTTTTATATATATATAGAATATACATATAAATTCTTTGGAGAGACTGAGTTAATACTTCATAACTCGTTGATACAATATACTCATTATTAATTCGTAATGGTTTCCACAGTGATTCTTAAACTGGCGAGACTTGTGATGTTAGACGTGCTGACGATTTTAATAATGTTGACAGCACAGACTGTGTTGGTGAGGTTAAGGGTATTGCCGATGCTGTTGGTAAAACAAGTCTAGCTTGTACCTTACGCACTAGTCTTGTTAGGGTTTCGGTTATTCTTTCTATCATCTCTGTCCACTCATCTAGTTTTTGGTTAAGGCTGAGATGGATAATCTCTAAAACTTTAGAGATTACATAATCACCACAGAATGTTTCTCCGATGAAGTTATGAATCAATACTTCATCGTTTATTGTTGTTGGTACTCCTTGGTATCTTTGGTGCGTGTGATGTTGATATCCGATATACAGATTGGGATATTGAGGTGTGTGATGCGGATGTGATTGTTGGTGGTGGTAATGATCCTGTTGTTGATGGTGGTGCTATTGATGCCGGTGATGCTGTTGGAGCCTATGGTTTTGAGGCTTGCGATGTGGATGTTACTGACGGTACCGGTTATGCTGCTGGTGCTGCTGATGATGTTTGTAACCTTCGCACCGTATTTTCCAAATCCACCACCCGAGCACGAAGCTCGTTGACTTCTTCTATCACACCGGGATGGTCAGCAGTTCGGACGAGCGGATAGATATAATCTAGAATTTGGTGTAGTATATAATCGTGACGAGATACTCTGGAAATGAGAGAGAAAATTGTTTCTTGAATAGGTTCGCCGGTAAGTGCTTCAGGTTCATTGCCAAGAGGGCAATGTGGTGGATGGAAGGGATCACCTTCTTCTTGTCGCCAATGATTGATGAGGCTACGAACCCATCCCCATTTCATCCAGAATAGATGATGGCTGATTGGTTGATCCATTCCGGTCACACTGTTGTCAGAGCTCGAATGAAACTCCATATCGGAATACCTGTCGTAATCTGAGGAGTTCGAACTGGTTGAGGGATCCATCTCGTATGATTAGGGAAAGAATTTTGTTATGAAATAGATTGTAGGATTTAGATTTGGTATTCTTCAATTACATAATTTGCATATGTATATATAATACCAAAATCCCATAAATTACGGAGAATCTTTGAAAAATGTTAGTCAAAGTTCACAGTAACAGATATGCTAAGATAAGAATTCGTCTATACACTATTATGCAATAAATGCAGGAAGCGCGTCTAGACTTAAGAATGATAAGCAGGTAATTTTCGACACGAAATGATAAGCAAAACTTTTGACATGCAGACACGGTCGAAGTCCAGACTCACTAATGTATCCTAACGACTTATCAGTTAGACACACTAATGCAGAGCTGGTTCGCTAAGACCACCGCTCTGATACCACATGAGACGACCCGACCCAATCCATAGGGACGAATACAATAACATATGATTACATCGCGAGGTACTTGACCTCTAAATGATACATTTTACAAACATTGCATTCGTTTTAAAAGACAAACTTTCCTTTACATCGAAGGTTAACAGGCATGCATACCATTTCATAATATCCAAACTATAAATGACCTAATCTGTCATTTACTTAATGATAATCTCTAATGAACTTCAATGACTCGAATGCAACGTCTTTTGAAATATGTCATGAATGACTCCAAGTAATATCCTTAGAATGAGCTAATGCACAGCGGAAGATTTCTTTCAAACCTGAGAATAAACATGCTTTAAAGTGTCAACCAAAAAGGTTGGTGAGTTCATCAGTTTATAGTAATCATTTCATTTTCATCATTTTAATAGACCACAAGATTTTCATATTTTCATTTCTCATAAACATACGTCCCATGCATAGAGACAAAAATATCATTCATATGGATTGAACACCTGGTAACCGACATTCACAATATGCATATAAGAATATCCCCATCATTCCGGGATCCTCCTTCGGACATGATATAAATTTCGAAGTACTAAAGCATCCGGTACTTTGGATGGGCTTGTTGGGCCCGATAGATCTATCTTTAGAGTTCGCGTCAATTAGGGTGTCTGTTCCCTAATTCTTAGATTACCAGACTAAATAAAAAGGGGCATATTCGATTTTGATAATTCAACCATATAATGTAGTTTCGATTACTTGTGTCTATTTCGTAAAACATTTATAAAAATTGCGCATGTATTCTCAGCCCAAAAATATAAAGGGTAAAAAGGCAAATGAAACTCACCATACCGTATTTTGTAGTAAAAATACATATAACTTCATTGAACAAGTGTAAGGTTGGCCTCGGATTCACGAACCTAAATTATTTATATATATTTATGTATTTGTCAATATTTGTCTAATACATTAAGTTAAGTCATAGTGTACCACAATCCTAATGCTCGAGTCTAATATGCAAAAGTCGACAAAATTTAGTTTGACTCAAAATGATTTCCATTAAAAATGATTATTATATGATTTTAAATATCGTCGTTTTATATTTTTAAAAATATTTTAAAAGATTTAATAGAGTAAATAATATACTTCATTTATTAATAAATACAATTTTATATTAAAGTATACTTTTATATATCTTAAGTAATAAAATTTATAAAGTTCATTTAATATCATAAAAAATATTGTAATTATATAATTTGTATTAAATTTAATTTGATAAAATAGCATTGATAATAATAATAATTAAAGTCGTATTATTTTATGATAATAATTATTTTTATTTTATTAATAAAAATCAATATTTATATTTACTAAAAATGATATTATGGTAAAATGATAATTCTAATTATGATATCTTTAATATTTATGATACTTTTTAATATTAACTTTAAAGTAGTAATTTTTTTTTTATCTAAAATGATAATGAGTGATAGTAATAATAATTTTTAAGGATGGTGAATATAATAATAATAATAATAATAATAATAATAATAATAATAATAATAATAATAATAATAATAATAAAATAAAATCTAGAACGACGATAATGACGACGATAATAATAATCATTTTTACATAATTTCAAATGGCTATAACTTCTAATCCGTTCGTCGGAACGATTCGTCATCTAAAGGAAAAGTTCTTAATTTTTCGCTAGTTTTCCAACGACATGCATATCTTATATCTTATCTCATCCCTAGTATAACAACCTTTAAGATTCAACGTAGCCTATCTAAGGGCAATATCAAAAGTACAAGCATGCATAATCCTAAATACTCGAGCACTAGTCAAGGATACACTATTAATAAATAAAAGTTAAGTTATGAGTGCTCACGTATCAATATTGAGATTCAATATTGCAGGAAAGGTACGTAAACGCAACGGAGATGATAAACACTAGTTTGACCTCACGAGCATACCCATGAACCATACCCATCACCTCCATAGCTATAACCCATAATTTCCTTAGTTTTAACCAGCTTGAAACCCGATATAAAACACCCGTGTAACTTGTTATTGTATACTAACATTTGTGTTTTGAAAGTAAACAAAAATATCTTGGAGTATAACTTAAGATGCATGAGCGTAAGAATGGCAAAACATATCGATTAAATAGAGAATTTCATTTCCTGATCTCTAGTTCAAATTATATTAATATAATATATATATATATATATATATATATAATAAAAAAAAAACGTGTAAAAGAGATCACATCAAAAAGTTGTCTAATATGATCCGTGATTTTGCTCTAGTATTATTTAATATAATTTAAATTTTTTTTTTTAATCTAAATATAATAATGATAGTAATATAAATGAAAACGTGTAAACTTGTTGTCACATAATGATCCGTGATTTTTGTTTGTAAAGAAGACTTATGTAGTCTTTTTATTTATTAATATTGTATATAAATATATATTTAATTCATATGATTAATTATATATTATATTATATTCATGTTCATGGTAAAAATATAATTTTTACAAAAATGACACGGTCGTGGTCTCACGACTCATGTACCACTTTTGGTTTTTCGGGCGCACTTTCGTACATTTAGAAAACTAGCCTTTTACGTTACGTGACGTGTACCTTTTACAAAAATTAGACTTACTCAACAATAAATTACCTTTATAAAAATATAACTTATAAAATTGAGCGTTGTGGTCATTTCCTTCTATAAATTAAAGTCTCGTTGTTTGTCAAAATATTTTATTTTAAATTAAACATTTTGTGACACGTACCTTTATTAATAACTAGACTTAAATTAATTAAAAACTAACCCACTCAAAGTGTAACTTAATCTTTTGAGTGTTTTGGTCATTTACTTTTATAATTCATATCCTCGTTAGTTATCGAAGTATATTTAATAACATTAACTTAAATCAAAACGTCTTTTGACTAAATTAAAATATATTTATAATATATAGGTTTGAAATACTTTAATAAAATATTTAGATTTTAATTATATTTCAAAGTATATTTGAAGATTGTTTAATATATTATATCCTATAACGTTTATACTTTAAAAAAAAATATAATTTCCTTATGCGTCAACGTTTAGTTTGTTTTCCTTAAACTTTCTAAATAATATAACTATATTCCCAAAGTTTCACTTTCACTCTAAATAATAGGAAGGTTAACTAGTTAACGTTTATATAGAAAGTCGAGCAGAAAACTCCACTAACATTTGGCTAGTTCCCGTTAATTGACACATTTGTCTTCACTTATAACTCACTTTACCATTTTCCGAATACGATTAATAATAAGGGTTACCTAATTCAAAGTGGACCTCATAACAGATACTCTTAATCATAATTCAATGTATCCGATAATTCAATCATTTGATATTATCTTTTAATCTCGTCGATAAACTTACATCGAACAAATACGTTCATGTAAAGTATTATTCATTCAATACCTTGATAGCATTTCCAAATTCATAAAATAGATCTCATATCTTATATTCATAATAACTAATCCGTTCAATGTTTCATTAATATAACTCAATTTAAAATCAGACATATTTATATGTATATATATATTTATTTATACATAATTGTTCGTGAATCGTTTGGCATGGTCAAAGGATATTTGATTACAGAAATATAGTTTCAAAACTTTCGAGACTCAACATTACAGATTTTTGCTTATCGTGTCGGATATATATAAAGATTAAAGTTTAAATTTGATCGGAAATTTCCGGGTCATCACATCGGGTTCTTCACCAAGAGGTGAATTAGCTTGGTGGAAAGGATCGCCTTCTTCTTGTCTCGAATGATTTAGTAGACTACGAACCCATAAGATGAATTGGGGATGGCTGATTGGTTGATCCATTCCGGTCACACTGCTTTCGGAGCTCGAGTGAAAATCCATATCGGAATAGCTGTCGGAATCCGAGGAATTCGAATTGGTTGAGGGATTTATCTCGTACGATCAGATGAAGGATTTTTGATAAGAAATAGATTATAGGATGTAGATTAGTACCCTGCAATACATAATTTACATATGCATATATAATACTAAATTCCCATAAGTTACGGAGAAATCTACGGAAGCTGTCAGGCAAAGGTAATAATAATAGATACGCTAAGATATGAAATTATC
The DNA here is from genome assembly GCF_046630445.1 of Rutidosis leptorrhynchoides. Classification (NCBI taxonomy): domain Eukaryota; kingdom Viridiplantae; phylum Streptophyta; class Magnoliopsida; order Asterales; family Asteraceae; genus Rutidosis; species Rutidosis leptorrhynchoides. Next base: position 155,431,926 of record NC_092342.1, read on the forward strand.
TATACACTGTCTATGCAATAGAGGAAGTAAGACGTGTCTAGACTTTAAGGATGATAAGAAAATAATTTTCGACACTAAATGATAAGCAAAACTTTTGACATGCAGACACGGTCGAAGTCCAGACCCACTAATGCATATAAACAACTATCAGTTAGACACACTAATGCAAGACCTGGTTCGCTAAGACCACCCCTCTGATACCACATGAGACTACCCGTCCTAATCCATCTGGACGAATACATTACATTTGGTTACATCGCGAGGTACTTGACCTCTATATGATACATTTTACAAACATTGCATTCATTTTTAAAATTCAAACTTACATTTTAATCAAAAGTTGACGGCATGCATACCATTTCATAATATATCCAACTATAATTGACTTAATAATAATCTTGATGAACTCAACGACTCAAATGCAACGTCTTTTGAAATATGTCATGAATGAATCCAAGTAATATCTCTAGAATGAGCAAATGCACAGCGGAAGGTTTCTTTAATACCTGAGAATAAACATGCTTTCAAGTGTCAACCAAAAGATTGGTGAGCTCATTAGTTTATCATAAACAATCATTTCCATTATTTTAATAGACCACAAGATTTTCATTTCCATTTTTCATAAATATACATCTCATATCAAGCATTTCGCAAACTGTATAGAGATAAAAATCATTCATATGGTGAACACCTGGTAACCGACATTAACAAGATGCATATAGAGTATCTCCATCATTCCGGGACACCCATCGGACATGATAAACTCGAAGTACTAAAGCATTCCAAATTCCAGAATGGGGGTTGTTAGTTCCCGTAGATCTACCTTTAGGATCCGCGTCAATTAGGGGTGCACTAATTCTCAAAATTAGTGATGTTCCCTAATTCTTAGATTACCAGGCTAAAAGGGGCATATTCGGCTTCGATCCATTCAACCATATAATGTAGTTTCGATTACTTGTGTCTATTTCGTAAAACATTTATAAAAGTAGCGCATGTATTCTCAGTCCCAAATATATATATATATTGCAAAAGCATTTAAAAAGGGAGCAAATGAAACTCACAACACAATATTTTGTAGTAAAAATATTCATACGACGAACAGAACAACGCAGGGTTGGCCTCGGATTCACAAACCTATATCATTTATTTATATATTAAAACGTATACTGGGAATCACATAATTTCATTTATTAATATATATTATTTATGTAAGTGTAGTTATATAAAATTTATACTAAATTTTGTTTAAAATCATATATTTATATTATATCTTAAATTATGTGTTATATATGTTTATTTTGTATATATTATCTAAAACGATTATTATAGTTATATTAGTATCTATATATATTTAGTATTATATTAAAAATACCTAATTTGTTATATGTAACCATATATATAATGATAATATGTTTTTCATATCGATATAGGGATTATTAATATAATTATAGTATATATTTAATAAGTGTGTTTTTGTATACAAAATATTTATTTGTTAAAAATGATAGTTTTGATATTATTGTTTTACTAGTGATAATAATAATAACCTTGTTAATAATGATAATTTTAATAATAATAGTGATATTGTTAATAATGATGCTTGATGTGTGCAGCGGTGTATACGAAATAGTTATATTTTTATTGCGAAATACTATTAAATACGACACAAATTTACACAAGTTATTTATTTATTTATAGAGTGGATATACCTAAACCTTGCTACAACACTATAGGCAGTGTACCTAATCGTAAAGTAGTGTAGTTTTTAGTAAGTCCAGTTTGTTCCACAGGGAGACGGCTTATTGCGTACACTATATTTTTAAACAATTATATTTGTATAAATATATATATATTAGTAATATAGTAGTATTATTATTATTATAAAAAGGGGGTTTTACCGTTTAATGACCGGTTTGTCGATTTTAAATAAAGCGTAAAGATAAATGACGATAATATAAATTACATATTTTAAATTGCGATAAAGTAAATTGCAGTAATTAAAATGACAGTAAATAAAGGTACGATGAAATATGAAATAAAAGTATTATGCTTATTTAAACTTTCGTAATCATGATGTTTGACGTTTTGATTTTAATTAATTGTTACCCGGGTTAATTGTCCTTTGTCCTGGTTTATTTGATACCTATCTGGTTTTTGTCCATAATAGTCCATCGGTCATAATTATAAAATGCTCTTCAAATTAACCTTATTCCCGAAGTCAAATATTCCAACTAATTAGAGATTCGAACTGTAACAAGGTTTTAATACTTTGTTAATAATTACACCAGGTTATCGACTGCGTGTAATCCAAGGTTTTAATACTTTGTTAACAATTACACCAATTATCCTTGTATGTTATCCACCCCTGTTTTAATGAGATATGAATATTAATTTACCCAGTTGATCAGAATGAATAATCAATTACCCAACCTGAATAATTAATTAAATGATCGTAAAAGATGTCTTATAAACGTCACTAAATAGAACATACATAATCATTTTAATAATTATTAGATTAACTAATTTGAAGATAGGTTTGACAGATTCTAATGAGTTGCCATTCGATTAGACAATACCCCCATCTATTAATAGTCAATAGTCCAATGTCCACAAGTGTCAGTCTTTTGTCCAAACCTTAATTATGATACAAAATCTAATAACCCCGTCTTTAATATTTAGTCTAACATCATGATTACTTTGATTTAAATAAGCAAAATAATAACTTAGTTACGATACATTAATTTAAAAAGGAAGAACATAGCTTACAGTGGTGATTAATTGCGTAGCGTTACACGGACAGAGTTCCGACTTTAAAACCCGTAAAACATTCCTTACAATAACCCAATTATTATTAAACTTAATTTAAAATTAAAAATATAATTATGATTACAGAGGAAGAAGAAGAAAAAGGTATGTAAAATTCGTCCAAAAACTGCTCGATTTATAGACTTGGCCAGGATTTTCCCTCCATGCGATCGCATGGATTTTAGGCATCCTGGCCATGCGATCACATGGCCAGCTGGATCCATCCTAATCACTTTGTTTTCTAGTTTTTCCGACGTTTTATTATATAATATAATATATATATAATTTTAAGAATTATTTATATATTATATTATATTTATATGCATGGTTGACTTGTAATTTTAGCTCCGTTGCGTCGCGCGTTGAGAGTTGACTCTGGTCCCGGTTCCGGATTTTCGAACGTTCTTGCGTACTATTTAATATCTTGTACTTTGCGTTTCGCGGCTCGTACTCTTGTAATTTCGAGACGTTTCTCATCAATAAATTGAACCTCTTGGATTATATCTTGTTCATTTGAGCTTTTTAGTCATTTGCGTCTTCAAATCGTCATTTTCTTCTTTTGTCTTTGCACTTATTTATTTAAACGAATATTACATAAAAATAGAACAATTGCAACTAAAAGCTTTAAATATTGGAAGGATATTGTGCCTAAATATATGTTCATTTGGAGCACTATCAAATATCCCCACACTTGAGCGTTGCTTGTCCTCAAGCAATACATAACTTGAAATAAAATCACACTTCACTTGAATCACTTTTTTTATTCTCACACTTTATATATCAGTGATTTTGATACGGCGGTATAAACAATGATAGTAACGATGTGGTTTACAGTCCCACATGACTATAAAAATTGAGATCCTTTAGGAAATTGGATCTTTATGAAAACATTTGATCTTTTGAAAATTCATTCTAGCTTTTACCCTAGATAAGTTTTCTGGAATAACCCTTCACCGGTGTTTGCAAATTATTTTTGTGGGTTTTGTGAGTTTCAGATTTGAAAATTTTAGCTCAAAACTTATGGTTTGTGTCAACCACTTGCTAATCCTTGTATTAGGAAAGCACACGTCCAGTTTACTTGCTCCGTATATTACCTTTCGGTAAACTACCATCCAGTTGTAAAGGAAAGCGTTGAACAAGCAACTGTTAAGGCAATGTCCCATGACATGTAGATAATTATGGTCAAAAATGTGTCGGATGCAGTTACTATCCTTTGTAGGAGCAATAGTAAAGATCACCCTATAATTTTTTGGTCTGGCACAAGGTCTTGTCTTTGACCATGCTATGCAACCACCGTTCTTATGGTTGACACCTGATTTGGTTCAGGTGATCTAATGAATTCCAGGTGAATTCCTAGGATTTTACGTTCAATGGTAATGAACGCATTGAAAATAGGTTTTCAGAAAACAAATCGGTTTTAATTTGATCAAAATATTTTCTCGTTCAAGCTCGAGTTTAGATAACATCGAATTCCATGAGTTTGTGATTCTCAATCTTTAAAGTCAATCTCAAGGATTGAGTAATATCAGTCTTAAAAGCTGATTTTTAATCTTTAAGGAGATTATCCTTTTCGGGGTCTGATTCATTAGTCTTATCAGGCTAATTTGCACGGCGCCCTTCCCATTTTACGAGATAGATCCTCTCATGGTTAGGATAAGTCTAATCACTTGGCGACCCTGTTTGATGCTGAGGTTCGTGGATTTCCAGCTGATTTTCGAGAAAACTTTTCAAGGTTTTTCGTAGACTCTACAACTAGTCTGGACGACAACTTCTTTACCTAAATCAAGAAGCGCGTGTCTTTTTCGGAAGACTTTACTTCCTTTTAATGATGGAATTGATTCATCGTGCAGATCCATCTTTCTTTCAAATATATTACAGTAAATTAGGTAAAACTGATTAAAATCGTCCAAAACAAAAGTACCTGTAATAATCTTGTACAAACATATGTGATATGTGTTTTAAATAACATGGTAAATTTTTCCCACACTTAGCTTTTATTTATTTTTTTTCTTTGCCTTTTTATTCTCCTCTATTTTATTTTAAATGAATTCTAACGTTTTGGGTTGTTTCTCCATTTATGTTCTCTCCGAGGTAACAATAATTTCGGCATTAACACCTAGTTTTATCGTTCATAAATATGTATAAACATGATTTGAATTCATTTAGTTGAATTTTTTTTTAAATTTTCACAAAATTTGGCAATTAAACTAAGTGTAAACCCGAGAGAATTTATAACCCTTCCCCACACTTGGGATCATGCAATGCCCTCATTTGCATGAAATCAGACTAAAATTATAAATTTATGCGGGTGATTAGTGTAGAAAAGTGATTAAAAATACCGAGTTTGCAAACATATTATTTTATATCACATTTGATATTTTGCGTCTTGTCGTCAAAATTAGTAGCTTTTGATGAACTTTAATTCCATTCTTTGAAAATGCGCTGTTTTACCCTGTTTTGTACATAAGATAAACTACAAAAAAAAATATAAATATATATATATATATATATATATATATATATATATATATATATATATATATATATATATATATATATATATATATATATATATATATATATATATATATATATATTATAAAAACCTTTATTTATTAAAACAATTTAAATGAATAATTTTTTTAAAATTTTGTTTTCTTTTACTTTAGGTAGTTTCGGTATGTTTACCTAGTCCGTCCCTCGACAAAATTTAAAATTTATCGTTTTTAAAGCGATTGTTTTAAAAGCAAAGATTTTTGGGTTTTTTTAATTTTTTTTTTATACTTTAGATCAATAAAATTAAAAATAATGATAACAAAATTTTTCGCCCCGCCCTCGGGTAAAGCAATTTCGGTTCCATGACCTAGTCTTCAACTTACGATGAATTTTAGAAATCATTTTTTAAACTTAATGAAATAAAGTAAATTTTTTTTTTAAATTCACACAAAACTTAAATTTAAAAAGCATTTTAATTTCATACAAAACCTATAAAACAAAAATTCAGAATGGATGGAGAAAACTAGTTCTTTAGTGTCTGCTAGTGAAAAAGACCAATCATATTCCATTCTCAGAACTACACGAGAACAGAACAACTAACTCTAGACAAAGTTTTCCTTTTAGAACATTTGAATCTCCCCACACTTAGGTAGCTGTGGTATCGAAATTGTGATTAACTTCATTGTCAATTTCTCTTGGACCATAATCAACTTGCATATCTGTGAATTTTGCTTTAAGCCATTGGTCGGATTCTTGTGTAATATCCACAAATTCAACTAGTTTTGCCTTTTCTTTAGGCGATAGATTGGATACTAACCAGTTACATAACTTAAAGTTCCCCTTGGTTCTAGCATCGTGAATCCGTTTAATAAGGTTCTTCATTGAACTATTAATAACGGAGTCATTTAATTTCATATCAACAACGGGGTTCTTTGTTATCAGTTCATCATTAGGTTTTACTTCATCTTCCCCACACTTAGGCATTTTATTATTGTTAAGTACTACCGTTGGAGTTGGTAAAACAACATGGTTCTTACCAATCGTTTTTGCTGGTTCAACGGTTTTGGTTGGTGGAGATTTAGACTTTCTAAACACAAAGGTGATCGATTTTTCATCATTACTAAGTGTCATTCTACTCTCTCTTACATCAAATAACGCCCCGGTGGACGCTAAGAATGGTCGACCTAAAATTAGAGGAATGTTTGGGTCCTCTTCTATGTCAATGACAATAAATTCGACTAAAAAGGTTAAATTACCCACTTGAACGGGTAGGTTGTCATCAATTCCAACTGGGTGCCTAATGGTTTGATCAAAGAGTCGAACACTCATTTTCATTGGACTTAACTTACCTACTCCTAATCTCTTATATAATGAAAGAGGCATAACACTCACACTAGCACCTAAATCTGCTAGTGCATCATACATGACACAATCACTAAGTAGACAAGGAACAATAAATTCACCCGGATCACCCAACCTGGGTGGAACTTTTGGTGGAACTGTCTTCACCGGGTTAACTTTTACAGTTTTTGTTTCTTGCACTTTCTTATTCTTCTTCCTCTTTCCAGAGGTATCACAAACTTTATTACCTATTACTTGCTCATACTCAACTCCTTTTCTTGGAAACGGGATGGGTGGTCTGTATGGTGCCACCACTGGCTTTACATACTCGGGTGGTGGTGGTGTTGTAACTTCTTCATTGTTACTCACATCTAAAACCTTCCCATCTTTTGGAGCTGGTTTTTCAGAATTTGTTGACACCATATTAACATTCTCATTCCGAGGATTTACTTCAGTATTACTCGGTAGCTTTCCTTGTTCCCTCTCACTCATCATGCTAGTAAGAGTACCTAAGTGTTTTTCTAGATTTAAAATGGAGGCTTGTTGAGTTCTTAATGATTGATCAAACCTCTCATTTGTTTGGGTTTGAGATGTAATAAATTATGTTTGAGATTCCATTAGTTTTTCCATCATTTCTTCTAGATTTGACTTTTTCTCTTCGGTTTGTTGTGGTGGTTTATACAAGCTAGGTCTTTGTTGATTGAAAGTTTTATTTTGAGTTGGTTGGTTATTCAGACCTTGTTGGTTATACGAGTTATTATTGGGTCCATTTGGATTGTAAAGAATGTTTTGATTTCGATTGAAGTTTGGCCTTGGCGGTTGATAATAATTTTGATAATTATTTCCCGGCCTTTGGTTCATGTAGGAAACATTTTCACGTTGTTCCATCGTTTGCTCAATGTGGCAATCTTTCGTTAAGTGTGGTCCACCGCATTGCTCACAATTGATTCGTATTGCGTGAATATCTTTATTCATCTTTTCCATTCGTCTCTCAAAAGCATCTATTTTTGAGGAAACGGAATCAAAGTCATGGCTAGAATCGGCTCTAGCCGCTTTAGATGAACGAAAGATATGTTTTTCCTGGTGCCACTCATACGAGTGGGAGGCTGTGTTATCAATAATTTTGTGAGCTTCGGTTGCGATTTTCTTCATAATGGAACCACCAGCTGCTATGTCGATGTATTTTCGTGTAGCAATGTCGATACCATGGTAGAATATTTGTACTATTTGATAAGTGTCTAAACCATGTTGCGGACATCCTCTTAACAACTTTTCAAATCTTGTCCACGCCTCATATAGAGTTTCATTTGGCTTCTGCGTGAACGTAATAATTTCTCCTTGAAGTCTTACGGCTTTAGATGCCGGAAAGAATTGTTTAAGAAATGTTTCAACTAAAACATCCCATGTGTCAATCGCCCCTTCAGGTAACGATTCTAACCAATCTTTGGCTTCTCCCTTTAAAGTCCAGGGAAACAACATGAGATAGATCTGTTCATCCTCAACTTCTCTGATTTTGAATAGAGTACAGATCCTATTAAAGGTTCGAAGATGTTCATTTGGATCTTCTTTTGGCGTACCACTATATTGGCATTGATTAGTTACCATGTGTAGGATTTGTCCTTTGATTTCATAATCTGGCGCATTAACATCTGGCTTAATAATGGCGTGACCTTGGCCAGTGCGTGTGGCTCTCATTCGGTCTTCCATACTTAGAGGTTCAGTTACTTCCATAATTGAATTTGTTGAATACGAATCACTAGAGGATTCTGATTTAACGGTTTGTAGTTAAGGAGGAATGATTAGTGGTTCTGGATCTTGGAATTGTCCTTGAATATCCTCCGAGTTTTCAATTTTGAAGTCGGGTTCAAAAAATGGATTATCGGGATTTTGAGTTGGAGTACTTGTTTCACTAGATGATGGTTCTAAAGAAAAATCAAAAGCGGCAATATTAGCTAGATGTCTGGATCGAGGTACAGGTGGTGAACGTATGAAAGGTGGTGAACGTTTTGCTCGGTGCATTTACTGAATATCCTATTAGTTATAAAAGATAAAAATTATATAAGTTATCAAATTAATAGACTTTTCTGATTTTGCCCACGTTTCGAATAGCCAATAGATGCAGCAGGTAGCCAGGACCCTTTAAATCGGAAGCCCACAACTCGCCACTAACAAATCCAACTATTACTACGAACCTAAAAACTAGAGCGTCGAGAAGTAAGAAAGAAAAAGAGTGCGTCGAAAAATGTCGAAAAATAAATGGTCGAAAAATAATAAAAAGATCGTAGCGCGTCGAAACTTAAAAGTCTAAAAACTAAGAATTAAAAGTTGCGTATAAAGATATTAAAGCTTAAAAGGAATTCTATATCCAAAACGGCAATAACTTAAAAAGTACTAAAATTTTAAAACGGCGTCGCAAAATTCTAAAGCACCTAAATTTTAATCTAAAGAAAAAGCACTTAAGAGATTTTACGGCAAAGTCTTAAAAGCTAAAAATATAAAATAACTACGGCAAAACTAAATTTAAAACTAATTACGAACGATAAATATACAAAATAAACGATAAAAATACAAATTATAATTAAAATGATAAAAATACAAATTTTATAAAAAAATTATTTTTATATTATATTTTATAAAAGTATTAAACTATAAATATAAAAACTTAATAAAACTAAAACTAAAAACTAAAAACTAAAATATTAAACAATTAAAAACCTAATTTAATTAATTAATATTAATAATAATTAAACCCTAGCGTAATAAATGCAGGATACTGGCGTGTCAGATCCAATCATGCGATCGCATGAGTAGTACGTTATATGGCCATACGGTTGCATGGCCTGTAAGTCCAGAAAGGATTGGGCTTTAATTCGGGTTCGACCCAGTTTCTTTATTTTATTTATTATATGAATTATTATTATAGAAAATATTTATATTAATCTAAATAAATTTCCTTTTTTATATATAAAATATTTATATAATATAAATTAAACTTGTATTTTAAATCTAAAAATAAAAGTACTTGTTAAAATTATATATATAAAATCTTAAAAATATATTTTTTTCTTTTTATATTTTTATTTATTTTTTTATTTTTAACACTTATTATAAATACAAAATATTTTTACGAAATAAGAAATAATATATTTTTACAAAAATATAGCATTTTTCACCGAGTTCCCCGGCAGCGGCGCCAAAAACTTGATGTATGCAGGGGTTTATACGAAATAGTTATATTTTTATTGCGAAATACTATTAAATACGACACAATTTTACACAAGTTATTTATTTATTTATAGAGTGGATATACCTAAACCTTGCTACAACACTATAGGCAGTGTACCTAATCGTAAAGTAGTGTAGTTTTTAGTAAGTCCGGTTTGTTCCACAAGGAGACGGCTTATTGCGTACACTATATTTTTAAACAATTATATTTGTATATATATATATATATATATATATATATATATTAGTAATATAGTAGTATTATTATTATAAAAAGGGGGTTTTACCGTTTAATGACCGGTTTGTTGATTTTAAATAAAGCGTAAAGATAAATGATGATAATATAAATTACAGAATTTAAATTGCGATAAAGTAAATTGCAGTAATTAAAATGACAGTAAATAAAGGTACGATGAAATATGAAATAAAAGTATTATGCTTATTTAAACTTCCGTAATCATGATGTTTGACGTTTTGATTTTAATTAATTGTTACACGGGTTAATTGTCCTTTGTCCTGGTTTATTTGATACCTATCTGGTTATATATATATATATATATATATATATATATATATATATATATATATATATATATATATGTCGTCAAATTAACCTTATTCCCAAAGTCAAATATTCCAACTAATTAGGGATTCGAACTGTAACAAGGTTTTAATACTTTGTTAATAATTACACCAGGTTATTGACTGCGTGTAATCCAAGGTTTTAATACTTTGCTAACAATTACACCAATTATCCTTGTATGTAATCCACCCCTGTTTTAATAAGATATGAATATTAATTTACCCACTTGATCAGAAAGAATAATTAATTACCCAACCCGAATAATTAATTAAATGATCGTAAAAGATGTCGTATAAACGTCACTAAATAGAACATACATAATCATTTTAATAATTATTAGATTAACTAATTTTAAGATAGGTTCGACAGATTCTAATGAGTTTAACAAACGCAAAAACTAAATAAAAAAAATTCCAGAACAACAATAGCTGTTAAAAAAGAAGAAGATGAACTCAGATTCTAATTTAAAAATTTTAATCATTTTAGCTCTCGATTTCTAAATGAAATATATCTTAAATCACTCATGGAAACTGTTTGAATCATTAATTGAACTCAAATGATCCAAACAAGTTTGAATTTTACCAAGAACACACTCTTTGACTTTTTATTTACAAACTTTGACTCCAAAATTCATGATTACTAGAAAGAATTGGAAGATGAGTTTTTACATGAAGTTTGTTTGAAGGAAACCTAACAAGACTGAAATTTTAGATTTTGTAATTAAATTCAAATTCGAGCTTTGGCAAAAAAAAATCGAATACAGGGCAGTTACCTGTTTCTTTTCTGAATTTTGGTTTAATTCATCGATTTAAAAGCTGTTAAAGGTATGTGTATAATTGATAAAGGTAGTGGTAGGTCGACTGGTTTACCTATCAAATGAATTGAATCGTTTTATATACAAATTCCAGTCGACAAGATTTAATCAGGAAAATTACAAATTGAAAAAAAAATGAAAACCGATGATGACTCAACAGAATTTGTCTTGTACCTGTGATCAGCATTCGATTGGTATTGTTTATTAGACAAGAAACAAAAATATTTACATCTTGATTGGAACGTGAAACTGAATGAATCCCTTTTCTGATTTTATATTATTAATTAATTTATATATATATATATATATAATATTAATAATTTATAAATAATAATACATTAATAATAATAAGCTGTAATATTACTAAATAGTAATATTAATACTATTTTCCTAATATATCTGTGTATAAGAGCGTACCTCTATGTATTGTATATATCTATATCTATTTTTTTATATCCTTATTTGTATATCATTTATATTTATATATTTATATTTATAGATCAATCTTAAATACAACAATAATAATAATACAAATACTAATAATAATAAATATTTCAATAATAATACTAATAACTAATGATAATAATATAAGATGATAACAATAATATTATTATTGATAATACTAATAATGATTTTTATTTATAAAGGTAATAATAATATCTAATAATGATACAAATAATAATTAAGATATAACAAGTTATATATATTTATGTATATATCTGTATCCGTATTATTATATATCGAATATATATATTTATATTTGTATATTAATTATATAAAGAAATATAATAATATTAATTATATAAACATTAATATTTAATATTAATTTTATTAATAATATTGAAACTAATAATGAAACTAATAATAATAATAATAATAATAATAATAATAATAATAATAATAATAATAATAATAATAGAATTAATAATGATAACAGTATTAATAACAATACTTGTACATCTCAAGCTTCATATATCTTTATATATTTTAAAATTAGTAATATTAATAATACAGATATTAATATTAATATTTATAATGAAAGTAAGGTTAATAGTATAACTTTTATATTTTTAACATACGCCTAATAATAAATATGTACATAAATCATAGGTTATATTTATAGATTAATAATAACTTAATTATTATTATATCATTTATTATTTTACAAATTAGCTCTTACAATTAATTATATATTATTCCTAATTATTATATATATACCTATGTTTATATTTGTATAAATATATATATTTACACCCAATTGTTCGTGAATCGTCGGAAATAGTCAAAGGTCAAATGTATACATGAACACGGTTCCAACATTTTGAGACTCGGTTTAATAGACTTTGCTTATTGTGTCGAAATCAATATAATATTAAGTTTAAATTTGGTTGGAAATTTCCGGGTCGTCACATATACATAATTCATAAGTTTTGATAATTAACAAATATATTAATACTATTAATACTATTAATAATTAACAAATATTTACTCATTGGCCGGAGGTCCACTCGAAAGCAATCTCTTTATTCGTCGAATAGAAAGAGGGATGACTTTCTCTACTTTTTGGGTAGAGAAAAGACTTGTTTCTATTCTCGGATAGGGGAAGGATTGTCTACATCTCACCTCCCCCATACACCACTCATTGTGGTATTGAGTTTTGTTGTTGTTGTTGTTGTTATTGTTATTGTTGTATATTAATACTATTAATAATATTCTTAATAATTAATAATATTACTAATAATAATAATATTATTGATAAATAGACTAGTAAAATAAATGATAAATAATAATATGATAATGATAATTTTAATAACTTTAATTAATAATAAAGATAATAAAAATGATAATAATAATCTTTTTAATGATACTAATAACAATACTAGTTATAATAATATTAATATTATTAATGATAATAATAACATGAATAGTAATAATAATACAACTTAAACATGTCAAATTTTATATTAGAAGTAATAATATTATTAATACAAATATTAATATTAATATTAATATTAATATTAACAATAATAATAATAATGATGAAAGTAATGATAATATTAACATATCAATTATATTCAAACTTATAATTTAATATAATATTATTTATTATTTATGTAATATTATATTATATCAGGACATTTATGGAATAGTTAATATTTATATATTTTATATATATTTAATAGAAATCATATATAGATTCTTAATAACATATATATATATATATATATATATATATATATATATATATATATATATATATATATATATATATTTATATATATCTATATTTATTTTTAACAGTAACTTAATTATTCTAATTATTATTTTTAATTTTTTTTAAAGTGTACTTTATTAATTCCCAATTATATATACACTTTTATTTACTTATATATATACATCTATATATATATTTACATATTTATTTACACATAATTGTTCGTGAATCGTCGGGAGTAGTCAAAGTCAAATGATTTCATAAAACAGTTCAAAAATTTTGAGACTCAACATTGCAGACTTTGCTTATCGTGTCAAAATCATACATAAATTAAGTTTAAATTTGTTCGGAAATTTCCGGGTCATCACAACTTGTCAGCCGCCGACGCGTATCCTTTTCTGTTCGACTTGGTCTTTGACTTCTGTTTAATAGTACAATTGATCTAGACCACTCAAGAAACCACTATGCTTGTAATGGAGCATAGCTGTCTTATGTAGTAAGCTGCATTCCAGCTATGCTGGTTCTTCATTGCAGAGTCATTTGATATTCTTGAATTGCTGAGTACACATCCTGTGCTGATTGAAGAATATTGTCTACCTTATGCTGCTAGACTAAGCAGCAAACTAAACACTCGACACAGCAATATCTGCTGTCTATACATAAACAAACTTGTGCTGGCTGCACATAATATTTTAGTGCAAATAAATTACAGTTTTGTCATAATTATATCCTTAATTATTTTGGGGACTCAACAATGTTGCCTATTCTAATCACAACCTAAATGGGAAGCTCTTCTTTGACGAATAAATGGTTATTCGTACATAGGTACTATATCCCTATTGTGACGTTAAGCACAAATAACTACTTACCTCATATCCTAGGGTTGATCAAGTCCTAATACTGAGTAATAGCCACGTGAATTAGCGGAAAGGGTGATCCGTAAATTAGACTTCTAAGCCATCAAGGTTTTAGCATAATAATAGCATAAGTTTCAGATAAGGTATTCCACATGTAATAAACATTCGCAACGGATAGATAAGCATGCAAGATGAAAGCAACTTAAAGTAACAAGATAACTTTATTAAATTAAGGAAAGCGTTCACCAATTACAGACGAGATCTGGACCATTACAAGTGCTGACATCCTCTAGACTGCTCCTGTTACAATCTTCGACGTTTGCCTCCGGGTACTAAATTTCTCGCTCGGAGGTGAGAAGGCCTTGAAAGCTATAGTGAGAGAAAGTGTATTGTAGTGAGAGAGTGAAGTGAGATGACCCGTCCTAATCCATAAGGATGAATACAATAACATATGATTACATTGCGAGGTATTTGACCTCTATATGATACATTTTACAAACATTGCATTCATTTTAAAAGACAAACTTTCATTTCATCGAAAGTTGATAGGCATGCATACCATTTCATAATATCCAGCTATAAATGACCTAATCTGTCATTTGCTTAATCATAATCTTTAATAAACTTAACCACTTGAATGCAACGTCGTTGAAATATGCCATGAATGACTCCAAGTAATATCTTTAAAATGAGCAAATGCACAGCGAAAGATTTCTTTCAATCGTGAGAATAAACATGCTTTAAAGTATCAACCAAAAGGTTGGTGAGTTCATTAGTTTATCATCAATATTCATTTCCATCATTTTTAATAGACCACAAGATTTCATATTTTCATTTCTCATAAACATCATGCATGCATATAGCCATCTGCATAAAAATCATTCATATAACACCTGGTAACTGACATTAACCATAATACATAGAATATCCCCACAGACATCTTCGTCTGTATAATAATAATCTCGAAGTACTAAAGCCATCCATAGACATGAATGGGGGTTGTTAGGCCCAATAGATGTATCTTTAGGATTCGCGTCAATTAGGGGCCATTTCCCTAATTCTTAGGTTACCAGACTTGAAGGGCGATATTCGATTTCGATAATTCAACCATAGAATGTAATTTCGATTACTTGTGTCTATTTCGTAAAACGTTTATAAAAACAGCGCATGTATTCTCAGTTCCAAAAATATATATTGCAAAAGCATTTAAAAAGAGAGCAAATGAAACTCACAATACTGTATTTCGTAGTAAAAATACATATGACGACATTGAACAATGCAAGGTTGGCCTCGGATTCACGAACCTATATTAAGTATATATATTCATATGTTGGTCAATATCTGTCTAACAATTTAGGTTAAGTCATAGTGTATCACAATCCTAATGCTCGAGACTGATATGCAAAAGTTGACAAAAGTCAATTTGACCCAAAATGACTTTCAAAATTTATACATGTTTATTATATAACTTAAATATAGTCATTTTATATATTTAAATATATTTAACAGATTTTATTAGAGTAAATAATATAAATCATTTATTAATACATAAAAATTTATATTAAAATTTATATATAATAAAAATATACTTTTATATATCTTAAGTAATAAAATTTATAAAGTTCATTTAATATCATAAAAATATAATGGTACGTATTATTAATGTAATTATATCACATGTGGTAAAATATCTTGGTATCACATATTCATTTGATAAAATAATATTGATAATAATAATAAATAAAAGTTGTATTATTTTGTGATAATAATAATATTAATTATAATAATAAGAATATTTATTTTTACTAATGATAATAATAATTTTGATAGTTAATAATAATTTTTTATAATAATACCAATGTCATAATAATAATATTACTAATAATGATAAAAAATATTATAATCATGTTAATGATAATAACAATGTTAATAAAATTTGTTGTTATTAATAATACTAATAATAATAAAAATGATAATTTAAATGAAAATATAAGTTTTAAGATTTATAATGATATTTTCTAACAATCATGATAATTATAATAATAACGATACTTTTTAATATTAACTGTAGTAATAATAATATTTTATATAAAAATAATAATTCTAGTCAAAATGATAATTTTTAATAATAATACTAAAATGATTGTAATAATGATATTTTATAATAACAATGATATTTCTTAATAAAAATGATAATTTTAATAAAAATGATGGTTTCAACTTTAATGATACTTTTAATAATAATAATAACGATAAAAATAATAAAATGATAGTTTTGATAAAAATATTAATTATTTTAATAACAATAATAATAGTAATAATAATGATAATAATAATAATAATATTATTGATTATTAAATAATGATAATAACGACGATAACGATAACGATAACGATAACGATAATAATAATCATTTTAACAATAATACCTAAAATTATAGATAATTCAATTGACGATATCTTTTAATTCGTTCATCGAAATCATATGTTTTATAAATGAAAAATTATTAATTTTTTGCCAGCTGACATGCATATCATATACCTTATCTCAGTCGCATATGTATCAAATTCACAAATCACCAAAACTATCTAATGACGAAAGTTTAACATAAAAGCATGCATAAATATATATACTCGAGCACTAGTCAGGGATACACTATTAATATATAAAAGGTAGGATATGCTCACGTATCAATATTGTGATTCAATATTGCAGGAAAGTACGTAGACACAGCGGAGATGATAAACACTAGGTTGACCTCACGAGCATACCCCTGAACCATACCTATCGCCTCCATAGCTATAACCCATAATTTCCTTAGCTCTATCCCTCTCAAAAACTCATTTTGAAATGACTCGTTCATGACTCCATCGTAGTATTTTATGTAAAATACTAATAATAATACTACTAATATTAATATTTTGAGATTAATAATAATACTAATCTTTTATTAATAATAATATTACTATAAATAATAAAATAAATAAATACTACAGAGTACTTCAGTAAGATAGAGAGATGTGAGTGTGTGTGATTTAATGAACCGAACCTGATGCATTTTATAGACTTTAGCCATCAAACGTCCCTATGCGATCGCATGGGGATTGAGCTTTAAGGTGATGTGATTGCATGGTACCTATTTCCAGCTCACATCGCATTTTAAAGGCTGCCGACACTCGTTATATTATTATATATAATATATTTAAACTATATAATTAATTATATATTATATTATATTTACATGCATAGTTAGATTGTAACTTTTGTTCCAATGACTCGTACGTTGTCACTCGACTAATGTCCTGGTTCCGGTTTCTCAAACGCACTTTTGTACGTTTAGAAACCTGATACTTTACGTTTCATGACGTGTACCGTTATTAGTAAGTAGACTTAAATCAACAATAAACTTTATCATTAAAGATGTAACTTGAGTAATCGAGTGTTTTGGTCATTTGCTTCTACAAATCAATGTCTCGTTAATTACTAAAATAATATATATAAATTCTTTATTATAAAATAATAATATAATCAAAAATGTTTTTCATTAATATATTTCATTACGTTATGAAGTATATAAATATTGACATTTGAAAACATATTTAATATTATTTAAATTCTTTATTACAGTAAATAAATATAACATTTCACCACGTTATTTTATTATTTAAGAATATATAAATTTGTATATCTTATATATTTTTGAAATATTTTAATAATATAATATCAAACTAATTATATTAAAATTTATTTGATTTAAAGATTGAACTAGAAATCATTATTTCATAAAATGATTTTAATAAAATCATATGTAACTCATAACGATTTTTAAGTTTTTAAGTTATCGTTTACTGGTGAAGCGTAAGATAAAGTCCAATGGTTAATATAAACGTAAGAAATCGTCTTAATATAAAATGTCAAATGGGTTTATCTAATCGACGAACCTTATTCCAGTTATTTATTTTATATGATCAATCATTATGAAAGCTAAATAATTAACTTTATCAAAAGACACGAGGAAAATATTGTAAAGTAATTATTGGAGATCAAACAGGAATCTCCACTAACTTTTGTCTAACACTCGTTAATTGATACCTTGTTCTCATTTGTAAAATACTTTACCAATTATTCCGAATACCGTTAAATATGAATGATTTCTCAAATCAACGTGGACCTCACAACAAAGACTCATAATCATACAATGTATATGATAAATTCATCATTTGATATCATCTTCTAATTTCCCCGATAAACATATTGAAACAAGTACATTCATGTACAGTATTATACGTTTAATACTTTGTTAATATTCTTAAGTTATAATATACATATATATAATCATATTCATTTATATAATGGTTCGTGAATCGTCAGAATTTGGTCGAGGTTAAATGAATGTATGAACATAGTTTAAAATTTTTGTGATTCTACATTACAGACTTTGCTTATCGTGCCAGAAACATATAAAGATTAAAGTTTAAATTTGGTAGGAAATTTCCGGGATGTCACAGTACCTACCCGTTAAAGAAATTTCATCCCGAAAGTTGATTAGGATAGTCATGGTTGACATTAAATATGTTTTCATGATGCATACGAGCTGAAAATTAGAATGTTATCATCAACGAGTAATATGGATAATACAATTTGCTCAAGTGAATTGTACGATTGAAGTTATTACAAAAGAGCGAAATGAATAAATGTAGTTTCGCCATATCTTTTGATGTAGATAGGATTAATTTCCGGAGTTCAATGGATTTAGCGAAAATCTTCGTAATAAGATCTGATTCTTCGGTAATCAAGGAGATTAGGATCCGCTTTAAATGCGATCATCTGTTTTGATTGCTCTGTGGGATATTTTACTATAAATTCACCCCCTTCATTCCCTTACATCTCACACCTTCTATTCTTTCTTCTTTAATTCATACTTTTTAGCATTCGTTAATATGCTCCATCCCGTTCTGATCCTTGATATACTCCTAACTTTCATATCTGTTATTCTTCTCTTTCATCTACCACTGGAGGATTTTATTTACTTTTACTATTACCTTGGGGTTATAGTGTTTTTAATTCTCCCGTGCCTTTACATGGCAATACGTATTGATATGCATGATTTGTAATTTCTGTGTTGTTGTCGAGATTTATATTTTCTTTTATATTCAAGAGTTCCATAATTTTGTATTTTCTTCCCGACTTCAAGTCAAGCGAATACTGGTCCAGAATTCGTAGGTATAGATTTTGAAATGAACATAGTTAATGTTTAAAGAAGGGAATTGTAATGGCACGAGCTTGATTTGTCAAATTACCAGAATATCCTGGAAAAGACTGAATCATCAAGAAAAATATTTTCTTGATATGTTTAGAGGTTAAGTAGAATACAAGAGTCGTGTAACATGGCACATGATGACGTTATGATCTGGGAATCATCATGTTCCATTTAGAAACTCAGCATGACTTACTGTAATATAATTACGTTGATCAATTGTCATTATATTATACTAAATCATGCTTCAGTTCCCAACACTACTTCAAAAACATTCATATTTTAAACTCGAAGGTTTCAGAATTTAGAAACTAAAATAGTTTCTTTTATGATGTAACACAGATAGCGCGAAGAGATAAATGATTTCGGATAACAATAGTTATAAGATATCTTCAAAAATATCGAAGATTTTTATAATGCAAGATATGATAATATCTTAGAATTTCTAACATCGATGGATGATGATGAAGATTTGTCTGTAAAGGTTTAGAGTCAGGAGTAAGGTATTCGCTAAAGACTTCAGCGGACACTGAATCATTTGGATTCTTTGAAGGTAGATTTAGTCGTTGTGATTTGTCCACAGCCTCCTTCATGGTTTGCTCAATCCGTTTTCCAGTTCCAAACCTTCTCTTTTTCTGAGCTTTGCCAACACACTATTCTTCATCATCAAACTTTTAACTGTTACGGTTGTCTACAGTTTCTGCTGCTTCATTCAACTTTTCCAAAAACTCGGAGAACTTATTCATAGATTGGGGTGTTTTTCAGAAGCTTAACATTCAAAGTATGTAAGTCTTGGAGATAGACGTTATATGTATATATATATAACGGTTAGCGTAAAATTGCTGCGGAATTCGAGAATAATGATGCAAGATTTTGGTATGGTAACTACCATTACAAGATGCAGATGAATACATGATAGGGTTTCAATGAATAAATATCGTGATTTTTCGGAGAGGCTTAAAGATCCATGAAGTTGTTGGTAAATTTACTGCTAATGTGGCGAGATATAACAAGTTTTCCGGTAACAATGATGAAGGGGTAATTGTTATAATAAGGCTTATTCAAATGAACAATTGAAGTTGATTTGTTGGCGCTGTGACAAAATTGTCTACTTTGAAAAGGGATTGAAAAATTATTTTTGCTAATAAATTCCAAAGGGTCTGTCATGGATACATGTTAAACTATGACTTTAGTTTCGAGAGTTTTTCAGGTGCAAGACTGTGGATATTATGTGGTTGGATCATCATCTCGATTGTTCATTATTTGAAGTGTCTTCAAGAATTTTGAAGGGTTTGAACACAGATTGTAATCGTTAATATACATATGATGTTCTAGAATTTTGAATGATACGAATATTTTTCTGGGTAGAGGTGATGTTCTAGCACAGTTTTGAAGTCAAAGTATAGCTTTGAAAGATGTAAAGATCTAAGAGTGATGATTTTTGTTATTTCTCGAGTTGAATTCTGAGATTTCAAAATCAGAATATGTAATTAGATTTTGAATGAGTATAGTTGTTTTGATTTCTATAAAAGAATGTATATTGTTGTGAAAGTAGAGAGTATAATGGATGATTTGCTGACTCAGATTCGAAGAATGTAACATATTAATTGTGAATTTATATATCTCTCAGGTATTACCTACCCGTTAAAAAAATTTTCACAATTAATATTTTGTACAAAAGAATTTTTATTATAGTCTTTATGAAAATATATATGTGTATATTTTCTTTAGATGTAACATAGATTTAATGAGTTAATATTAAATTAAACTCATTTGATTTACGGTTGAAACTAGAATTGAGTAATCCCTAAAACTTTAGAAATTACATAAGTATTTCTTCAATAATATTGAAATTATGAATCAATACTTCGTTATTTGTTGATGCATGATGTTGGTGTTCGTGGAATTCTTGTGAATTTCGCAAGGTACGAATGATGTTGTCTGAAAAGTTTCGAGTACATCGATGATTAAAGTGTAAAATCAAACATATATTTGAATAATACACTTGATTTATTATGAAATGGAATTCATTGAATTAAAACAGAGATTGTAGTTAACGATGGTTAAGTTGCTGACAAAGGATGTACATCATAGCTTATTAGTAATATGAATTAACCGAGTAGTTAAGATTCATACATAATAGCTTAGTACGGAAAGATTTATTATGGTTTTAAAAGTTTATATATATAAGATATACATATAAATCTTTTAGTGGAAATGAGTTAATACTTCATAATTCGTTGATATGATGACATACTTGTTGTTGATTTGTAATGATGTCCACGGTGATTCTTGAACTGTCGGAGCTTGTGATGTTATAGGTGCTGCTAGTGTTGATGATGCTGACGATACTGACGGTGCTGGTGATACTAACGGTACTGTTGATGCTGTTGATAAAACAAGTCTAGCTTGTAAATCACGTACCATTCTTGTCAGGATTTCTATTCTTCCTCCTATAATTTTAGTTCATTCATCTAATTTATGGTTAGAGCTAGAATAGATGATCTCTAAGACTTTAGAAATTACATAATCTCCGTAGAATGTTTCCCCCAAAGAAGTTATGAATCAATATTTCATCTTTGGAATCTTTCTACGTCTCGAATTTGAAGAAATGCTTTGCTAAAGAAAATCTCACCATTCCATTAAACAAGATTACAATTAATGAAAAACTCCAATTCATTGAAGAACCCGTTGAAATAATGGATCGTGAGGTTAAAAGACTTAAGTAAAATAAAATACCAATCGTTAAGGTTCGATGGAATGCCTGTAGAGGACCCAAGTTCACCAGGGAGTGTGAAGATCAGATGAAGAAGAAATACCCGCACTTATTTCCAAATGATGCGTCAACACCTCCAACTGCTTAAAAATTTTGGGACGAAATTTATTTAACGAGTAGGTACTGTAGTGACCCAAACTTTTCCATGATTATATATTTAATGAGAACCATATTTACATGATTAAATGTTTCCAACATGTTAAGCAATTAAACATGTTAAGACTTGATTATTTGAAATGAGTTTCATGTAGACAATTGACCACCCAAGTTGACCGGCGATTCACGAACGTTAAAACTTGTAAAAACTATATGATGATATATATATGGATATGTATATAGCTAACAGGATATTATGAAAAGTAAGTATCTCACTAGGTATATTAACAATGATTTATATACATAAAATGAGACTATTGAATTATGAAACTCGAAACGATATATATAATGATTATTGTTATAGCAACGCGTTACTAAATACATATGTATCATATTAAGATATTGTTACACTATATTTAACATGATAAAATGATAATTATATATATTATTAAGTGTGTTAACAATGAACTACATATGTAAAAACAAGATTACTAACTTAAGAATTTCAAAACGAGACATATATGTAACGATTATCATTGTAACGACATTTTAATGTATATATATCATATTAAGATATATTCATTGTTAGTGATTTGTGTCACCAATATGATTTAAGTGTAATGGGATTAATTTGTTAACCATAATAACCTTGATAAATACCGAACAAGTTTGGGAAAGTGTAGAGTGCACACTTATTTGAACTTATCGTAATTATGACAGGGGTTCGGGGGCAGCGCCCCCAATAGCGGGGTCCAAGGGGCAGAGCCCTTATTTGGGCTAATATCGCTTTATTAAAAATGTGTTAAAATTTGATCAACAATTCTACTCGTAGTCATTCAGTATTCGTACCCGTATTATACACAGCTTCTAGACGTACTTACTATAGGTATATACCAATAGGAACTAGCATGGGATTCTACTCATGATTATGTCATGCATGACTGATCAAATTTAACTTCTACCATGAACTAGTCAAATAACTAGAACTCCTTTTAACCCCACTCACCACTCACCAATCATCATAGGAAGAACACTTCAAGAACACTTCGAAAATCCTTTCAAGTTTGCTAGTTTACTTTCAATCTTGCAAATCCATTCCAAGTAATCATCTAAGATCAAGAAACCTTTGTTATTTACAGTAGGTTATTTTTCTTATTCAAGGTAATATTCATATCCAAACTTTGATTCGATTTCTATAACTATAAACTATCTTAATTCGAGTGATAATCTTACTTGAACTTGTTTTCGTGTCATGATTCTACTTCAAGAACTTTCAAGCCATCCAAGAATCCTTTGAAGCTAGATCAATTTTTGTCACTTCCAATAGGTTTACCTACTAAACTTGAGGTAGTAATGATGTTCATAACATCATTCAATTCATATATATAAAACTATTTTATTCGAAGATTATAACATGTAATCACTAGAACATAGTTTAGTTAACTCTAAACTTGTTCGCAAACAAAGTTAATCCTTCTAACTTAACTTTTATAATCAACTAGACACATGTTCTATATCTACATGATATGCTAACTTAATGATTTAAAACCTGGAAACACGAAGAACACCGTAAAACCGGACATACGCTGTCGTAGTAACACCGCGGGCTGTTTTGGGTTAGATAATTAAAAACTATGATAAACTTTGATTTAAAAGTTGTCCTTCTAGGAAAATTATTTTTCTTATGAACATGAAACTATATACAAAAATCATGGTTAAACTCAAAGTGGAAGTATGCTTTTCAAAATGGTCATCAAGATGTCGTTCTTTCGACTGAAATGAGTACCTCTTACAAAAATGACTTGTAACCTGTATTTCAGACTATAAACTTATACTTTTTCTATTTATTTTCATGAATTTCAATTCATTATGAAACCATAGCAACATGAATCACTCAAAACGGATTTAAAACGAAGAAGTTATGGGTAAAACAAAATTGGATATTTTTGCTTGTTGTAGCTACGTGAAATTTGTAAAAAATCTATTCTAACCATAACTTAACTAACTTATATTGTATTATACATGTACTCTAACATATTATGTAACCTTGATAGACCATAGAAATGTATACAATGTTTTGACATATCATATCGACCCATCTATATATATTATTTAGAACAGCCATAGACACTCTATATGCAGTAATGCTTGAGTTAGCTATACAGGATTGAGGTTGATTCCAAAATAATATATATACTTTGAATTGTGATCGAGTCTGAGATTTGTAGACACTGGGTCGTGGATTGATTCGAGATAATATATATTGATTTATTTCTGTGCATCTAACTATGGACAACTAGTTGTAGATTACTAACGTTGGACCACTAGTTTAATAAACTTAAATCATTAAAACGTAATAACAAAATGTTGTGAATATATTTCGATCATACTTTGATATATATGTATATATTTGTTATGGGTTCATGAATCGATCCGTGGCCAAGTCTTAAATTTCGACGAAGTAAAAATCTGTGAAAGTGAGTTATAGTCCCACTTTTAAAATCTAATATTTTTGGGATGAGAATACATGCAGTTTTATAAATGTTTTACAAAATAGATACAACTACGTGAAACTACATTTTATGGTTGAATGATCGAAATCGAATATGCCCCTTTTAGCTTGGTAGCCTAAGAATTAGGGAACTGGCCCCTAATTGACGCGAATCCTAAAGGTAGATCTACGGGAACTAACAACCCCCATTCTGGAATTTGGAATGCTCTAGTACTTCGAGTTTATCATGTACGATGGGTGTCCCGGAATGATGGGGATATTCTATATGCATCTTGTTAATGTCGGTTACCAGGTGTTCACCATATGAATGATTTTTATACAGATAGCTATATGCCTATATGTTACTTATGAAAAATGAAATCTAGTGGTCTATTATTATGAATTGATAACATATAGGTTAAACCTATAACTCACCAACATTTTTGTTGACGTTTTAAGCATGTTTATTCTTAGGTGGTTATTAAGAAGCTTTCGCTGTTGCATGCTATATAAAGACATGAATTGGAGTCTGCATGCTTGTATAATATTGTTTAAAAACTGCATTCGTAGAATTTAATTGATGTGTAATATTATTGTAAACCATTATGTAATGGTCATGTGTAAAGCGTTATATTCTAGGTTATCATTACTTGATAATCTACGTCATGCTTTAAAAACCTTTATCGATAAAATAAAGGTTATGGTTTGTTTTTAAAATCGAATGCAGTCTTGGAAAAACGTCTCATATAGAGGTCAAAACCTCGCAAAGAAATCAATTAATATGAAACATTTATAATCGCTATGAACGGGACATTTCAGTTGGTATCTGAGCGTTGGTCTTAGAGAACCAGAAAATTGCATTAGTGTGTCTTATCGAGTTGGTTAGGATGCATTAGTGAGTCTGGACTTCGACCGTGTTTTCTTTAAAAACGATTGCTTAACACTTTTTGTTGGAAAGTATATATGGTTAACATGTAAATATTATGTGATATATTAATCTCTTACCGTGTTTAATATTGTGTGATAGATGTCTACCTCTAGTACAAATCCCATCGACTCACCTAATAATAATGAAGAATCGAATATATATTGGGAAGACTCACAAATTCCTGAAGAGGAACCGGAAGAAGAGGAACCAGAAGAAGAGGAACCGGAAGAAGAGGAACCGGAAGAAGAGGAGGTTCCGGAAGAGGAAATATTAGAAACCACTGAAAAACAGACAAATAAAAGAAAACCCTCAACCAATGAACCCAAATTAATAATGATCAATGGTGTTTCCGCTGAGGAAGAAAAATATTGGGAAGATTACCAATTTTCCAATGAATCTTATCCCGATGAGGATTCCGATGATGTTATAGAAATTACCCCGACCCAATTTGAAAAGGCAAAATAAAATAATAAGGGAAAAGGCATCAAAATAGAGAAACCTAATTCCAACCCCAATGACCTCTATGTTAACATGAAATGTCCCGATGGGAAATACCGTCAACACCCGTATTTCTTAAGTTTTAGCTATAACCAGGGAACATCTAAGCCACTAGGATTTTCTAGACCATTTGTGAAAAGAACGGCTCGTATTAGGGGAGCACCATATATCCCTAGGAAATTAGTGAAACAAACCAAGTCCGAAGAAGAAGAAACAAGTGAGATGGAATAAAGAGTTGTAATCATGCGATGTAATGTATGTAATATAGTGTGCTTGTGCTTTTATGATATATGTAAAAATTGCTTGTATTGTTTGTTAAGTATCTTTTATGAATCTAACCCTAGTCTATTTTTACAGTATAAAAACACAAAATGGATGTTAAGGATAGACAACTGAAAATTTTAGAAGACCTACCCGGGGACATGATTGATGAAATCTTGTCTAAAGTCGGTCAGAATTCATCGGCACAATTATTTATGGCAAAATTAGTTTGTAGAACATTTGAAGAACGTTCCAGGCATGCCTTAGTTTATAAAAGGCTTTCTTTTGAAAGATGGGGTATATCACATTGGGGAGACCTTAAGTTACGCCGTGTTTTCTTTAAAGCGTTAAATGCGGGGAACCCAAGTGCAATTTTACGTTACGGGTTAAGAACCTATTTTAACTCAACATATCCCAACATAGGACTTCGTGCTTTAGAAAGAGATTCTAACATGCAACATAAAGAAGTATGTTATGCTTACGGGTTAGTGATGTTCGCTTCTCACCAAAGTGAGAAAAAGAACATCGGATTACAACTTTTAAATAAAACCTTCCCACAAGTGACGGATTCGGTAGTTGGGGTGAGAAACAAGGTTTTTAGATTATTACGGGGCTATTGGGAATTACGTAACCCCCGTCCTTTTGAAAACATTACTACATGCGGTCTTGTCAACGGCCACAATGGTTACGTTCCACAAGACCAAGGATGGGAGATTGTATTAATAAAACCAGAATGCATGACTTGTTTTTGGACGTATGAATTACGTATCTTTATTGCCTTTGCTAAACGACTTGTATATTAACTAGAATTATCTTCAAAACTGTCTTGTATCAAAGTTATTGTGTGCTATATTTCATGATATACGTAAAATAGCGGTATTGTAAGTTTGTAAAATTTTGTATAAAAGGTTGAACGCGAAAAATTATGATCAGTTCTTCATATAGAATTGCAGTGGTTGAATTGTATATTAGCTACTAATTATGAACTTAACGGGTAGGTAGTACCGGAATTAAAACTTATAAAACGCTAATATGAAGAAAAAGCTTTTATAAATGAGTTCATATTATGCTACGAGATACTATCGACTACTCTTAATATTCTATATGATTAACTTGATTCATTTGGCTATTTTGAAGGAAATGGCACCAACTACTCAACACACCATGAATATGAGCGAAGAGGAATTTCGTACCTTTCTTGCTGCAAACATAGCCGCAGTACAGGTTGTGCTACATACCAACAATAACTCTGAATAAAGCAATGCAGCTAACGACGCAAGAAATCGTGTAGGATGCTCCTACAAAGAATTCACTGCCTGCAACCCTTTGGAATTTAATGGAACCGAAGGACCGATCGGATTAAAACGGTGGACCGAGAAGGTTGAATCAGTGTTTTCCATAAGTAAGTGTACTGAAGAAGACAAAGTAAAGTATGCTACGCGTACCTTCACATGTACTGCGTTAACCTGGTGGAACACCTATCTCGAGCAGGTGGGACATGATGCTGCTTACGCACTACCGTGGTCAGCATTAAAACACCTGATGAATGAGCAGTACCGTCCCAGAAATGAGGTTAATACGCTCAAGGTAGAGCTTAGAGGGTTACAAACACAAGGATTTGACATTACCACGTATGAACGACGATTCACAGAATTGTGCCTATTGTGTCCGGGAGCGTTCGAAGATGAAGAAGAGAAGATCGACGCGTTTGTAAAAGGGTTACCAGAAAGGATTCAAGAAGATGTGAGTTCACACGAGCCCGCCTCCATACAAAAGGCAAGTCGAATGGCTCATAAACTCATAAATCAAATCGAGGAAAGAATTAAAGAGTAGGCGGTCGAAGAAGCCAACACGAAACAACTCAAGAGGAAGTGGGAGGAAAACGGTGACAAGAGTCACCCGTACAACAACAACAACAACAATTACAACCACAATCGCAACAACTAACCCAACAACCGCAACATCAATCGCAACAAAAATAATCGTAATCCCAACAAAAATAACTACAACAAAAGTCTAACAATAACAACTACAACAATAACAACGGCAACAACAACAATAATCAGAAACAGCCATGCCAAAGGTGTGAAGAGTACCACCAGAATGAGTTCTGCACGACATTTTGCACCAAGTGTAAAAGAACTGGCCATGGTTCGAGAATGAGTGAGGTCTACGGCCCAATGAATAATAGAAATAAAAGAATATATAATGTCGGAACAAGTAATGCCGCCTTTGTTTGTTATGGATGTGGAAAACCGAGCCACATTAGGAGTAATTGCCCGAACCCAGGGAAAAATAATGGGCAAGGTCGTAGAAGAGTTTTCAATATTAATGGGGCAGAAGCGCAGGAAGACCCGGAGCTTGTTACGGGTACGTTTCTCATTGACAATAAATCTGCTTATGTTTTATTTGATTCGGGTGCGGATAGAAGCTATATGAGTAGAGATTTTTGTGCTAAATTAAGTTGTCCATTGATTCCTTTAGATAGTAAATTTTTACTCGAATTAGCAAACGGTAAATTAATTTCAGCAGATAATATATGTCGGAATAGAGAAATTAAACTGGTTAGCGAAACATTTAAGATTGATTTGATACCAGTAGAGTTAGGGAGTTTTGATGTGATAATCGGCATGGACTGGTTGAAAGAGGTGAAAGCAGAGATTGTTTGTTACAAAAATGCGATTCGCATCATGCGCGAAAAAGGAAAACCCTTAATGGTGTATGGAGAAAAGAGCAACGCGAAGCTAAATCTTATTAGTAATTTGAAGGCACAAAAGCTAATAAGAAAAGGTTGCTATGCCGTTCTAGCACACATTAATGAAGTCAAACCCGAAGAAAAGAACATCAATGATGTACCCATCGCAAAAGAATTTCCCGATGTATTTCCGAAAGAATTACCGGGACTACCTCCACACCGATCTGTTGAAATTCAAATAGATCTCGTACCAGGAGCTGCACCAATGGCTCGTGCTCCATACAGACTCGCACCCAGCAAAATGAAGGAGCTTCAAAGTCAATTACAAGAACTTTTAGAGCGTGGTTTCATACGACCAAGCACATCACCCTGGGGAGCTCCTGTTTTGTTTGTCAAAAAGAAGGATGGTACATTCAGGTTGTGTATCGACTACCGGGAGTTGAACAAACTTACCTTCAAGAACCGTTATCCACTACCAAGAATCGACGACTTATTTGATCAGCTGCAAGGTTCGTCAGTTTACTCGTAGATTGATTTACGTTCAGGATATCACCAAATGCGGGTGAAGGAGGATGATATTCCGAAGACTGCTTTTGGGACGCGATACGGTCATTATGAGTTTATGGTTATGCCGTTTGGTTTAACTAACACACCAGCTGTGTTCATGGACCTTATAAACCGAGTGTGTGGACCATATCTTGACAAGTTTGTCATTGTTTTCATCGATGACATACTTATTTACTCAAAGAATGATCAAGAGCACGAAGAACAATTGAGAAAAGTGCTAGAATTATTGATGAAGGAACAACTGTATGCCAAGTTTTTAAAGTGTGAATTTTGGTTGAAAGAAGTTCAATTCCTCGGACATGTAGTGAACAAAGAAGGTATTCAGGTTGATTCGGCAAAGATTGAAACCGTTGTAAACTGGGAAACCCCTAAAACTCCGAAGGATATACGCCAATTTTTAGGACTGGCTGGTTACTACAGAAGGTTCATCCAAGATTTTTCCAAAATAGCAAAACCCTTGACTGCATTAACGCATAAAGGGAAGAAATTTGAATGGAAGGATGAACAGGAGAAAGCGTTTCAATTATTGAAAAAAAGTTAACTACGACACCTATATTGTCATTTCCTGAAGGGAATGATGATTTTGTGATATATTGTGACGCCTCAAAGTAAGGTCTCAGTTGTGTATTAATGCAACGAATGAAGATAATTGTTTATGCGTCCAGACAATTTAAGAATCACGAGCAAAATTATACGACTTACGAATTAGAATTGGGCGCTGTTGTTTTTGCATTAAAGACTTGGAGGCACTACTTATATGGAGTCAAAAGTATCATATATACCGACCACAAAAGTCTCCAACATATATTTGATCAGAAACAACTGAACATGAGGCAGCGTAGGTGGATTGAATTATTGAATGATTACGACTTTGAGATTCGTTACCTCCCGGGGAAGGCGAATGTGGTAGCCGACGCTTTGAGTAGAAAGGACATAGAACCTATACGGGTAAAAGATATGAATATAATTATTCGTACTAACCTTACTACTCAAATAAAGGAGACGCAGGAAGGAGTTGTAAAAGAAGGAAAGTTGAAGAATGAAATACCCAAAGGATCGGAGAAACATCTTGATATTCGGGAAGACGGAACCCGGTATAAGGCTGAAAGAATTTGGGTACCAAAGTTTGGAGATGTGAGAGAAATGGTACTTAAGGAAGCACATAAAACCAGATATTCAATACATCCCGGAGCGGGGAAGATGTACAAAGATCTCAAGAAACACTTTTGGTAGCCGGGTATGAAAGCCGATATTGCTAGATACGTAGGAGAATGTTTGACGTATTCTAAGGTCAAAGCTGAACATCAGAAACTATCAGGTCTACTTCAACAACCTGAAATCCCGGAATGGAAATGGGAAAACATCACCATGGATTTCATTACTAAATTTCCAAGGACTGCAAGTGGTTATGATACAATCTGGGTAATAGTTGATCGTCTTACCAAGTCAGCACACTTTCTACCAATGCGAGAAGATGATAAAATGGAAAAGTTAGCACGACTATACATGAAGGAAGTCGTGTCCAGACATGGAATACCAGTCTCTATTATCACTGATAGGGATGGCAGATTTGTTTCAAGGTTTTGGCAGACGTTACAACTGTGACGACCCAGAGATTTTCGACCAAAATTAAACTTAATCTTTATATGATTTCGATACGATAAGCAATGTATATAATGTTGAATTTAGAAAATTTTGGAAACGATGTTCATATATTCAATTGACCTTCGACTGCTCTCGACGATTCACGAACAATTAAGTGTAAATAGATATGTGTGTATGTATATATAATTAATAATTCAAAATATAATTTGAAGTATTATATGTTGTTGTTATTAAAAATTAATAAAATAAAAATAGGACATTATAATAGTTATTATTTAAAATATATCTCTATATATAAATAAAGTATATTAAAAATAAATATTAAATGATTGTAATACTTGTTTGATGTTTCGATTGATATTAAGCAAGTTAAATTCAAACTTATGTAATTTTAAAATAAACGGTGATCCGAAAATGAGCTATATAAATTTTAGGTTTATTAAAAATATATTTAGAAGCTAATTAATAAATTTGAACAATTTTTATATTTCACCCATAAATGAGAGGGACAGTTGATGTAATTTTTATTTAATAAATTAATGATCGAATTTTATACCATAATGACCAAAATAAATAAATATAGTTAATTTAAAAATATGAGATTTTTCTGAACACTTTTATTCGCCACTGGTTTCGCACGATACACAGTCCGTGGAAACTGTCGGTAATATAATCCAAAGGTTTCGATGGCTTCACTATTTACCACTGTATATGATTATTATTCTGATTGGTACCATATTTGATTATTATATAAATATACTGTTTTTGATGGTACTAAGCCACTATCTATCTAATTCCTTTATAACATTCATATAAGTAATATAGTTATAGTTATATATACAGAGATCACATTGTATATCACCATCTCACCATCCATGTTCTTCCTTCTTACTCCTGTCAACCCAAGGATACCACCGGCCGCCTTGCTACTAAAATGTCCCGTTCTTATTGATTAAAAACGTTCCATATTAATTGATTTCGTTGCGAGGTTTTGACCTCTATATGAGACGTTTTTCAAAGACTGCATTCATTTTTAAAACAAACCATAACCTTTATTTCATAAATAAGGGTTTAAAAAGCTTTACGTAGATTATCAAATAATGATAATCTAAAATATCCTGTTTACACACGACCATTACATAATGGTTTACAATACAAATATGTTACATCGAAATCAGTTTCTTGAATGCAGTTTTTACACAATATCATACAAACATGGACTCCAAATCTTGTCCTTATTTTAGTATGCAACAGTGGAAGCTCTTAGTATTCACCTGAGAATAAACATGCTTTAAACGTCAACAAAAATGTTGGTGAGTTATAGGTTTAACCTATATATATCAAATCGTAACAATAGACCACAAGATTTCATATTTCAATACACATCCCATACATAGAGATAAAAATCATTCATATGGTGAACACCTGGTAACCGACATTAACAAGATGCATATATAAGAATATCCCCATCATTCCGGGACACCCTTCGGATATGATATAAATTTTGAAGTACTAAAGCATCCGATACTTTGGATGGGGTTTGTTAGGCCCAATAGATCTATCTTTAGGATTCGCGTCAATTAGGTTGTCTGTTCCCTAATTCTTAGATTACCAGACTTAATAAAAAGGGGCATATTCGATTTCGATAATTCAACCACAGAATGTAGTTTCACGTACTTGTGTCTATTTTGTAAATCATTTATAAAACCTGCATGTATTCTCATCCCAAAAATATTAGATTTTAAAAGTGGGACTATAACTCACTTTCACAGATTTTTACTTCGTCGGGAAGTAAGACTTGGCCACTGGTTGATTCACAAACCTATAACAATATATACATATATATCAAAGTATGTTCAAAATATATTTACTACACTTTTAATATATTTTGATGTTTTAAGTTTATTAAGTCAGCTGTCCTCGTTAGTAACCTACAACTAGTTGTCCACAGTTAGATGTACAGAAATAAATCGATAAATATTATCTTGAATAAATCCACGACCCAGTGTATACGTATCTCAGTATTGATCACAACTCAAACTATATATATTTTGGAATCAACCTCAACCCTGTATAGCTAACTCCAACATTCACATATAGAGTGTCTATGGTTGTTCCGAAATATATATAGATGTGTCGACATGATAGGTCGAAACATTGTATACGTGTCTATGGTATCTCAAGATTACATAATATACAATACAAGTTGATTAAGTTATGGTTGGAATAGATTTGTTACCAATTTTCACGTAGCTAAAATGAGAAAAATTATCCAATCTTGTTTTACCCATAACTTCTTCATTTTAAATCCGTTTTGAGTGAATCAAATTGCTATGGTTTCATATTGAACTCTATTTTATAAATCTAAACAGAAAAAGTATAGGTTTATAGTCGGAAAAATAAGTTACAAGTTGTTTTTGTAAAGGTAGTCATTTCAGTCGAAAGAACGACGTCTAGATGACCATTTTAGAAAACATACTTCCACTTTGAGTTTAACCATAATTTTTGGATATAGTTTCATGTTCATAATAAAAATCATTTTCTCAAAATAACAACTTTTAAATCAAAGTTTATCGTAGTTTTTAATTAACTAACCCAAAACAGCCCGCGGTGTTACTACGACGGCGTAAATCCGGTTTTACGGTGTTTTTTGTGTTTCCAGGTTTTAAATCATTAAGTTAGCATATCATATAGATATAGAACATGTGTTTAGTTAATTTTAAAAGTCAAGTTAGAAGGATTAACTTTTATTTGCGAACAAGTTTAGAATTAACTAAACTATGTTCTAGTGATTACAAGTTTAAACCTTCGAATAAGATAGCTTTATGTGTATGAATCGAATGATGTTATGAACATCATTACTACCTCAAGTTCCTTGGATAAACCTACTGGAAATGAGAAAAATAGATCTAGCTTCAAAGGATCCTTGGATAGCTTGAAAGTTCTTGAAGCAGAATCATGACACGAAAACAATTTCAAGTAAGATTTCCACTCGAAATAAGATTGTTATAGTTATAGAAATTGAATTAAAGTTTGAATATGATTATTACCTTGTATTAGAAAGATAACCTACTGTAAGTAACAAAGGTTTCTTGATCTTGGATGATTACTTGGAATGGATTTAGAAAACTTGGAAGTAAACTTGCAATCTTGGAAGTATTCTTGATTTTATAAAACTAGAACTTTTGGAATTTATGAAGAACACTTAGAACTTGAAGATAGAACTTGAGAGAGATCAATTAGATGAAGAAAATTGAAGAATGAAAGTGTTTGTAGGTGTTTTTGGTTGTTGGTGTATGGATTAGATATAAAGGATATGTAATTTTGTTTTCATGTAAATAAGTCATGAATGATTACTCATATTTTTGTAATTTTATGAGATATTTCATGCTAGTTGCCAAATGATGGTTCCCACATGTGTTAGATGACTCACATGGGCTGCTAATAGCTGATCATTGGAGTGTATATACCAATAGTACATTCATCTAAAAGCTGTGTATTGTACGAGTACGAATACGGGTGCATACGAGTAGAATTGTTGATGAAACTGAACGAGGATGTAATTGTATGCATTTTTGTTAAGTAGAAGTATTTTGATAAGTGTCTTGAAGTCTTTAAAAAGTGTATGAATACATATTAAAACACTACATGTATATACATTTTAACTGAGTCGTTAAGTCATCGTTAGTCGTTACATGTAAATGTTGTTTTGAAACCTTTAGGTTAACGATCTTGTTGAATGTTGTTAACCCATTGTTTATTATAACAAATGAGATTATAAATTGTTATATTATCATGATATTATGATATATAATATATCTTAGTATGATGTATATACAGTTAAATGTCGTTACAACAATAATCGTTACATATATGTCTTGTTTCGAAATCATTAAGTTAGTAGTCTTATTTTTACATATGTATTTCATTGTTAATACACTTAATAATATATTTACTTATCATTTAACATAATTAACCAAGTGTATCAATATCTTAATATGATTCATATGTACCTAGTAAGACGTTGTTATAACGAAAATCGTTATATATATCATTTTCGAGTTTCTTAAATTAATAGTCTCATTTTTATGTATATAACTCATTGTTAAAATACCTAATGAGATACATACTTATAATAAAATCATGTTAACTATATATATAACCATATATATGTCATCGTATAGTTTTTATAAGTTTTAACGTTCGTGAATCACCGGTCAACTTGGGTGGTCAATTGTCTATATGAAACCTATTTCAATTAATCAAGTCTTAACAAGTTTGATTGCTTAACATGTTGGAAACACTGAATCATGTAAATAACAATTTCATTTAATATATATATATATATATATATAAACATGGAAAAGTTTGGGTCACTACAGTACCTACCCGTTAAATAAATTTCGTCCCGAAATTTTAAGCAGTTGGAGGTGTTGACGTATCTTCTGGAAATAAATGCGGGTATTTCTTCTTCATCTGATCTTCTCGTTCCCAGGTGAACTCGGGTCCTCTACGAGCATTCCATCGAACCTTAACAATTGGTATCTTGTTTTTCTTAAGTCTTTTAACCTCACGATCCATTATTTCGACGGGTTCTTCGATAAATTGAAGTTTTTCGTTGATTTGGATTTCATCTAACGAAATAGTGAGATCTTCTTTAGCAAAACATTTCTTCAAATTCGAGACGTGGAAAGTGTTATGTACAGCCGCGAGTTGTTGAGGTAACTCAAGTCGGTAAGCTACTGGTCCGACACGATCAATAATCTTGAATGGTCCAATATAACTTGGATTTAATTTCCCTCGTTTACCAAATCGAACAACGCCTTTCCAAGGTGCAACTTTAAGCATGACCATCTCTCCAATTTTAAATTCTATATCTTTTCTTTTAATGTCAGCGTAGCTCTTTTGTCGACTTTGGGCGGTTTTCAACCGTTGTTGAATTTGGATGATCTTCTCGGTAGTTTCTTGTATTATCTCCGGACCCGTAATCTGTCTATCCCCCACTTCACTCCAACAAATCAGAGACCTGCACTTTCTACCATAAAGTGCTTCAAACGACGCCATCTCAATGCTTGAATGGTAGCTGTTGTTGCAGGAAAATTCTGCTAACGGTAGATGTCGATCCCAACTGTTTCCGAAATCAATAACACATGCTCATAGCATGTCTTCAAGCGTTTGTATCGTCCTTTCGCTCTGCCCATCAGTTTGTGGATTATAGGAAGTACTCATGTCTAGACGAGTTCCTAATGCTTGCTGTAATGTCTGCCAGAATCTTGAAATAAATCTGCCATCCCTATCAGAGATAATAGAGATTGGTATTCCATGTCTGGAGACGACTTCCTTCAAATACAGTCGTGCTAACTTCTCCATCTTGTTATCTTTTCTTATTGGCAGGAAGTGTGCTGATTTGGTGAGACGATCAACTATTACCCAAATAGTATCAAAACCACTTGTAGTCCTTGGCAATTTAGTGATGAAATCCATGGTAATGTTTTCCCATTTCCATTCCGGGATTTCGGGTTGTTGAAGTAGACCTGATGGTTTCTGATGCTCAGCTTTGACCTTAGAACACGTCAAACATTCTCCTACGTATTTAGCAACATCGGCTTTCATACCCGGCCACCAAAAATGTTTCTTGAGATCCTTGTACATCTTCCCCGATCCAGGATGTATTGAGTATCTGGTTTTATGAGCTTCTCTAAGTACCATTTCTCTCATATCTCCAAATTTTGGTACCCAAATCCTTTCAGCCCTATACCGGGTTCGTCGTCCCGAATATTAAGATGCTTCTCCGATCCTTTGGGTATTTCATCCTTTAAATTTCCCTCTTTTAAAACTCCTTGTTGCGCCTCCTTTATTTGAGTAGTAAGGTTATTGTGAATCATTATATTTATAGATTTTACTCGAATGGGTTCTCTGTCCTTCCTGCTCAAGGCATCGGCTACCACATTTGCCTTCCCCGGGTGGTAACGAATCTCAAAGTCGTAATCATTCAACAATTCAATCCACCTACGCTGCCTCATATTCAGTTGTTTCTGATTAAATATGTGTTGAAGACTTTTGTGGTCGGTATATATAATACTTTTGACCCCATATAAGTAGTGCCTCCAAGTCTTTAATGCAAAAACAACCGTGCCTAATTCCAAATCATGCGTCGTATAATTTTGCTCGTGAATCTTCAATTGTCTAGAAGCATAAGCAATCACCTTCGTTCGTTGCATTAATACACAACCGAGACCTTACTTTGATGCGTCAAAATAAATCACAAAATCATCATTCCCTTCAGGCAATGACAATATAGGTGCCGTAGTTAGCTTTTTCTTCAAAAACTGAAACGCTTTCTCTTGTTCATCCTTCCATTCAAATTTCTTCCCTTTATGCGTTAATGCAGTCAAGGGTTTTGCTATTTTGGAAAAGTCATGGATGAACCTTCTCTAGTAACCAGCTAGTCCTAAAAACTGGCGTATGTGTTTCGGAGTTTTCGGGGTTTCCCACTTTTCAACAGTTTCTATCTTTGCCAGATCCACCTTAATACCTTTTTTGTTCACTATGTGACCGAGGAATTGAACTTCTTCCAACCAAAATGCACACTTTGAAAATTTAGCGTACAATTCTTCCTTCCTCAATACTTCTAACACCTTTCTCAAATGTTCACCGTGTTTTTGGTCATTCTTTGAGTAAATAAGTATGTCATCAATGAAAACAATGACAAACTTGTCAAGGTATGGTCCACATACTCGGTTCATAAGGTCCATGAACACAGATGGTGCATTAGTTAAACCAAATGGCAAGACCATAAACTCGTAATGACCGTAACGTGTTCTGAAAGCAGTCTTTGGAATATCATCTTCTTTCACCCGCATTTGATGATACCCGGAACGTAAGTCAATCTTTGAATAAACAGACGAGCCTTGTAGTTGATCAAATAAGTCGTCGATTCTCGGTAGTGGGTAGCGGTTCTTGATGGTAAGTTTGTTCAACTCTCGGTAGTCGATACACAACCTGAATGTACCATCTTTCTTCTTGAAAAACAAAACAGGAGCTCCCCACGGTGATGTGCTTGGTCGAATGAAATCACCCTCTAAAAGTTCTTGTAATTGGCTTTGTAGTTCTTTCATCTCGCTGGGTGCGAGTCTGTAAGGAGCACGAGCTATTGGTGCAGCTCCTGGTACAAGATCTATTTGAAATTCAACGGATCGATGTGGGGGTAATCCCGATAATTCTTTTGGAAATACATCGGGAAATTCTTTTGCGACGGGAACATCATTGATGCTCTTTTCTTCAGTTTGTACTTTCTCGACGTGTGCTAGAACAGCATAGCAACCTTTTCTTATTAGTTTTTGTGCCTTCAAATTACTAATAAGATGTAACTTCGTGTTGCCCTTTTCTCCGTACACCATTAAAGGTTTTCCTTTTTCTCGTATAATGCGAATTGCATTTTTGTAACAAACGATCTCTGCTTTCACTTCTTTCAACCAGTCCATACCGATTATCACATCAAAACTCCCTAACTCTACTGGTATCAAGTCAATCTTAAATGTTTCGCTAACCAGTTTAATTTCTCGATTTCGACATATATTATCTGCTGAAATTAATTTACCATTTGATAATTCGAGTAAAAATTTACTATCCAACGGCGTCAATGGACAACTTAATTTAGCACAAAAATCTCTACTCATATAGCTTCTATCCGCACCCGAATCAAATAAAACGTAAGCAGATTTATTGTCAATAAGAAACGTACCCGTAACAAGCTTCGGGTCTTCCTGTGCCTATACCGCATTAAGATTGAAAACTCTTCCGCGGCCTTGTCCATTCTTGTTCTCCTGGTTCGGGCAATTTCTAATAATGTGGCCCGATTTTCCACATTTATAACAAATTACATTGGCATAACTTGCTCCGACACTACTTGCTCCGACATTACTCATTCCGACACCATTTGTTCCTTTCGTTCTGTTAACCCCTGGTCCGTAGACCTCACACTTCGCCGCGCTATGACCATTTCTTTTACACTTGTTGCAAAATTTGGTGCAGAACCCCGAGTGATACTTTTCACACCTTTGGCATAGCTGCTTCTGATTGTTGTTGTTGTTGCGGTTGTTATTGTTGTTGGGATGATTGTTGTAGTTGTTGTTGTTGTTGTTGTTGTTGTTGTTGTTGTTGTTGTTGTTGTTGTTGTTGTTGTTGTTGTTGTTGTTGTTGTTGTTGTTGGGCCATTTGTTGTAGTTGCGATTGATGTTGCGATTGTTGAGATAATTGTTGCGATTATTATTGTAATTGCTGTTGTTGTTGTATTGGTGATTCTTATCACCGTTTTCCTCCCACTTTCTTTTGACTTGCTTCACATTAGCCTCTTCAGCCGTCTGTTCTTTAATTCTTTCCTCAATCTGGTTCACTAGTTTGTGAGCCATTCTACATGCCTGTTGTATGGAGGCGGGCTCATGTGAACTTATATCTTCTTGGATTCTTTCCGGTAATCCTTTCACAAACGCGTCGATCTTCTCTTCCTCATCTTCGAACGCTCCCGGACACAATAGGCACAATTCTGTGAATCGTCTTTCGTACGTGGTAATATCAAATCCTTGGGTTCGTAACCCTCTAAGTTCTCTCTTGAGCTTATTGACCTCGGTTCTGGGACGGTACTTCTCGTTCATCAAGTGCTTGAATGCTGACCACGGTAGTGCATAAGCATCATCTTGTCCCACTTGCTCTAGATAGGTATTCCACCATGTTAACGCAGAACCTGTGAAGGTATACGTAGCGTACTTCACTTTGTCCTCTTCAGTACACTTACTTATGGCAAACACCGATTCGACCTTCTCGGTCCACCGTTTCAATCCGATCGATCCTTCGGTTCCATCAAATTCCAAAGGTTTGCAGGCAGTGAATTCTTTGTAGGTGCATCCTACACGGTTTCCTGTACTGCTAGATCCAAGGTTATTTTTGGTATGTAGCGCAGCCTGTAATGCGGCTATGTTTGAAGCTAGAAAAGTACGAAATTCCTCTTCATTCATATTCACGGTGTGTCGAGTAGTCGGTGCCATTTCCTTCAAAATAGACAAATGGAACAAGTTAATCATACAGAATATTAAGAGTAGTTAATAGTATTTCGTAGCATAATATGAACTCATTTATAAAAGCTTTTTCTTCATATTAGCGTTTTATAATTTTAAATTCGGGTAGTACCTACCCGTTAAGTTCATACTTAGTAGCTAATATACAATTCAACTACTACAATTCTATATGAAAAACTGATTATAATAATATTTCGCTTTCAAACTTTTATACAATATTTTACAAACTTACAATACCGCTTATTTTACATAAAGCATGAAATATAGCACACAATAACTTTGATACAAGATAGTTGTGAAGATAATTCTAGCTAGTACACAAGTTGTTCAGCAAAGGCAATAAAGACACGTAATTCATACGTCCAGAAACAAGTCATGCATTCTGGTTTTACTAGGACTACTTCCCATCCTTGGTCTTGTGGAACATAACCGTTATGGCCATTGATAAGACAGCGTGTTGTAACGTCGTCAAAGGGACGAGGGTTACGTAATGACCAACAGACTCGTAATAACCTAAAAACCTCATTTCTTACCCCAATTACCGACTTCGTCACTTGTGGGAACGTTTTGTTTAATAGTTGTAGCCCGATGTTCTTTTTCTCACTTTAGAGAGAAGCGAACATTACTAACCCGTAAGCATAGCATGCTTCTTTATATTGCATGTTAGCCGCTTTTTCTAAATCATGAAGTCCTATATTCTGATACATTGAGTCAAAATAATTTCTTAACCCGTTGCGTAAAATAGCATTTGGGTTCCCCGCAATATATGCGTCAAAGTAAACACATCGTAACTTATGGGTTTCCCAATGTGATATCCCCCATCTTTCAAACGAAAGTCTCTTATAAACCAAGACATTCTTGGAACGTTCTTCGAATGTCTTACAAACTGATTTCGCCGTAAATAGTTGTGCCGAAGAATTCTGACCGACTCTAGACAAGATTTCATCAATCATGTCTCCGGGTAGGTCTCTTAAAATATTGGGTTGTCTATCCATTTTGTGTTTTTAAACTGTAAAATAGACAAGAGTTAGATTCATAAAAAAATACTTATTAATACAAGCAATTTTTACATATATCATAAAGCATAAGCACACTATATTACATATATTACACCACACGAATACAACTATCTTATTCCGACTCGCTCGTTTCTTCTTCTTCGGTTTTGGTTCGTTTTGCCAAGTTTCTAGGGATATATGATGTTCCCCTAATACGAGCTGTCGTTTTCCACAACGGTTTCGAAAAACCTGGTGGTTTAGAGGTTCCCGGGTCATTGTTACAACTTAAGGACTTCGGGGGTTGACGATACATATAAAGTTCATCGGGGTTGGAATTAGATTTCTCTATTTTTATGCCCTTTCCCTTAGTATTTTCTTTTGCCTTTTTAAATTCAGTTGGGGTAATTTCTATAACATCATCGGAATTCTCGTCGGAATCCGATTCATCGGAGAATTGGTAATCCTCCCAATATTTTGCTTCCTTGGAGGAAACACCATTGACCATAATTAACCTTGGTCGGTTGGTTGAGGATTTTCTTTTACTTAACCGTTTTATTATTTCCCCCACCGGTTCTATTTCCTCCTCCGGTTCCTCCTCTTCCGGTTCTGATTCTTCTTCCGGTTCTGATTCTTCTTTCGGTTCTGATTCTTCTTCCGGTTCCTCTTCGGGAACTTGTGAATCAGTCCAATATATATTCGACACTTCATTATTATTAGGTGAGTCAATGGGATTTGTGCTAGAGGTAGACATCTATCACACAATATCAAACATGTTAAGAGATTAATATATCACATAACATATACATGTTAATAATATATAGTTTCCAACAAAAATGTTAAGCAATCATTTTTAAAGAAAACACGGTCGAAGTCCAGACTCACTAATGCATCCTAACAAACTCGATAAGACACACTAATGCAAATTTTCTGGTTCTCTAAGACCAATGCTCGGATACCAACTGAAATGTCCCGTTCTTATTGATTAAAAACGTTCCATATTAATTGATTTCGTTGCGAGGTTTTGACCTCTATATGAGACGTTTTTCAAAGACTGCATTCATTTTTAAAACAAACCATAACCTTTATTTCATAAATAAGGGTTTAAAAAGCTTTACGTAGATTATCAAATAATGATAATCTAAAATATCCTGTTTACACACGACCATTACATAATGGTTTACAATACAAATATGTTACATCGAAATCAGTTTCTTGAATGCAGTTTTTACACAATATCATACAAACATGGACTCCAAATCTTGTCCTTATTTTAGTATGCAACAGTGGAAGCTCTTAGTATTCACCTGAGAATAAACATGCTTTAAACGTCAACAAAAATGTTGGTGAGTTATAGGTTTAACCTATATATATCAAATCGTAACAATAGACCACAAGATTTCATATTTCAATACACATCCCATACATAGAGATAAAAATCATTCATATGGTGAACACCTGGTAACCGACGTTAACAAGATGCATATATAAGAATATCCCCATCATTCCGGGACACCCTTCGGATAAGATATAAATTTTGAAGTACTAAAGCATCCGGTACTTTGGATGGGGTTTGTTAGGCCCAATAGATCTATCTTTAGGATTCGCGTCAATTAGGGTGTCTGTTCCCTAATTCTTAGATTACCAGACTCAATAAAAAGGAGCATATTCGATTTCGATAATTCAACCATAGAATGTAGTTTCACGTACTTGTGTCTATTTTGTAAATCATTTATAAAACCTGCATGTATTCTCATCCCAAAAATATTAGATTTTAAAAGTGGGACTATAACTCACTTTCACAGATTTTTACTTCGTCGGGAAGTAAGACTTGGCCACTGGTTGATTCACAAACCTATAACAATATATACATATATATCAAAGTATGTTCAAAATATATTTACAATACTTTTAATATATTTTGATGTTTTAAGTTTATTAA
This sequence comes from Rutidosis leptorrhynchoides, assembly GCF_046630445.1. Taxonomy (NCBI): domain Eukaryota; kingdom Viridiplantae; phylum Streptophyta; class Magnoliopsida; order Asterales; family Asteraceae; genus Rutidosis; species Rutidosis leptorrhynchoides. The sequence continues at coordinate 155,475,447 of NC_092342.1, forward strand.
GTCAGCTGTCCTCGTTAGTAACCTACAACTAGTTGTCCACAGTTAGATGTACAGAAATAAATCGATAAATATTATCTTGAATCAATCCACGACCCAGTGTATATGTATCTCAGTATTGATCACAACTCAAACTATATATATTTTGGAATCAACCTCAACCCTGTATAGCTAACTCCAACATTCACATATAGAGTGTCTATGGTTGTTCCGAAATATATATAGATGTGTCGACATGATAGGTCGAAACATTGTATACGTGTCTATGGTATCTCAAGATTACATAATATACAATACAAGTTGATTAAGTTATGGTTGGAATAGATTTGTTACCAATTTTCACGTAGCTAAAATGAGAAAAATTATCCAATCTTGTTTTACCCATAACTTCTTCATTTTAAATCCGTTTTGAGTGAATCAAATTGATATGATTTCATATTGAACTATATTTTATGAATCTAAACAGAAAAAGTATAGGTTTATAGCCAGAAAAATAAGTTACAAGTCGTTTTTGTAAAGGTAGTCATTTCAGTCGAAAGAACGACGTCTAGATGACCATTTTAGAAAACATACTTCCACTTTGAGTTTAACCATAATTTTTGGATATAGTTTCAAGTTCATAATAACAATCATTTTCTCAGAATAACAACTTTTAAATCAAAGTTTATCATAGTTTTTAATTAACTAACCCAAAACAGCCCGCGGTGTTACTACGACGGCGTAAATCCGGTTTTACGGTGTTTTTCGTGTTTCCAGGTTTTAAATCATTAAGTTAGCATATCATATAGATATAGAACATGTGTTTAGTTGATTTTAAAAGTCAAGTTAGAAGGAATAACTTTTATTTGCGAACAAGTTTAGAATTAACTAAACTATGTTCTAGTGATTACAAGTTTAAACCTTCGAATAAGATAGCTTTATGTGTATGAATCGAATGATGTTATGAACATCATTACTACATCAAGTTCCTTGGATAAACCTACTGGAAATGAGAAAAATAGATCTAGCTTCAAAGGATCCTTGGATGACTTGAAAGTTCTTGAAGCAGAATCATGACACGAAAACAATTTCAAGTAAGATTTCCACTCGAAATAAGATTGTTATAGTTATAGAAATTGAATTAAAGTTTGAATATGATTATTACCTTGTATTAGAAAGATAACCTACTGTAAGTAACAAAGGTTTCTTGATCTTGGATGATTACTTGGAATGGATTTAGAAAACTTGGAAGTAAACTTGCAATCTTGGAAGTATTCTTGATTTTATGAAACTAGAACTTTTGGAATTTATGAAGAACACTTAGAACTTGAAGATAGAACTTGAGAGAGATCAATTAGATGAAGAAAATTGAAGAATGAAAATGTTTGTAGGTGTTTTTGGTCGTTGGTGTATGGATTAGATATAAAGGATATGTAATTTTGTTTTCATGTAAATAAGTCATGAATGATTACTCATATTTTTGTAATTTTATGAGATATTTCATGCTAGTTTCCAAATGATGGTTCCCACATGTGTTAGGTGACTTACATGGGATGCTAAGAGCTGATCATTGGAGTGTATATACCAATAGTACATACATCTAAAAGCTGTGTATTGTACGAGTACGAATACGGGTGCATACGAGTAGAATTGTTGATGAAACTGAACGAGGATGTAATTGTAAGCATTTTTGTTAAGTAGAAGTATTTTGATAAGTGTCTTGAAGTCTTTAAAAAGTGTATGAATACATATTAAAACACTACATGTATATACATCTTAACTGAGTCATTAAGTCATCGTTAGTCGTTACATGTAAATGTTGTTTTGAAACCTTTAGGTTAACGATCTTGTTGAATGTTGTTAACCCATTGTTTAATATAACAAATGAGATGTTAAATTGTTATATTATCATGATATTATGATATATAATATATCTTAGTATGATATATATACAGTTAAATGTCGTTACAACAATAATCGTTACATATATGTCTCGTTTCGTAATCATTAAGTTAGTAGTCTTATTTTTACATATCTATTTCATTGTTAATACACTTAATAATATATTTACTTATCATTTAACATAATTAACCAAGTGTATCAATATCTTAATATGATTCATATGTACCTAGTAAGATGTTGTTATAACGATAATCGTTATATATATCGTTTTCGAGTTTCTTAAATTAATAGTCTCATTTTTATGTATATAACTCATTGTTAAAATACCTAATGAGATACATACTTATAATAAAATTATGTTAACTATATATATAACCATATATATGTCATCGTATAGTTTTTACAAGTTTTAACGTTCGTGAATCACCGGTCAACTTGGGTGGTCAATTGTCTATATGAAACCTATTTCAATTAATCAAGTCTTAACAAGTTTGATTGCTTAACATGTTGGAAACACTTAATCATGTAAATAACAATTTCATTTAATATATATATAAACATGGAAAAGTTCGGGTCACTACAGCTACCACCATCTCCACCATGTACGCCACTCTATCATCATCCTTTCATCCATCTCATGGCCACCATTATCCTCCCTCAACCGTCATCCCACCACCTTGTAATTGTCTTTCATGAAAACTAAACCGAACCCCAAAAGGTCACCATACTACTACAATCTTACAACATCCTCGTTGATCTCAACCTCAAATCACCATGAACCTTACGGCCACCATTTCCACCACCCTAATCACCTGTTACCATCTCCGATAATTACTAATGCCACTTCTAGGTTCGAATAAGATCACTAAAACCAAAACCACTTTTGTTGTTATGTTCCTTGCTGTTTGGCCGATAATCTCACATGAACAAACACCTGAATAAGTTCATCATCAAACACCCTTTAAACTACTTATGTTTCCTTATTACTATCCGAAAACAAAAACCACGAACACCACCATTTTATTGCTACTTGATTGCCGCTATTCTGATACATTTGATAGCCCAAAACACCACAACAGTCGGTGCATCGGTGCTATAATTTCCTGCTCTATCTGTTCTGTCCGACCATCAAAACCATCATGACCACTATATAAATACAACAAAGATCATAATGATGAATTAAAGCTATGAACAAGTGATAATGACAGATGAGGAGACAAGGAACGGTTTGTTAATAAAGTTGAGAAGATGAAGTTTTTGTTGAATAAATAATATACCAAAGACCCCACCCACTTGCTGGTATAACGTTCCTTACTGCATAAACTATACATTTAAAATAGTTGGACTTGAATAAATCAGTTGGGCCGTGATATTTTTTTTATGAGTTTCTTAGTTGGGCCGAAGCCAAATTAGACTAAGATGATTATGATTGAGATTTTATGTATGATGAAATCAAGATTAGTTGTTAATGTTAAGATAATGATACATATTGAGGGTGATACAAGATCATAATGATGATGATGATTTGTATATGGAGACGAGTTTAGTGATGGAAATGATGTTAGTATTATGATGATTATATAGTGATTTGATGATTAGGATAGTATTTATATAATTACGAACGATGATGTTATGATCATGAGAGATGATTATGGTAGTGATTATGATAAAATGATGATGAGATACAGAAGATGATAGAATGTTAATGAGATGAATGATGCAAATGATTATGACGATGAGAAGAAGAATACAACAATCTTATTTTTTTTTGGAAAAGAAACAAAAATCGATTTAAAGGGTTTTAGGATTCTAATTACGTTTTTGATACAGAAAAGCTCAACAGTTTAGATGGTTGGGAGTGTTTTCATGGAACGAGAGGTCTAGGGTTCGAAACCAGGCTGGCGCGTATTTTTTTTTTAGAAAAAGAAGAAGTAAGCAGGAGATTTTGGATATAAGGATTTAGGGTAGTAATTAATCAGAAAACCAAAGACAGAAGGATGGTTTGGGGTATTGTTGGGTTAGCGAGGGGTCGTGGGTTCGAGCATGGGCATAGACATTTATTTTTGGAACTTTGTCTTGAAAGGTAGTTATCATTATTTCTATTATTATTATTATTATTATTATTATTATTATTATTATTATTATTATTATTATTATTATTATTATTATTATTATTATTATTATTATTATTATTATTATTATTATTATTATTATTATTATTATTATTATTATTATTATTATTATTTTTATTTGTATATTTATTATTATTATTATTATTATTAAAGTTATTATTATTATTATTATTATTATTATTAGTACATCATTATTATTATGAAAAACTATCTTTTTAAATAGATAAATATTCTATACTTATTACATATATTAATATTTCACATAACTATATAAATAAAACTTACTAATATTATTTATTTAAAAACGTACATATAACAAACTATTGATTTTAAATATAACACTAAACAATTATGTATATAAATAAATATGGATATATTAATATAACTATATAGATATTAAGCATTTTGAATATATACACAAATTAAATATATAATATATAAATTAATACATAATAAATAAATTTGTTCAATTACGATTATGTGTATTAATAAAGATACAAATGATATATGTCCGTGAATCCGAGGCCAACCCTGAATTGTTCAGTTGTTCAATGCCGTCATATGTATTTTTACTACAAAATACAATATTGTGAGTTTCATTTGCCTTTTTACCCTTTATATTTTTGGGCTGAGAATACATGCGCAATTTTTATAAATGTTTTACGAAATAGACACAAGTAATCGAAACTACATTATATGTGTAGTGACCCGAACTTTTCCATGTTTATATATATTAATTGAGATTGATATTTACATGATTAAATGTTTCCAACATGTTAAGTAATCAAACTTGTTAATACTTGATTAATTGAAATATGTTTCATATAGACAATTGACCACCCAAGTTGACCGGCGATTCACGAACGTTAAAACTTGTAAAAATGACATGACGATATATATATGGATATACATATGGTTAACATGAGATTATGATAAGTAAGTATCTCCATAAGTATATTAACAATGAGTTATATACATATAAACAAGACTACTAACTTAAGGATTTCGAAACGAGACATATATGTAACGATTATCGTTGTAACGACATTTAAATGTATATATATCATATTAAGATATATTAATATATCATAATATGATGATAATATAATAATTTAACATCTCATTAGATATAATAAACAATGGGTTAACAACATTAATTGAGATCGTTAACTTAAAGGTTTCAAAACAACACTTACATGTAACGACTAACGATGACTTAACGACTCAGTTAAAATGTATATACATGTAGTGTATTTAGATGTATTAAAATACTTTTGGAAGACTTCAAGACATATATCAAAACACTCATACTTAACGAAAATGGTTACAGTTACTTTCCCATTCTTTTCTTTCATCAAGAATTCTAGTCGTATTCTTACCTGTATTATACACAGCTTCAAAACGTACTTACTATGGGTATATACCAATAGGAACTAGCATGGGATTCCACTCTTGATTATTTCATGTATGACTAATCAATTTTAACTTCTACCATGAGCTAGTCAACTAACTAGAACTCCTTTTAACCACACTCACCACTCACCAATTACCACTCATCATTCACTCCATTTCACTTCCAATTCTCTTTCTAATTCTCTCTCAACACACACACACACTATTATGAACGTATTTTTCCAGTAGTTAATCATCATCTTCATCAAAAATCACTTCAAGAATCAAGCTATAATCATCATAGGAAGAACACTTCAAGAACACTTCAAAAATCCCTTCAAGTTTACTAATTTACTTCCAAGCTTTCTAATCCATTCCAAGTAATCATCTAAGATCAAGAAACCTTTGTTATATACAGTAGGTTATCTTTCTTATTCAAGGTAATATTCATATTCAAACTTTGATTCAATTTCTATAACTATAAACTATCTTAATTCGAGTAAAAATTTTACTTGAACTTGTTTTTGTGTCATGATCCTACTTCAAGAACTTTCAAGCCATCCAAGATCCTTTGAAGCTAGATCATTTCTTGTCACTTCCAGTAGGTTTACCTACTAAACTTGAGGTAGTAATGATGTTCATAACATCATTCGATTCATATATATAAAACTATCTTATTCGAAGGTTTAAACTCGTAATCACTAGAACATAGTTTAGTTAATTCTAAACTTGTTCGCAAACAAAAGTTAATCCTTCTAACTTGACTTTTAAAATTAACTAAACACATGTTATATATCTATATGATATGCTAACTTAATGATTTAAAACCTGGAAACACGAAAAACACCGTAAAACCGGATTTACGCCGTCGTAGTAACACCGCGGGCTGTTTTGGGTTAGTTAATTAAAAACTATGATAAACTTTGATTTAAAAGTTGTTATTCTGAGAAAATTATTTTTATTATGAACATGAAACTATATCCAAAAATTATGGTTAAACTCAAAGTGGAAGTATGTTTTCTAAAATGGTCATCTAGACGTCGTTCTTTCGACTGAAATGACTACCTTTACAAAAACGACTTGTAACTTATTTTTCCTACAATAAACCTATACTTTTTCTGTTTAGATTCATAAAATAGAGTTCAATATGAAACCATAGCAATTTGATTCACTCAAAACGGATTTAAAATGAAGAAGTTATGGGTAAAACAAGATTGGATAATTTTTCTCATTTTAGCTACGTGAAAATTGGTAACAAATCTATTCCAACCATAACTTAATCAACTTGTATTGTATATTATGTAATCTTGAGATACCATAGATACGTATACAATGTTTCGACCTATCATGTCGACACATCTATATATATTTCGAAACAACCATAGACACTCTATATGTGAATGTTGGAGTTAGCTATACAGGGTTGAGGTTGATTCCAAAATATATATAGTTTGAGTTGTGATCAATACTGAGATACGTATACACTGGGTCGTGGATTGATTCAAGATAATATTTATCGATTTATTTCTGTACATCTAACTGTGGACAACTAGTTGTAGGTTACTAACGAGGACAGCTGACTTAATAAACTTAAAACATCAAAATATATTAAAAGTTTTGTAAATATATTTTGAACATACTTTGATATATATATGTATATATTGTTATAGGTTCGTGAATCAACCAGTGGCCAAGTCTTACTTCCCGACGAAGTGAGAATCTGTGAAAGTGAGTTATAGTCCCACTTTTAAAATCTAATATTTTTGGGATGAGAATAATGCAGGTTTTATAAATGATTTACAAAATAGACACAAGTACGTGAAACTACATTCTATGGTTGAATTATCGAAATCGAATATGCCCCTTTTTATTAAGTCTAGTAATCTAAGAATTAGGGAACAGACACCCTAATTGACGCGAATCCTAAAGATAGATCTATTAGGCCTAACAAACCCCATCCAAAGTACCGGATGCTTTAGTACTTCGAAATTTGTATCATATCCGAAGGGTGTCCCGGAATGATGGGGATATTCTTATATATGCATCTTGTTAATGTCGGTTACCAGGTGTTCACCATATGAATGATTTTTATCTCTATGTATGGGATCTATATTGAAATATGAAATCTTGTGGTCTATTGTTACAATTTGATATATATAGGTTAAACCTATAACTCACCAACATTTTTGTTGACGTTTAAAGCATGTTTATTCTCAGGTGAATACTAAGAGCTTCCGCTGTTGCATATTAAAATAAGGACAAGATTTGGAGTCCATGTTTGTTTGATATTGTGTAAAAACTGCATTCAAGAAACTGATTTCGATGTAACATATTTGTATTGTAAACCATTATGTAATGGTCGTGTGTAAACAGGATATTTTAGATTATCATTATTTGATAATCTACGTAAAACTTTTTTAAACCTTTATTTATGAAATAAAGGTTATGGTTTGTTTTTAAAAATGAATGCAGTCTTTGAAAAACGTCTCATATAGAGGTCAAAACCTCGCAACGAAATCAATTAATATGGAACGTTTTTAATCAATAAGAACGGGACATTTCAATATGCTTAAATGATCGAAGCCGAATATGCCCCTTTTTGCTTGGTAACTAAGAATTAGTAAACCGATCTACTAATTGAGCGAATCCTAAAGATAGATTTATTGGGCCTAATGAACCCCATCCAAAGTACTGGATGCTTTAGTACTTTGATGTTGTTTTTATCATGTCCGAAGGATTTCCCGGAATGATAGGGAATATTCTTATATGCATCTTGTTAATGTCGATTACCAGGTGTTCAATCCATATGAATGATTTTTGTCTCTATGCATGGGACGTATATTTATGAGAACTGGAAATGAAATTCTTGTGGTCTATTAAAATGATGGAAATGATTATTTATGTTAAACTAATGACCTCACCAACCTTTTGGTTGACTCTTTAAAGCATGTTTATTCTCAGGTATGAAAGAAATCTTCCGCTGTACATTTGCTCATTTTAGATATATTACTTGGAGTCATTCATGACATATTTCAAAAGACGTTGCATTCGAGTCGTTGAGTTCATCAAGATTATTGTTAAGTTGTTTATAGTTGGATATATTATGAAATGGTATGCATGCCTGTCAACTCTCAATGAAATGAAAGTTTGTCTTTTAAAAACGAATGCAATGTTTGTAAAATGTATCATATAGAGGTCAAGTACCTCGCGATGTAACCAATTGTAATGTATTCATCCAGATGGATTAGGACGGGTCTCTACAGGTGGCATCAGAGCTGGTATAATGTCGTCCATGTGTGGTGGGTTAGTCGTAAAGGAGGTTCTCACAGTGTTACATGTGACGAAGCATTGGCTCTTACTCCTTGCGATCCCTTATGAGGGTTGGCAGTAGCCGAGAGGCAGGCCCTAAAATCTGTATCTGAGGTACAATCAGTGGTCACCAGGCAGTTAGCTGGGAAGGCACTGGGTGGGACGGTGGTTGTCCCCGCTGTATTGACAGGTGGTATCAGAGCGATGGTCTTAGAGAACCAGGTCTTGCATTAGTGTGTCTAACTGATAGTTGTTTAGATGCATTAGTGAGTCTGGACTTCGACCGTGTCTGCCTGTCAAAAGTTTTGCTTATCATTTCATGTCGAAAATTACTTGCTTATCATCCTTAAAATCAAGACACATCTTACTGCCTCCATTGCATAGATAGTCTATAGACAAATTCATATCATAGCTTATCTATTATTGTAAACTTTGCCTGACAGTTCCGTAGATTCCTCCGTAACTTATGGATTTTAGTATTATATATGCATATGTAAATTATGTATTGCAGGGTACTAATCTACATCCTATAATATATTTTTTATCGAAAATCCTTCATCTGATCGTACGAGATGAATCCCTCAATCAGTTCGAATTCGTCGGATTTCGACAGCTATTCCGATATGGAGTTTCACCTAAGCTCCGAAAGCAGTGTCACCAGAAAGAATCAACTAATCATCCATCCCCAATTCATTTGATGAGTCCGTATTCGACTTAATCAATGAAAACGAGAAGAAGGCAATTCCCTTCCACCAACCGAATTCACCTCTTGGTGAAGAACCTGAAGCACTTACCGACGAACCTGTCCGAAACACCATATTCACCCTCATTGCCAGGATACCCCACAACGATTATATGATATCCCAAATTCTGAACCTTATTCATCCGCTCATTCCGACCGACAATCATCTCGGGATAATAGAAGAAGTCAACGAACTTCGCGCTCGAGTAATCAATTTGGAGAATATGGTGCAAAATTTACCAGCTTCAACAACATCACCGACATCAACAGAACCACCAGCAACAGCACCCGTACCATCAACAACACACGTCTCAACATCTCATTCTGTATCTCGAGTATAATCATCGTTCTACGTATCGTTCTACATCAATTATCTTCGTTCTTCATGGCGATTATGTAGTCTCTAATGTTTTAGAGATTATGTATTCTAGATCTAACGATAAATCAAATGAGATTAATATCATATTGACTCAATAAAATCCATGATTACATCTGAAGAAAATATATATATGTATATATGTTTCCATAAAGATTGTAATTAAAAATTCTTTTGTACAAACTGTTGATGGTGAAAAAATTTTAACGGGTAGGTAATACCCCGGGAATATTTAGATTTCACATTAATAAGTTACACTGTACATTCTTCGAATCTGATTTAACAGTCATTTACTATCCTACTTACATCTACCGATATACAAAACCGTTCACCACAGAATAACCATTTTCATTCAATTTCATATTTAGATTTTGATTTATCAGAATCTAACAAGTGGCATAATGAAGAACACATTTGACGAAATAAAAATTTCATAGAAACAAACAAATTAACTACGAAAATTTTTTGTTAAGAATCCACGCTAACTGTTCCAGCTAACTGTTCCTAGATAACTGATTACATTTTATTTATCGCAGTTTTTTATCGCAATTTAATTATCGCAATTTTATTTATCGTCATTTAATTTCTGTTATTTACTTTACGCACTTTATTTATCGTCATTTAATTTTTGTTATTTATTTTACGCACTTTAAATATCGGGACACGTATACAAGGTTTTGACATATCATATCGACGCATCTATATATATTATTTGGAATAACCATAGACACTCTATATGCATTAATGGTGGAGTTAGCTATACAGGTTTGAGGTTGATTCTGTTACGACCCGGAAAATTTCGACTAATTTTGAACCAAACTCACGATACGATTTCATAATTCTAACACGATAAGCAAAGTCTGTTAGGTTGAGCCTCAAAATTTTTGAACTGTTTCATGTATTCGATTGACCTTCGACCATTCTCGATGATTCACAAACTATTATTTGTAAATAAATGTGTATACATATAAAGATAAATATAAATATATGTATAGAGTATATTAAATATAATTATTTAATGAATGTAATACTCGTTGGATGTTTCGATTATTATTTAGAGAAGTTTAATTCAAACTTATATGATAAACGACAGCTCATTAATAGACTACGTAAACTTCAGACTAGTTGAAAATATAGTTACTATCTTATGTTGAATTTTAATTCATTTGGATAGTTTATTTGGGATTGAGCTCAAATGACAGGTCAACTATTATGATCGATAATAAACAAGTATAAACTCGAATTTATGTGAAGTTAAAAATTAAACGTTGGTCCATCATTAAGCTTTATCAATTCTAAGTTTGCTAAAAATATATTTAAATACCTCGAGCTAAGTTTTAGTACTCTCTACATATTAATTAGGATATAAAATGTAATATTAATGAACCTTGTGATCAAGTTTCAAACATTTAATGACCAGTTGAACTAAAGATATTTAAGCTAAAAATTTAGGATTTTTCCAAATTAAATCTATCCGTAATCGTTTTGCGAGGGACACGATATAAAGATCTGTAAATTCATAAAAGTATAAACTTATGGCTGCTACACTATTCTTATTTTTGTTTCATATCTTCACATGTTTAGATTACTATAGTAAAAATATATTATTATTAATTATACATTATTAAATTATGTTAGTGTGGTGTTTGTTTAATCCTAATATGATATATAGATATATTTATATCCGCTTGACTAAGTAATTAATCATCACCCATGTATCATCATCCACTATCAAATTGGTTATACATCAACGTCTTATGTTTCTTTTTCCTGTGTTCATTTGGAAATTCATGTTTGTGGGATAAATTTCTTTCTATATACTATACAAATTATTGAGTAATTGTTGTCTTTTTCTATTGATCATAGTCTATTATATATCTACATGCATATGCATATACCGTGCTTTATCATTAACATATACAAACCCGAACCAAATACCACTCTCACCATCTTCGTCTAAACTACTTTTTTTTTACGTTTGAAGTTGTAAGAACGTTGCTACTTTCAAAACCTTCCAGTTATTGATATTCCTCGATCATCCCAAACAACCGAAGCTAACAACAATTGTGCTCCTATTTTCTATCAAGTAACACCAAACCAAACCCACTTAATTTTGGCAAAGACCCAAGTTGATCGATCACTAACTTTGTCATTCCCTTGTTTCTTCATAAACCCATTTAACCACCCTTACCATCACCGTAATCCACCACCACGAACAATCTCCACCAATCTATCACCACCCTCGACTCCGGCAATCCACCATACAGCTATCTTCACCACCACCGTGAACTATAACAGACTACCACCACCACATCATTACTCTCTCTCTGTTCTCTCTCCTTTTTACCTTTATTCTTTTCTTCGAGAACCAAGCAACATCAAGAACATCAACCATCGTGAGTCGCTGCCAACTTCCATCATCTACAACCCACCACCCCATGATCATAAACCATCACCACGACCTCCACAGCCCAACCGTAAACCACCACACCCAATCCTCATCTTTCTCTCTCTATTTCTCCCTATCTATATATTAAAAAAAAATTCTTTTCTTTTTCGTGAAACCCATTACACCATCGATACCACTATTTATGCTGCTGTACGTGCCCTACCACTTCTGCTACAGTAACGATAACAGAAGAAGATGACAAACAGTGAGCCTGCAAACATATTTTTTTCGTTTCGTTACTGCTTCGCTGCTGTTTACTCCTTAGTATTTATGTTTCTATTTTGAATCGGTGATGATAACGAGGAAGCAATGGAGATTTTGATGATGATAGAAGATAAATGATCATGATGATGGTCGGATATGATGATATAGATAGTGACAACTGATGATGGTGCGTATGTTTCTGTTAACCGACAAACCCCACATCCACTAACATGTCGAGTACTTGAATTGAAATCATGTTAGACTTTATATTAAGTGGGCTTATGAACTAAATCCTAGTTGGGCTCGTTTAACTCTATTTTGGACTGCCATTTTCGGTTTGCTGTTGGGCCAAGTTGATATAGACTAAAACCTAGGATTTCCATATAAATGGTGATAAAGATTAATGATGATCGAATCGATAAATAATTATGATTATGATATGATTATGATTAAGTTATGATAAGGATTAGATTATAATGAGGATTAGATGATGAAGAAATCGTGATTTTATGGTGATGATCGGATTCATGTTCTATAAAAATGATGATGATATTATGAATCACAACTAGAATGGATTATTTTAATTGGGTTTAGAAAGAAGAAGACTGAAATATGGAATAAAACAATTTAAATCTGTATTACGCCAGAAATGAAATGGCAGAGCTATGGTTCAGGGTGTTTGATTTAACTGAGAGGTCGCGAGTTCGAGCCCTGACAATGGCATTTTTATTTGGAAACTTGTTACTTTAAGGTAGCATTTATATTTTTATTATTATTATTATTATTATTATTATTATTATTATTATTATTATTATTATTATTATTATTATTATTATTATTATTATTATTATTATTATTATTATTATTATTAGTCTTATTATAAAAATATTACAACTTTCTATTATTAAATAAATATTAGTTTTATAAAAACATATTTTAATATAATCATATATATAGATATTAATTTTAATTTAAGCATTAATATATAATATTTATAATGAATGACATATATATTATATATATATATATATATATTCTAATTAAAATGCTTTATTAAGAATATGATATATAAATACTAAAATATATAAAAGAATTATAATTAATTTATTTATTAAATATAACATAAAAATTATTAATATAACAAGTATATTAACTATATTAAAACTTGTTTAAATATTATTATATGTGTTAATATATAGAGTATTGGTATAGGTTCGTGAATCCGAGACCAACCCTACACTTGTTCAATGACGTCATATGTATTTTTACTACAAAATACAGTATGGTGAGTTTCATTTGCTCCCTTTTTAATTGCTTTTGCAATATATATTTTTGGGCTGAGAATACATGCGCTGCTTTTATAAATGTTTACGAAATAGACACAAGTACTTAAAATATATTCTACGTTGAGTTGTACCACTGACATACTTCCCTGTAGCTTGGTAACTACTATTTACATGGGTATTGTAAACGCGAATCCTGTTGATAGATCTATCGGGCCTGACAACCCCAACCGGACTGGACGACCAGTATTCAACGGTTGCACAGTACTTCGTTTTGTTACTACACTTGGTACAGTGTAGGGAGATTTCATAATAAAGGGAATATGCGACGTTGATTAAATGTTAAGTATGGTTACCAAGTGCTCAACCACTTAGAATGCTTTACATACACTTGCGAGTGTATTATGTTTATGAAAATGAAATCTTGTGGTCTATTAACATATTGACATGATTGTTATGATAAACCTATGAACTCACCAACCTTTTGGTTGACACTTTTAAGCATGTTTATTCTCAGGTACGAATTAAGTCTTCCGCTGTGCATTTGCTCATTTTAAGGATATTACTTGGAGTCGATCATCGCAATGGGACCAAATGTTGATGACTTCGTCCAAGAGGATTAGGACGGGTCCTTTCAAATTCTACAATAATATATATACTTTGAGTTGTGATCGAGTCTGAGACATGTACACGGGTCACGATACGTATTAATTAATTCGAATATTATATATTAAACTATATATGAATTATTGGACTGTTAACTATGGACTATCAACGGTGGACTAATAACATTGGCAAATTAAAATGAATTAAAATATTGATTATAACATATGAAACTAAACATTTCTTCAAGTTTGCCACTTGATCTCAACTTAAACCTCATTTGTATCTTAACGATTACAATCTGCGTTCAAACCTTTCATGATTCTTGAAAACACCTCAATCGAGAGGATGAACCAACCGTACTTCATCTATGGAAAGAAAGATTTATGCATATAGTTATGCACCTGAAAATACTCGTAACCTGAGTAAACGTTTAACATGTATCTGTGCTAGCTCCTTTGGCGTTGTTATTACTGAAAATAACTTTGCAATTCCTTTTCAAATTAGCCAATTTTGTCACAGCTCCAGCAAGTCAACTTCGACTTTTCGTTCGAAACAACCTTATTATAACCTTGATATATATGCGTGCTCTTTTATTGTTACCGGTAAACCTTTTATATTCCAACATTGTACCATCAGTGTTTAATCATCTAAAAACACAATTCTCCTTAAACTACCTCAGATTGATAACTGAGGATTCAGATATCGTAGCCTTAAATGCAGAGGAAACAGAAAAATTGTAGATGGTCTAAACGACCAAAAATTTGATGATAAAGAAGGGAGTGTTAGGAACGCTCGATAGAAAATTTGGTACTGAAAAATAGATTGGGCAAACCATGAAGGAGACCAAGATCAAATACAAGGACAATACCATGTATTCAAAGAATCCAGGTAATTCTGGATCCGATGAAACCTTCAACCAATATCTTGCTCCGTACTCATGTTAAAATCTTGCGATATTTCCGAAATATCATCATAAATATCTTCGATATTTCTGAAGATATTTTCATAAATATTCTTGTCCGAAATTATTTATCTCTTCGTGCTATCTATATTACTTCATAAAGGAAACTACTTTAGTTTCTAAATTTCTTTAAAATTCGAGTTTAAAATATGAATGTTTTTGAAGTAGTGTTGGGAACTGATGCATGAGTTAGTATAATATAATGACACTTGATCAACGTGATTATATTACGGTAAGTCATGCTGAGTTTCTAATGGGACGTGATGATTCACAGATCTTAACGTCATCATGTGCCATGTTACATAACTCTTTCATTCTGCTTAACTTCTGAACATATCAAGAAAGTATATTCTTGATAGTTTTATTCTCGGTGATTCAGGTAATTTGACAAATTAAATCGTGCGATTACGTTCTTTCTTGTTTAGAACATTAAGTTCATTCGAAGTTCTATACTTACGAATTCTGAACCATTACTTGATGTGCATACTGGATAGAAGAGATAAGAGAGCATAAAGCTTTAAAGTGTAAATGGGGGTATAAATCGCAGCAAATAGGAGAGAGCATTAACTATGGATGACAATGATTATAGGAGACAGAAGCAGGGACATCAAAATATAAGAGAAAATATAAAACCCAATAACAACACGGAGGTTACAAACCATGGATATTAATATGAATAGCAATATAAAGGCATGGTATAATTAAGAATAGCATTACCCCAAGGTAATAATAGAAGTGAATAGATTCCTCCGGTGGTAAATGGAAAAGAAGAATGACATAAATGATAATTGGAAAAATAACAAGGATTAGAACGGGATTAAGCATTTTCATAATTTTTTGGATGTATGAACCAAGAAAGGAAGTATAGGAATGGTTAGAATAATGGAACGGAAGAGCTTAATTTATAATGGAAATATCATACAGAGTAATCGAGGTAGATCACCGTATTTAATTATAGAGATCTTAATTTCCTTACTCGCCGAAGAATCAAATCTTTTAGATTTCGAAGATTTTCTTTAAATCTCTTGAATTCCGAAATTCAATCGTGACTACGTCACAGGTTAAGTCAAATCTTCATTTACTCATTTCACTCTTTTGTGATAGCTTCATTCGTACTCTTCGAATAATCGAATTGATTTATCCATATTACTCAATGATGATAAAACTCTATTTATAAACTCATATTCATCATGAAAATATTTTTATTGCTAGCCATGACCACCTCACTCAAATTTCGGGATGAAATTTCTTTAACGGGTAGGTACTGTGACGACCCGGAGATTTCTGACCAAAATTAAACTTAATCTTTATATGATTTCGATACAATAAGCAATGTATGTAATGTTGAATTTAGAAAATTTTGGAAACGATGTTCATATATTCAATTGACTTTCGACTGCTCTCGACGATTCACGAACAATTAAGTGTAAATAGATATGTGTGTATTATATATAATTAATAATTCGAAATTTAATTTGAAGTATTATATGTTGTTGTTATTAAAAATTTATAAAATAAAAATAGGATATTATACTAGTTATTATTTAAAATATATCTCTATATATAAATAAAGTATATTAAAAAAAAATATTAAATGATTGTAATACTCGTTTGATGTTTCGATTGATATTAAGCAAGTTAAATTCAAACTTATGTAATTTTAAAATAAACGGTGATCCAAAAATGAGCTATATAAATTTTAGGTTTATTAAAAATATATTTAGAAGCTAATTAAGAAATTTCAACAATTTTTATATTTCACCCATAAATGAGAGGGATAGTTGATGTAATTTTTATTTAATAAATTAATGATCGAATTTTATACCATAATGACTAAAATAAATAAATATAGTTAATTTAAAAATATAGGATTTTTCTGAACACTTTTATTCGCTACTGGTTTCGCACGATACACAGTCCGTGGAAACTGTCGGTAATATAATCCAAAGGTTTCGATGGCTTCACTATTTACCACTGTATATGATTATTATTCTGATTGGTACCATATTTGATTATTATATAAATATAATGTTTTTGATGGTACTAAGCCACTATCTATCTAATTCCTTTATAACATTCATATAAGTAATATAGTTATATATACAGAGATCACATTGTATATCACCATCTCACCATCCATGTTCTTCCTTCTTACTCCTGTTAATCCAAGGCTACCACCGGCCGCCTTGCTACCACCATCTCCACCATATACGCCACTCTATCATCATCCTTTCATCCATCTCACAGCCACCATCATCCTCCCTCAACCGTCATCTCACCACCTTGTAATTGTCTTTCGTGAAAACTAAACCGAACCCCAAAAGGTCACCACACTACTACAATCTTACAACACCCTCGTTGATCTCAACCTCAAATCACCATGAACCTTACGGCCACCATTTCCACCACCTTAATCACCTGTTACCATCTCCGATCATTACTAATGCCACTTCTTGGTTCGAATAAGATCACTAAAACCAAAACCACTTTTGTTGTTGTGTTCCTTGCTGTTTGGCCGATAATCTCACATGAACAAACACCTGAATAAGTTCATCATCAAACACCCTCTAAACTACTTATGTTTCCTTATTACTATCCGAAAATAAAAACCACGAACACCACCATTTTATCGCTACTTGATTGCCGCTATTCTGATACATTTGATAGCCTAAAACACCACAACAGTCGGTGCATCGCTGCTATAATTTCCTGCTCTATCTGTTCTGTCCGACTATCAAAACCATCACGACCACTATATAAATACAACGAATATCATAATGATGAAGTGAAGCTGTGAACAAGTGATAATGACAGATGAGGAGACAAGGAACGGTTTGTTAATAAAGTTGAGAAGATGAAGTTTTTGTTGAATAAATAATATACCAAAGACCCCACCCACTTGCTGGTATAACGTTCCTTACTGCATAAACTATACATTTAAAATAGTTGGACTTGAATAAATCAGTTGGGCCATGATATTTTTTTTATGAGTTTCTTAGTTGGGCCGAAGCCAAATTAGACTAAAATGATTATGATTGAGATTTTATGTATGATGAAATCAAGATTAGTTGTTAATGTTAAGATAATGATACATATTATGGGTGATACAAGATCATAATGATGATGATGGTATGTATATGGAGACGAGTTTAGTGATGGAAATGATGTTAGTATTATGATGATTATATCGTGATTTGATGATTAGGATAGTATTTATATAATTACGAACGATGATGTTATGATCATGAGAGATGATTATGGTAGTGATTATGATAAAATGATGATGAGATACAGAAGATGATAGAATGTTAATGAGATGAATGATGCAAATGATTATGACGATGAGAAGAAGAATACAACAATCTTATTTTTTTTTTTTGGAAAAGAAACAAAAATCGATTTAAAGGGTTTTCGAATTCTAATTACGTTTTGATACAGAAAAGCTAAACAGTTTAGATGGTTGGGAGTGTTTTCATGGAATGAGAGGTCTAGGGTTCGAAACTAGGCTGGCGCGTATTTTTTTTTTTTTAGAAAAAGAAGAAGTAAGCATGAGATTTTGGATAAAAGGATTTGGGGTAGTAATTAATCAGAAAACCAAAGACAGAAGGATGGTTTGGGGTATTGTTGGGTTAGCGAGGGGTCGTGGGTTCGAGCATGGGCATAGACATTTATTTTTGGAACTTTATCTTGAAAGGTAGTTATCATTATTTCTATTATTATTATTATTATTATTATTATTATTATTATTATTATTATTATTATTATTATTATTATTATTATTATTATTATTATTATTATTATTATTATTATTATTATTATTATTTTTATTTTTATTTTTATTTTTATTTTTATTTTTATTATTATTATTATTATTAAAGTTATTATTATTATTACTATTATTAGTATATCATTATTATTATTATCAAAACTATCTTTTTAAACAGATAAATATTCTATACTTATTACATATATTAATATTTCACATAACTATATAAATAAAACTTACTAATATTATTTATTTAAAAACGTACATATAACAAACTATTGATTTTAAATATAACACTAAACAATTATGTATATAAATAAATATGGATATATTAATATAACTATATAGATATTAAGCATTTTGAATATATACACAAATTAAATATATAATATATAAATTAAGACATAATAAATAAATTTGTTTGATTACGATTATGTGTATTAATAAAGATACAAATGATATAGGTTCGTGAATCCGAGGCAAACCCTGAATTGCTCAGTTGTTCAATGCCGTCATATGTATTTTTACTACAAAATACAATATTGTGAGTTTCATTTGCCTTTTTACCCTTTATATTTTTGGACTGAGAATACATGCGCAATTTTTATAAATATTTTACAAAATAGACACAAGTAATCGAAACTGCATTATATGGTTGAATGATTGAAGCCGAATATGCCCCTTTTTGCTTGCTAACCTAAGAATTAGTAAACCGATCTACTAATTGACGCGAATCCTAAAGATAGATCTATTGGGCCTAACGAACCCCATCCAAAGTACCGGATGCTTTAGTACTTCAATGTTGTTTTTATCATGTCCGAAGGATTTCCCGGAATGATAGGGGATATTCTTATATGCATCTTGTTAATGTCGGTTACCAGGTGTTCAATCCATATGAATGATTTTTATCTCTATATATGGGACGTATATTTATGAGAACTGGAAATGAAATTCTTGTGGTTTATTAAAATGATGGAAATGATTATTTATGTTGAACTAATGAACTCACCAACCTTTTGGTTAACACTTTAAAGCATGTTTATTCTCAGGTATGAAAGAAATCTTCCGCTGTGCATTTTCTCATTTTAGATATATTACTTGGAGTCATTCATGACATATTTCAAAAGACGTTGCATTCGAGTCGTTGAGTTTATCAAGATTATTGTTAAGTCATTTATAGTTAGATATATTATGAAATGGTATGCATGCCTGTCAACTCTCAATGAAATGAAAGTTTGTCTTTTAAAAACGAATGCAATGTTTGTAAAATGTATCATATAGAGGTTAAGTACCTCGGGATGTAACCAATTGTAATGTATTCGTCCAGATGGATTAGGACGGGTCTCTACAACAACAAGCATTGGGGACTCGTCTAGACATGAGTACTGCCTATCATCCAGAAACTGATGGGCAGAGTGAAAGGACGATACAGACACTTGAAGACATGCTGCGAGCATGTGTTATTGATTTTGAAAACAGTTAGGATCAACACCTACCGTTAGCAGAATTTTCCTACAATAACAGTTACCACTCGAGTATTGAGATGGCCCGTTTGAGGCACTTTATGGTAGAAAGTGCAGGTCTCCGATTTTTTGGAGCGAGGTAGGGGATAGACAAATTACGGGTCCAGAGATAATCCAAGAAACTACCGAGAAAATCATTCAAATTCAACAACGGTTGAAAACCGCCCAAAGTCGACAAAAGAGCTACGCGGACATTAAAAAAAAAGATATAGAATTTGAAATTGAAGATATGGTCATGCTTAAGGTTTCACCTTGAAAAGGCGTTGTTCGATTTGGTAAACAGAGGAAACTAAATTCAAGGTACATTGGGCCATTCAAGATTATTGATCGTGTCGGACCAGTAGCTTACCGACTTGAGTTACCTCAACAACTCACCGGCGTACATAATACTTTCCACATCTCGAATTTAAAGAAATGATTTGCTAAAGAAAATCTCACCATTCCATTAAACGAGATTACAATTAATGAAAAACTCCAATTCATTGAAGAACCCGTCGAAATAATGGATCGTGAGGTTAAAAGACTTAAGCAAAATAAAATACCAATCATTAAGGTTTGATGGAATGCCTGTAGAGGACCCGAGTTCACCTGGGAGCATGAAGATTATATGAAGAAGAAATACCCGCACTTATTTCCAAATGATGCGTCAACACCTTCAACTGCTTAAAAATTTCGGGACGAAATTTATTTAACGGGTAGGTACTGTAGTGACCCAAACTTTTCCATGATTATATATTTAATGAGAACCATATTTACATGATTAAATATTTCCAACATGTTAAGCAATTAAACGTGTTAAGACTTGATTATTTGAAATGAGTTTCATGTAGACAATTGACCACCCAAGTTGACCGGCAATTCACGTACGTTAAAACTTGTAAAAACTATATGATGATATATATATGGATATGTATATAGCTAACAGGATATTATGAAAAGTAAGTATCTCATTAGGTATATTAACAATGAGTTATATACATAAAATGAGACTATTGAATTATGAAACTCGAAACGATATATATAACGATTATCATTATAGCAACGCCTTACTAAATACATATGTATCATATTAAGATACTGTTACACTATATTTAACATGATAAAATGATAATTATATATATCATTAAGTGTGGTTTAACAATGAACTACATATGTAAAAACAAGATTACTAACTTAAGAATTTCGAAACGAGACATATATGTAACGATTATCGTTGTAATGACATTTTAATGTATATATATCATATTAAGATATATTCATTGTTGGTGATTTGTGTTACCAATATGATTTAAGTGTAATGGGATTAATTTGTTAACCGTAATAACCTTGATAAATATCGAACAAGTTTGGGAAAGTGTAGAGTGCACACTTGTTTGAACTTATCATAATTATGACGGGGGCTCGGGGGCAGCACCCCCGATAGCGGGGTCCAAGGAGTGGCAACCCCTAGCGGGGTCCAAGGGGCAGAGCCCCTGTTTGGCTTAATATCTCTTTATTAAAAATGTGTTAAAATTTGATTAACAATTCTACTCGTAGTCATTCAGTATTCATACCCACTAATGCATCTAAACAACTATCAGTTAGACACACTAATGCAAGACACAGTCGAAGTCCAGACCTACTAATGTATCTAAACAACTATTAGTTAGACACACTAATGCAAGACCTGGTTCGCTAAGACCACCACTCTGATACCACATGTCATACCCCGTCCTAATCCATCTGGACGAAGTCACCAACATCTGGTCCCATTGTGATGATCGACTCCAAACAATGTATTTATAATGAGCAAATGCACAGCGGATGGTTTCTTTCATACCTGAGAATAAACATGCTTTCAAGTGTCAACAAAAAGGTTGGTGAGTTCATAAGTTTATCGTAAAATAATAAAATTCATCATTTTGATAGACCACAATATTTAAATCCTGAATGGTACAAATGAGCCCGAATCCTATACCCACCTGTAATGTACATGCGATATCTTTTAAATACAGTACACCTTTCTCGTGTACGAAATCATCTTTCATAAATCTTAGTAACCGTACACATATCTTGTGCACAAAAATAACATACACATAACATGTGTATAAAATCATTCTCTTGATACATATCATTCACTTTTCATTGTTTTCATAGCTTGGCTTGGTAACCGACCTTAACATATAATGCGCATAATAATATCCCCAAAACAGAACATCTCGTCTGTATAATAATCATATAAACTTCGAAGTACTAAACACCACACCCACTAGCTCTTCCGTCTAATGAACATTCTGGGTGGGGGTGTTAAACCCGGTAGCTACCTTTAGGATTCGCGTCAATTAGGCGTGCACTAATTCTCAAAATTAGTGATGTTCCCTAATTCTTAGGTTACCAAGCAATAATAATCAGGAGAAAAATATTCATATCAATTGTGGCAATTATCACGTCCACATAATTAAATGGTGGCAATTATCACGTCTACATAATTCATTCGAGGAATGTTTTGCTTGTTTCTATCTCGTCAAACGTTTATAAAAGCATTTCATGTATTCACAGTTCAAAATGTATTTCAAAAGCATTTAATAAAGCAGTTATAAAAGCAGCGCATGTATTCTCAGTCCCAAAAATGTAAAGAGTAAAAGGGAGCAAATGAACTCACAATCCAATATTTTGTAATAAAAATATTCATACGACGAAACTGAACAATGCAGTGTTGGCCTTGGATTCACGAACCTATATTATTCATATATTTATTAAAACATATACTTGTAATCTAACAAGTTTATATATATATATATATGAATTTATTTATCATCTCATTTTTATTATAATCTATATGTTTCATATATTCATTTTTGTGTATTTAAAATAAATAAAAATATAAATTTTGTTATGTTTTATGTATTAAATATATTTTTGTATGTATATATATATATATATATATATATATATATATATATATATATATATATATATATATATATATATATATATATATATATATCATTTGTTTGTTAAAATTATGACAATACTAAAATAATATTAGAAATGATAAAAATAATAATTATGATAATAGAGTTAAAAATGATACTTTTAATATTAGTGATAAAGATGATATCTTTCATAAAAATGATACTTTTTTAAAAATAATGAATACTAATAATAATAACTATAAAGATAATGGTTTTACTAATAATAATACTACTATTTATAATAATAACTATAATGATAATAATATTACTAATAATAATACTAATATGTATCATAATAATAATAAAAATAATATTGGTAATAATAATAATCCTAATGATAATCTTAATAAAAATGTTAATTTTAAGGAAAATATTACTTTCAATAAAAAATGATAATCTTTATAATTTTAACTATAATGATAATTTTTGGAATAACATTAATAATTATAATAATAAATAATAATAGTAATAATAACAATAATAATAATAATAATAATAATAATATTACTACCTTAAGAGAAAAGGCTTCAAAAAAAATATAAACTACCTTAGCCCGGGTTCGAACCCACAACCTCTCGCTCCAACAAACACCCCTAGCCGTCCCTCTGTTTACGTTTTTCTGATATAATTCCCAGCTTAATTTATTTAACCAATTTTACTGCTTCCCTAAAACCCACTTATTAAAACTAGCTCATGGTCATTTCGGCCCAACAGAGAAAACACTATGGATATCGGCCCAACATCTAAAAGTCCAATATGGTTAACTGGTAAGCCCGTTGAATTCTGAATTTGTGAAAAGGATATTTTCGTTTGTAATGATATAACAAATAGCAGAAAAACTACGCCTACCTTTAACATTATTTCATCATCAATATAAATACAATCATGATCATCATCATACCGTCATCTCTAATCATCGATAACATAACCTCATCACCATTATCATACCTTATTTTTCATTTTCATAATCATCTCAGTAACCGTATCTATACCATTGTCTCTTATATAACATCACATCATCATCGATCGGTATTCATTTACTTATTATGGAATCATCATTATATTTGTAACTTATCATCCCTTGCCATAATCTATGTCTAAGCGTTACATCATAATCATACCCAAATCCTACGGCCCAACTTCATGAAGTAAATTGGCCCAACAATATATATATATATATATATATATATATATATATATATATATATATATATATATATATATATATATATATATATATATATATATCCCACAGCTTCAAAAAGGAAAACAGCAACTTGTGGGCCCTTACGATTAATTCCCTAATCAGGTCTTTATCAAAATCTATCCGACAGATTAACAACACTTTTTATAAAGTTGCGAATTAAATAAGTCAACAGGAAATAAAGGGGTGGGGTAATCGGTTTCACTAAAACATCATATTCTTCATCATTGTTTTATCTTTTACTCGTGTTTAATCAAAATAGAAATAGGAATGGTGCAGTAGCAGAAACCATTCAGCGAAGAAAAAAGAGAAGAAGAAAAATTAATGGCTGTTTGGTTGGTTGATAAAGATTAAACAGAAAAACAATTACGAGTATGTGGTGATGGTTGTGGTATTCCCGAAACAGAAGGTGACGGGTTTGTGATGGTTGTGAGGGTTGTTCATGGTTGGCCTACGAAATAGAACAGGAAGCAGAAGTAGTTTCGGTGGTGGGTTATTTAGAAGAGTGGTTAATGGGTTGTGGTTATTCAATTATTTTAGCAACGAGAAGAAGAAGAAAGAAAGAAAGAAAAATAAATAAATGACGGAATGGTGGGATTAGGGTGATGATTCTGCCGAACTAAGTTGATAAAGATTAAACAGAAAAACAATTACGAGTATGTGGTGATGGTTGTGGTATTCCCGAAACAGAAGGTGACGGGTTTGTGATGGTTGTGAGGGTTGTTCATGGTTGGTCTACGAAATAGAACAGGAAGCAGAAGTAGTTTCGGTGGTGGGTTATTTAGAAGAGTGGTTAATGGGTTGTGGTTATTCAATTATTTTAGCAACGAGAAGAAGAAGAAAGAAAGAAAAATAAATAAATAAATAAACGACGGAATGGTGGGATTAGGGTGATGATTCTGTCGAACTAATCAGAAAAAGAATAGCAGTAACATAGGTTCTTTTTGGGTTTGGGTTGAACAAAATGATGAGTAGTAACTGGGTCTGGTTGTCGAAAAAATTTAAATGGTTAGTTTGGTTATCTAAGGTGGTGGCTGTTGTGTATGGGGATAGTGTGTGGGTTTACGTGGGTTAACCCGAACAGAAGCTGGAGAAGTCTCTCGATGATAGCATGGTTTTGGTAATGATGAGGTTGGGTTGGTTATCGAACAAACTAGGAACATAAGGTATCAACTATAGGATGAACAGAAGGGTTCGACAATAATATTCGATGGTGATATTGGTGTTACTCAAAAACAGAAGATCATAGATGATTAAATGGAAGTGGTTGATGTGGGTTTTATGGTGGTTGCTGATGGTAACAGAACCATGGGTAATCAAAAGCAAACAACAACAAAAAGAAGTTGCAAGTTGTGGTGTTTATCGAACAAGAAGAGAAGCAAGTTACCTGGGTTTGATTTTTAACATCCCGCCTTTTTCCGTTTACTTTTCCGTTTAATTATTTAAAGTCCGTTATATGACTATAACATCTCCCGTTAATACGCATTTTAGATTATCTCGTTTAGGTAATTCACGCACCCGAATGAAAGTTGAGGGACTAAACTTGACAAGGGATCAAACCCTTGACTAGGTCAAAGGGTCAAACCCCTTTCATCCATTCATTTTCATCCTCATCTTTTACTACTTCCAAATCCTCTCAACATTCAATCCTTAATTCATCATCTATATCCGATTTTAGAGGCTAACATCAAAACAAATTACATATTTGGAATCCTCTCTTCATTCTCTACGTTTTGATACTAATTTCATCTCGATTGGGTAACTTTTTAAAAACTCTAAATTTCATAATTTTAGTGTTCTTGACTTAAAGGTGTGTTAATTAGTGTCTATGGCTCATTGTGATGTCGTATATGTAATTTGTATGCTCGATCTTGTGAAATGACATAACTAGCATGAACTTGGAAAAGAGCTTGCTAAATCTTTGTTTTTGGATGATGAAATGTGTTTAGATGTTAATGGTTGTGTGTTTAAAAGTGTTAGTTACTTCATTAGCTTCGTTTTGGTGTGTTGATTTACATGAAAACCTTACATTAACATGATTATTAGTTTTGAGATTTTGGTTAGGGTTTGATAAGCTTTATATGAACTTTTGATGTATCAAATGCTATGAAATATTGTTGATAAGTGTTTTGTTGCAATGTGTGTTTGATTACCTTCGAAACGGCATATCATACATGTAAATTGGTTGCCCAAATCATGAAATGCGGTTTTAGAACTTGAACCTTTGATTATGAACGTTTAATACGGTTATGGGTTGTTGTAAGTGTTGAATTACTAGTTGAAATGTGTTTGTTCGTTTTCCTCGTCAAAATACCTTTCCGATGATATAAGATACATGTTTTGGTTGTTTGCGGATCATAAAATGTGTTAGTTTGGTTTTTGGTTCGTGCACTTAGGAGTTTTCTGCATCAGACTTGAATACGGACTTGGACGCCGTCCAGATCCTTGGACGCCGTCCCAGTTTTCAAAGCTGGACGCCATCCAGATCTTTGGACGCCGTCTCAGCCTTCAAAGCTGGATGCCGTCCAGACAATCTGGACGCCGTCCAGATACACTGGCAGGCTTCTGTCTTCGCTGGTCATTTTACGGAAAATGTTTGCTATACTATGGACCTCCGATTCACATGTAACTTGTTCTAACATACTCATATATGATTAAAAACCTCAGAAAAATAGTTCGGGACCCGACCCGAAGGTGTTGACTTTTTCGTTGACTTTGACCCAACCTAAGTTGACTTTTAATCAAACTTAACCAAATGTTTGTGCAATCGTTCTAACATGCTTTTATACTTGTACCTTGCATGAAACATGACAATTTGATTCACATGCTATTATGATCGAGTCTTAACGAGCCATAGGACTAATTGAACATCTTTGACCAATCGTGACTATCGTTATTGATACAACCTATTTGTTTAGGTCAAGACTAGCATTGTTCTTTGCACACGTTACTCGTCGAAGTACTTATTTGCTCTTGCGCTCAAGGTGAGATCATAGTCCCACTTTTACTCTTTTACACTTACATTTGGGATGAGAAAACATAAACGTTTCTTTTTACTAAGTGAACACAAGTACAGGAAAACAAACATTCTACATACGAGTTTGAACAAAAATCCTCAATTCGATTATCATTAGTTACACTTGCCTGGTGTAAGCGAGAAATTATGTTATATGGCCATATGGGTTTGACAAACCCTCATTCAAACGGTTCGCTACCGTTTACGAATAAAATATATTTTCGAGAAAAGTGTATGTTCTAACACTATTGTAATAGGGTTCTATGGAAGGAATGTTAAGTATTGATAATTGGGTGCTCGTGAAACAAATTTTTGGAATGTATTACTATTATATCATTGTTGCAAATCTTGTGGTTCACTTGTACTTACTTACTTATGAAATGTCCCGTTCTTATTGATTAAAAACGTTCCATATTAATTGATTTCGTTGCGAGGTTTTGACCTCTATATGAGACGTTTTTTAAAGACTGCATTCATTTTTAAAACAAACCATAACCTTTATTTCATAAATAAAGGTTTAAAAAGCTTTACGTAGATTATCAAATAATGATAATCTAAAATATCCTGTTTACACATGACCATTACATAATGGTTTACAATACAAATATGTTACATCGAAATCAGTTTCTTGAATGCAGTTTTTACACAATATCATACAAACATGGACTCCAAATCTTGTCCTTATTTTAGTATGCAACAGCGGAAGCTCTTAGTATTCACCTGAGAATAAACATGCTTTAAACGTCAACAAAAATGTTGGTGAGTTATAGGTTTAACCTATATATATCAAATCGTAACAATAGACCACAAGATTTCATATTTCAATACACATCCCATACATAGAGATAAAAATCATTCCTATGGTGAACACCTGGTAACCGACATTAACAAGATGCATATATAAGAATATCCCCATCATTCCGGGACACCCTTCGGATATGATATAAATTTCGAAGTACTAAAGCATCCGGTACTTTGGATGGGGTTTGTTAGGCCCAATAGATCTATCTTTAGGATTCACGTCAATTAGGGTGTCTGTTCCCTAATTCTTAGATTACCAGACTTAATAAAAAGGGGCATATTCGATTTCGATAATTCAACCATAGAATGTAGTTTCATGTACTTGTGTGTCTATTTTGTAAATCATTTATAAAACCTGCATGTATTCTCATCCCAAAAATATTAGATTTTAAAAGTGGGACTATAACTCACTTTCACAGATTTTTACTTCGTCGGAAAATAAGACTTGGCCACTGGTTGATTCACGAACCTATAACAATATATACATATATATCAAAGTATGTTCAAAATATATTTACAACACTTTTAATATATTTTGATGTTTTAAGTTTATTAAGTCAGCTGTCCTCGTTAGTAACGTACAAGTAGTTGTCCACAGTTAGATGTATAGAAATAAATCGATAAATATTATCTTGAATCAATCCACGACCCAGTGTATACGTATCTCAGTATTGATCACAACTCAAACTATATATATTTTGGAATAAACCTCAATCCTGTATAGCTAACTCTAACATTCACATATAGAGTGTCTATGGTTGTTCCGAAATATATATAGATGTGTCGACATGATAGGTCGAAACATTGTATACGTGTCTATGGTATCTCAAGATTACATAATATACAATACAAGTTGATTAAGTTATGGTTGGAATAGATTTGTTACCAATTTTCACGTAGCTAAAATGAGAAAAATTATCCAATCTTGTTTTACCCATAACTTCTTCATTTTAAATCCGTTTTGAGTGAATCAAATTGCTATGGTTTCATATTGAACTCTATTTTATGAATCTAAAAAGAAAAAGTATAGGTTTATTGTCGGAAAAATAAGTTACAAGTTGTTTTTGTAAAGGTAGTCATTTCAGTCTAAAGAACGACGTCTAGATGACCATTTTAGAAAACATACTTCCACTTTGAGTTTAATCATAATTTTTGGATATAGTTTCATGTTCATAATAAAAATCATTTTCCCAGAATAACAACTTTTAAATCAAAGTTTATCATAGTTTTTAATTAACTAACCCAAAACAGCCCGCGGTGTTACTACGACGGCGTAAATCCGGTTTTACGGTGTTTTTCGTGTTTCCAGCTTTTAAATCATTAAGTTAGCATATCATATAGATATAGAACATGTGTTTAGTTGATTTTAAAAGTCAAGTTATAAGGATTAACTTTTATTTGCGAACAAGTTTAGAATTAACTAAACTATGTTCTAGTGATTACAAGTTTAAACCTTCGAATAAGATAGCTTTATATGTATGAATCGAATGATGTTATGAACATCATTACTACATCAAGTTCCTTAGATAAACCTACTGGAAATGAGAAAAATAGATCTAGCTTCAAAGGATCCTTGGATGGCTTGAAAGTTCTTGAAGCAGAATCATGACACGAAAACAATTTCAAGTAAGATTTCCACTCGAAATAAGATTGTTATAGTTATAGAAATTGAATTAAAGTTTGAATATGATTATTACCTTATATTAGAAAGATAACCTACTGTAAGTAACAAAGGTTTCTTGATCTTGGATGATTACTTGGAATGAATTTAGAAAACTTGGAAGTAAACTTGCAATCTTGAAAGTATTCTTGATTTTATGAAACTAGAACTTTTAGAATTTATGAAGAACACTTAGAACTTGAAGATAGAACTTGAGAGAGATCAATTAGATGAATAAAATTGAAGAATGAAAGTGTTTGTAGGTGTTTTTGGTCGTTGGTGTATGGATTAGATATAAAGGATATGTAATTTTGTTTTCATGTAAATAAGTCATGAATGATTACTCATATTTTTGTAATTTTATGAGATATTTCATGCTAGTTGCCAAATGATGGTTCCCACATGTGTTAGATGACTCACATGGGCTGCTAAGAGCTGATCATTGGAGTGTATATACCAATAGTATATACATCTAAAAGCTGTGTATTGTACGAGTACAAATACGGGTGCATACGAGTAGAATTGTTGATGAAACTGAACGAGGATGTAATTGTAAGCATTTTTGTTAAGTATAAGTATTTTGATAAGTGTCTTGAAGTCTTTCAAAAGTGTATGAATACATATTAAAACACTACATGTATATACATTTTAACTGAGTCGTTAAGTCATCGTTAGTCGTTACATGTAAATGTTGTTTTGAAACCTTTAGGTTAATGATCTTGTTGAATGTTGTTAACCCATTGTTTATTATAACAAATGAGATGTTAAATTGTTATATTATCATGATATTATGATATATAATATATCTTAGTATGATATATATACAGTTAAATGTCGTTACAACGATAATCGTTACATATATGTCTCGTTTCGAAATCATTAAGTTAGTAGTCTTATTTTTACATATGTATTTCATTGTTAATACACTTAATAATATATTTACTTATCATTTAACATAATTATCCAAGTGTATCAACATCTTAATATGATTCATATGTACCTAGTAAGACGTTGTTATAACGATAACCATTATATATATCGTTTTCGAGTTTCTTAAATTAATAGTCTCATTTTTATGTATATAACTCATTATTAAAATACCTAATGAGATACATACTTATAATAAAATCATGTTAACTATATATATAACCATATATATGTCATCGTATAGTTTTTACAAGTTTTAACGTTCGTGAATCACCGGTCAACTTGGGTGGTCAATTGTCTATATGAAACCTATTTCAATTAATCAAGTCTTAACAAGTTTGATTGCTTAACATGTTGGAAACACTTAATCATGTAAATAAAAATTTCATTTAATATATATATAAACATGGAAAAGTTCGGGTCACTACAGTACCTACCCGTTAAATAAATTTCGTCCCGAAATTTTAAGCAGTTGGAGGTGTTGACGTATCTTCTGGAAATAAATGCGGGTATTTCTTTTTCATCTGATCTTCACGCTCCCAGGTGTACTCGAGTCCTCTACGAGCATTCCATCGAACCTTAATAATCGGTATCTTGTTTTGTTTAAGTCTTTTAACCTCACGATCCATTATTTCGACGGGTTCTTCAATGAATTGAAGTTTTTCATTGATTTGGATTTCGTCCAACGGAATAGTGAGATCTTCTTTAGCAAAACATTTCTTCAAATTTGAGACGTGGAAAGTGTTATGTACAGCCGCGATTTGTTGAGGTAGCGCCAGTTGGTAAGCTACTGGTCCGACACGATCTATAATCTTGAATGGTCCAATGTACCTTGGATTTAGTTTCCCCTGTTTACCAAATCGAACAACGCCTTTCCAAGGTGAAACCTTAAGCATGACCATTTCTCCAATTTCAAACTCTATATCTTTTCTTTTACTATCCGCGTAGCTCTTTTGTCGACTCTGGGCGGTTTTCAATCTTTGTTGAATTTGGATGATTTTCTCGGTAGTTTCTTGTATTATCTCCGGACCCGTAATCTGTCTATCCCCCACTTCACTCCAACAAATCGGAGACCTGTACTTTCTACCATAAAGTGCTTGAAACGGCGCCATCTCAATGCTTGAATGGTAGCTGTTGTTGTAGGAAAATTCTGCTAACGGTAGATGTCGATCCCAACTATTTTCGAAATCAATAACACATGTTCGTAGCATGTCTTCAAGCGTTTGTATCGTCCTTTCCCTCTGCCCATCAGTTTGTGGATGATAGGCAGTACTCATGTCTAGACGAGTTCCTAATGCTTGCTGTAATGTCTGCCAGAATCTTGAAATAATTCTGCCATCCCTATCAGAGATAATAGAGATTGGTATTCCATGTCTGGAGACGACTTTCTTCAAATACAGTCATGCTAACTTCTCCATCTTGTCATCTTCTCTTATTGGTAGGAAGTGTGCTGACTTGGTGAGACGATCAACTATTACCCAAATAGTATCATAACCACTTGCAGTCCTTGGCAATTTAGTAATGAAATCCATGGTAATGTTTTCCCATTTCCATTCTGGGATTTCAGGTTGTTGTAGTAGACCTGATGGTTTCTGATGTTCAGCTTTGACCTTAGAACACGTCAAACATTCTCCTACATATTTAGCAATATCGGCTTTCATACCTGGCCACCAAAAATGTTTCTTAAGATCCTTGTACATCTTCCCTGTTCCAGGATGTATTGAGTATCTGGTTTTATGAGCTTCTCTAAGTACCATTTCTCTCATATCTCCAAATTTTGGTACCCAAATTCTTTCAGCCCTATACCGGGTTCCGTCTTCCCGAATATTAAGATGCTTCTCCGATCCTTTGGGTATTTCATCCTTTAAATTTCCCTCTTTTAAAACTCCTTGTTGCGCCTCCTTTATTTGAGTAGTAAGGTTAGTGTGAATCATTATATTCATAGATTTTACTCGAATGGGTTCTCTGTCCTTTCTGCTCAAGGCGTCGGCTACCACATTTGCCTTCCCCGGGTGGTAACGAATCCCAAAGTCGTAATCATTTAACAATTCAATCCACCTACGCTGCCTCATATTCAGTTGTTTCTGATTAAATATGTGTTGAAGACTTTTGTGGTTGGTATATATAATACTTTTGACCCCATATAAGTAGTGCCTCCAAGTCTTTAATGTAAAAACAACCGAGCCTAATTCCAAATCATGCGTCGTATAATTTTGCTCGTGAATCTTCAATTGTATAGACGCATAAGCAATCACCTTCGTTCGTTGCATTAATACACAACCGAGACCTTGCTTTGATGCGTCACAATAAATCACAAAATCATCATTCCCTTCAGGCAATGACAATATAGGTGCCGTAGTTAGCTTTTTCTTCAATAACTGAAACGCTTTCTCTTGTTCATCCTTCCATTCAAATTTCTTCCCTTTATGCGTTAATGCAGTCAAGGGTTTTGCTATTCTGAAAAAGTCTTGGATGAACCTTCTGTAGTAACCAGCTAGTCCTAAAAACTGGCGTTTGTGTTTCGGAGTTTTCGGGGTTTCCCACTTTTCAACAGTTTCTATCTTTGCCGGATCCACCTTAATACCTTTTTTTATTCACTATGTGACCGAGGAATTGATTTCACTATCCAACTATTACATCAAAACTCCCTAACTCTACTGGTATCAAATCATTCTTAAATATTTCGCTACCCAGTTTAATTTCTCGATTCCGGCATATATTATCTGCTGAAATTTACCGTTTGCTAATTCGAGTAAAAATTTACTATCCAATGGCGTCAATGGACAACTTAATTTAGCACAAAAATCTCTACTCATATAGCTTCTATCCGCACCCGAATCAAATAAAACGTAAGCAGATTTATTGTCAATAAGAAACGTACCCGTAACAAGCTCCGGGTCTTCCTGTGCCTCTGCCGCATTAATATTGAAAACTCTTCCGCGGCCTTGTCCATTCGTGTTCTCCTGGTTCGGGAAATTTCTAATAATGTGGCCCGGTTTTCCACATTTATAACAAACTACATTGGTATAACTTGCTCCGACACTACTTGCTCCGCCATTACTCGTTCCGACACCATTTGTTCCTTTCGTTCTATTAACCCCTAGTCCGTAGACCTCACACTTCGCCGCGCTATGACCATTTCTTTTACACTTGTTGCAAAATTTGGTGCAGAACCCCGAGTGATACTTTTCACACCTTTGGCATAGCTGCTTCTGATTGTTGTTGTTGTTGTGGTTGTTATTATTGTTGGAATGATTGTTGTAGTTGCTGTTGTTGTTGTTGTTGTTGTTGTTGTTGTTGTTGTTGTTGTTGTTTTTGGGCCGTTTGTGGTAGTTGCGATTGATGTTGCGATTGTTGGGATAATTGTTGCGATTATTATTGTAATTGCTGTTGTTGTTGTATTGGTGATTCTTATCACCGTTTTCCTCCCACTTTCTTTTGACTTGCTTCACATTGGCCTCTTCAGCCGTCTGTTCTTTAATTCTTTCCTCAATCTGGTTCACTAGTTTGTGAGCCATTCTACATGCCTGTTGTATGGAGGCGGGCTCGTGTGAACTTATATCTTCTTGGATTCTTTCCGGTAATCCTTTCACAAATGCGTCGATCTTCTCTTCCTCATCTTCGAACGCTCCCGGACACAATAGGCACAATTCTGTGAATCGTCTTTCGTACGTGGTAATATCAAATCCTTGTTTTCGTAACCCTCTAAGTTCTGTCTTGAGCTTATTGACCTCGGTTCTGGGATGGTACTTCTCGTTCATCAAGTGCTTGAATGCTGACCACAGTAGTGCGTACGCATCATCTTGTCCCACTTGCTCTAGATAGGTATTCCACCATGTTAATGCAGAACCTGTGAAGGTATGCGTAGCGTACTTCACTTTGTCCTCTTCAGTACACTTACTTATGGCGAACACCGATTCGACCTTCTCGGTCCACCGTTTCAATCCGATCGGTCCTTCGGTTCCATCAAATTCCAAAGGTTTGCAGGCAGTGAATTCTTTGTAGGTGCATCCTACACGATTTCCTGTACTGCTAGATCCAAGGTTATTGTTGGTATGTAGCGCAGCCTGTACTGCAGCTATGTTTGAAGCTAGAAAAGTACGGAATTCCACTTCATTCATATTCACGGTGTGTCGAGTAGTCGGTGCCATTTCCTTCAAAATAGTCAAATGGAACAAGTTAATCATACAGAATATTAAGAGTAGTTAATAGTATTTCGTAGCATAATATGAACTCATTTATAAAAGCTTTTTCTTCATATTAGCGTTTTATAAGTTTAAATTCGGGTAGTACCTACCCGTTAAGTTCATATATAGTAGCTAATATACAATTCAACTACTACAATTCTATATGAAAAACTGATTATAATAATATTTCGCGTTCAAACTTTTATACAATAATTTACAAACTTATAATACCGCTTATTTTACATAAAGCATGAAATATAGCACACAATAACTTTGATATAAGATAGTTGTGAAGATAATTCTAGCTAGTACACAAGTCGTTCAGCAAAGGCAATAAAGACACGTAATTCATACATCCAGAAACAAGTCATGCATTCTGGTTTTACTAGGACTACTTCCCATCCTTGGTCTTGTGGAACATAACCGTTATGGCCGTTGATAAGACAGTGTGTTGTAACGTCGTCAAAAGGACGAGGGTTACGTAATGACCAACAGTCTCGTAATAACCTAAAAACCTCATTTTTTACCCCAATTACCGACTCCGTCACTTGTGGGAACGTTTTGTTTAATAGTTGTAGCCCGATGTTCTTTTTCTCACTTTGGTGAGAAGCGAACATTACTAACCCGTAAGGATAGCATGCTTCTTTATGTTGCATGTTAGCCGCTTTTTCTAAATCATGAAGTCATATTTTCGGATACATTGAGTCAAAATAATTTCTTAACCCGTTGCGTAAAATAGCATTTGGGTTCCCCGCAATATATGCGTCAAAGTAAACACATCGTAACTTATGGGTTTCCCAATGTGATATCCCCCATCTTTCAAACGAAAGTCTCTTATAAACCAAGACATTCTTGGAACGTTCTTCGAATGTCTTACAAACTGATCTCGCCTTAAATAGTTGTGCAGAGGAATTCTGACCGACTCTAGACAAGATTTTATCAATCATGTCTCCGGGTAGGTCTCTTAAAATATTGAGTTGTCTATCCATTTTGTGTTTTTAAACTGTAAAATTGACAAGAGTTAGATTCATAAAAAAATACTTATTAATACAAGCAATTTTTACATATATCATAAAGGATAAGCACACTATATTACATATATTACACCACACGAATACAACTATCTTATTCCGACTCGCTCGTTTCTTCTTCTTCGGTTTTGGTTCGTTTTGCCAAGTTTCTAGGGATATATGATGTTCCCCTAATACCAGCTGTCGTTTTCCACAACGGTTTAGAAAAACCTGGTGGTTTAGAGGTTCCCGGGTAATTGTTACAACTTAAGGACTTCGGGGGTTGACGATACATATAAAGTTCATCGGGGTTGGAATTAGATTTCTCTATTTTTATGCCCTTTCCCTTATTATTTTCTTTTGCTTTTTTAAATTCAGTTGGGGTAATTTCTATAACATCATCGGAATTCTCGTCGGAATCCGATTCATCGGAGAATTGGTAATCCTCCCAATATTTTACTTCCTTGGCGGAAACACCATTGACCATAATTAACCTTGGTCGGTTGGTTGAGGATTTTCTTTTACTTAACCGTTTTATTAATTCCCCCACCGGTTCTATTTCCTCCTCCGGTTCCTCCTCTTCCGGTTCTGATTCTTCTTCCGGTTCTGATTTTTCTTCCGGTTCTTCTTCGGGAACTTGTGAATCAGTCCAATATATATTCGACTCTTCGTTATTATTAGGTGAGTCAATGGGATTTGTGCTAGAGGTAGACAAACCCTCATTCAAACAGTTCGCTACCGTTTACGAATGAAATATATTTTCGAGAAACAGTGTATGTTCTAACACTATTGTGATAGGGTTCTATGGAAGGAATGTTAAGCATTGATAATTGGGTGCTCGTGAAATAAACTTTTGGAATGTATTACTATTATATCATTGTTGCAAATCTTGTGGTTCACTTGTACTTACTTACTTATGAAATGTCCCGTTCTTATTGATTAAAAACGTTCCATATTAATTGATTTCGTTGCGAGGTTTTGACCTCTATATAAGACGTTTTTTAAAGACAGCATTCATTTTTAAAACAAACCATAACCTTTATTTCATAAATAAAGGTTTAAAAAGCTTTACGTAGATTATCAAATAATGATAATCTAAAATATCCTGTTTACACACGACCATTACATAATGGTTTACAATACAAATATGTTACATCGAAATCAGTTTCTTGAATGCAGTTTGTACACAATATCATACAAACATGGACTCCAAATCTTGTCCTTATTTTAGTATGCAACAGCGGAAGCTCTTAGTATTCACCTGAGAATAAACATGCTTTAAACGTCAACAAAAATGTTGGTGAGTTATAGCTTTAACCTATATATATCAAATCGTAACAATAGACCACAAGATTTCATATTTCAATACACATCCCATACATAGAGATAAAAATCATTCCTATGGTGAACACCTGGTAACCGACATTAACAAGATGCATATATAAGAATATCCCCATCATTCCGGGACACCCTTCGGATATGATATAAATTTTGAAGTACTAAAGCATCCGGTACTTTGGATGGGGTTTGTTAGGCCCAATAGATCTATCGTTAGTATTCGCGTCAATTAGGGTGTATGTTCCCTAATTCTTAGATTACCAGACTTAATAAAAAGGGGCATATTCGATTTCGATAATTCAACCATAGAATGTAGTTTCACGTACTTGTGTGTCTATTTTGTAAATCATTTATAAAACCAGCATGTATTCTCATCCCAAAAATATTAGATTTTAAAAGTGGGACTATAACTCACTTTCACAGATTTTTACTTCGTCGGGAAGTAAGACTTGGCCACTGGTTGATTCACGAACCTATAACAATATATACATATATATCAAAGTATGTTCAAAATATATTTACAACACTTTTAATATATTTTGATGTTTTAAGTTTATTAAGTCAGCTGTCCTCGTTAGTAACCTACAACTAGTTGTCCACAGTTAGATGTACAGAAATAAATCGATAAATATTATCTTGAATCAACCCACGACCCAGTGTATACGTATCTCAGTATTGATCACAACTCAAACTATATATATTTTGGAATCAACCTCAACCCTGTATAGCTAACTCCAACATTCACATATAGAGTGTCTATGGTTGTTCCGAAATATATATAGATGTGTCGACATGATAGGTAGAAACATTGTATACGTGTCTATGGTATCTCAAGATTACATAATATACAATACAAGTTGATTAAGTTATGGTTGGAATAGATTTGTTACCAATTTTCACGTAGCTAAAATGAGAAAAATTATCCAATCTTGTTTTACCCATAACTTCTTCATTTTAAATCCGTTTTGAGTGAATCAAATTGCTATGGTTTCATATTGAACTCTATTTTATGAATCTAAATAGAAAAATTATAGGTTTATAGTCAGAAAAATAAGTTACAAGTCATTTTTGTAAAGGTAGTAATTTCAGTCGAAAGAACGACGTCTAGATGACCATTTTAGAAAACATACTTCCACTTTGAGTTTAACCATAATTTTTGGATATAGTTTCATGTTAATAATAAAAATCATTTTCCCAGAATAACAACTTTTAAATCAAAGTTTATCATAGTTTTTAATTAACTAACCCAAAACAGCCCGCGGTGTTACTACGACGGCGTAAATCCGGTTTTACGGTGTTTTTCGTGTTTCCAGGTTTTAAATCATTAATTTAGCATATCATATAGATATAGAATATGTGTTTAGTTGATTTTAAAAGTCAAGTTAGAAGGATTAACTTTTATTTGCGAACAAGTTTAGAATTAATACAGCTTTATATGTTCTAGTGATTACAAGTTTAAACCTTCGAATAAGACAGCTTTATATGTATGAATCGAATGATGTTATGAACATCATTACTATCTCAAGTTCCTTGGATAAACCTACTGGAAATGAAAAAAATAGATCTAGCTTCAAAGGATCCTTGGATGGCTTGAAAGTTCTTGAAGCAGAATCATGACACGAAAACAATTTCAAGTAAGATTTCCACTCGAAATAAGATTGTTATAGTTATAGAAATTGATTTAAAGTTTGAATATGATTATTACCTTGTATTAGAAAGATAACCTACTGTAAGTAACAAAGGTTTCTTGATCTTGGATGATTACTTGGAATGGATTTAGAAAACTTGGAAGTAAACTTGCAATCTTGGAAGTATTCTTGATTTTATGAAACTAGAACTTTTAGAATTTATGAAGAACACTTAGAACTTGAAGATAGAACTTGAGAGATATCAACTAGATGAAGAAAATTGAAGAATGAAAGTGTTTGTAGGTGTTTTTTGTCGTTGGTGTATGGATTAGATATAAAGGATATGTAATTTTGTTTTCATGTAAATAAGTCATGAATGATTAC
The DNA here is from genome assembly GCF_046630445.1 of Rutidosis leptorrhynchoides. Classification (NCBI taxonomy): domain Eukaryota; kingdom Viridiplantae; phylum Streptophyta; class Magnoliopsida; order Asterales; family Asteraceae; genus Rutidosis; species Rutidosis leptorrhynchoides. The sequence goes on from NC_092342.1 coordinate 155,515,177, forward strand.
TCATATTTTTATAATTTTATGAGATATTTCATGCTAGTTGCCAAATGATGGTTCCCACATGTGTTAGGTGACTCATTGGAGTGTATGTACCAATAGTACATACATCTAAAAGCTGTGTATTGTACGAGTACGAATACGGGTGCATACGAGTAGAATTGTTGATGAAACTGAACGAGGATGTAATTGTAAGCATTTTTGTTAAGTAGAAGTATTTTGATAAGTGTCTTGAAGTCTTTCAAAAGTGTATGAATACATATTAAAACACTACATGTATATACATTTTAACTGAGTCGTTAAGTCATCGTTAGTCGTTACATGTAAATGTTGTTTTGAAACCTTTAGGTTAACGATCTTGTTGAATGTTGTTAACCCATTGTTTATTATAACAAATGAGATGTTAAATTGTTATATTATCATGATATTGTGATATATAATATATCTTAGTATGATATATATACAGTTAAATGTCGTTACAACGATAATCGTTACATATATGTCTCGTTTCGAAATTATTAAGTTAGTAGTCTTATTTTTACATATGTATTTCATTGTTAATACACTTAATAATATATTTACTTATCATTTAACATAATTAACCAAGTGTATCAATATCTTAATATGATTCATATGTACCTAGTAAGACGTTGTTATAACGATAATCGTTATATATATCGTTTTCGAGTTTCTTAAATTAATAATCTCATTTTTATGTATATAACTCATTGTTAAAATACCTAATGAGATACATACTTATAATAAAATCATGTTAACTATATATATAACCATATATATGTCATCGTATAGTTTTTACAAGTTTTAACGTTCGTGAATCACCGGTCAACTTGGGTGGTCAATTGTCTATATGAAACCTATTTCAATTAATCAAGTCTTAACAAGTTTGATTGCTTAACATGTTGGAAACACTTAATCATGTAAATTCCAATTTCATTTAATATATATATAAACATGGAAAAGTTCGGGTCACTACAACTTAAACCTATGATTTCACCAACGTTTTCGTTGACAGATTTCTATGTTTTTCTCAGGTCCTTGAATGTTTTGTGATACATGCTTCCGCTCATTACTTTTGATACTTGCTTGGATGTCGAGTATACATGCATACGTGGAGCGTCTTTTGGCTACTTTTAAATTGTGTCGCTTATGTTTCAATTGTACTTTAAACTTTGTTATGTAACTAGTTGTCGAACTACTTTGGAAACCCCGAAACATCTTTACCTTTGAAATGAATGTGATATACTTTTGGTCAAACGTTGTTTTAAAGACTTATGACCACGTAACGGGACCTAAGTAGACGGCGCCGTCAATGACGATTTTGTCGGGTCGCTACAGATGGTATCAGAGTGTTGGTTGTAGGGATTTAGAGTTCATTGGTGTCAACCCCGAGTCATAGGGTATATTAGTGAGTCTAGACTACAACCGGAATATAGACTTGAAGTAGGAATTACTTGACTACTTGTGCATTATACTCGAACGTTTCTACTCATATCTACTTTTATTTCATCTTAATCTCACGTTGTTTAATTTGATTGACGCGCCACCTTGACTTAGTGAAGTAATGTCGAATGCACATATGAATTAGGGTAATATAATTTCTGGGATTATATTACGGTGACTCATATGAACGTTCCGACATTTTGACACAAAGAATTTAAGGCGAGTCAAGGAAAATTTTTTCTCTCTATCCTATTTCCATATCATGATTAGTATTATTGAAAATACTAATCAACGGTATTCTCATGTTTTGAAGGAACAATGCCTCCTCGTCGTGTGCCACGCCATGAGACTCCCGAACAAGCTCTACAACGAATGATAGCCACCGCCATGGAAGTGGCCATGGCCGATCACTCCTCCAACAATAACAACAACCACAACAACAACAATCAAGGGGCCGGTAACTCAAGCGAAGGGTGCTCCTACAAAGCCTTCATGGGGTGCAAACCTGTGACGACCTGAAAAATTTCGACTGATTTTAAATCAAACTCTCGATACGATATTATATTTTTGACACGATGAGCAAAGTCTGTTAGGTTGAATCTCCAAAATTTTGAACTGTTTACATGAATTCATTTAACCTTTGACTGTTCCCAACGACTCACGATACGATTGCTTGTAAATAGATATGCATATATATTTGTATATAACAATATGAAATAGTATATATCGTAATTGTTATAATTAATTTTGTAAAAATAATAATAATATATAAAAAGTATCCATATATAAATAAAGTATATATAATATATATATTTTGTAATTTCGAAGCTATTTAGGAAACGCTCAAATTTCATTCGATTAATAGTAAGCGAGTTAAAAAGGAACTTATGTGATTTTAAAATAAACGGTGATCCGAAAATGAGTTCTATAAATTTTGGGCTTACTAAAAATGTATTTAGGATCTAGTTATTAAATTTTAAAACATTTTATATTTTACTTGGTGTTGGGAGTGAATAATTAATGTAATTTTTATTTAATAGTTAATGACCGAATTTTATACCATAAGGACCAAAATAAACAAATATAATTAATTTTAAAATATGAGATTTTTCTAAACACTTTTATCCGCCACTAATTAACAACGGACCACGATATAATATTCCAGCTAAAAGTGTCGGCAGAGTGAAAAATATCCGATCAATAGGCTGCTATGGAATTTAGACATGTTTATTATTTATTATTGTATTAATTAAATTACCTTATCATTATCATAGTGTATATGTAGATAGATAGTAACAGATAACAACCAAAACAATTAAGTCACTGATTGCTTTTTGATCTCTCTTATCTTATATACATATCATATATATAATATGCATACATATACATGTTGAGATAAGAGACACCACTCAAACATCCCACTCTTTTCTTCTTTCCATCGTGTATCAAACCACCACATCCTTCTTTCATTATTTCTTTTTCTTTCTTTTCCTCTATGAACCATACAACTGCCATCATGATCAAACTTACCATCATTTTTTTTTACACCTCTAAACCAACCACCACCCTTTTATTATATATCTGAACACATATTTAAACACGTTTGTGTGAAGTACAGACCAATATATTATCACATATTTGAACACGTAATATCACATGTTTGAACACGTTCATCAAAATGCAATGAACGACTGCAACGACATGGTTTATGTTAAATACCTTAGTCATAGTTTAGATTATATGTCGGGTGCAAAATAACTATAATTCGTGACCATCGATGAATGAAGTTTTTTTTTTTTGATCGCAGTGACATAATCAAATCACATTCACCACCATCAACCACCACTAGACAATCATCTACATCTTTTCCGTTCCATTTTTGATCGGGTCCATCACCACTAAATAACCACTTACATCACCACCTTGTACACATCACAAAACCTCACCTCCTTGAAACCAACTTCGTGCTTGCATTACGTTCCACCAAGAACCGAAGACCACCTTCTACTATTGGGTTCACCTACGACAACCAACATCACCTCAACAACTACCAACCCGTCAACCTTCTTCTTTCTCTTTTTTTTTTCTTATTTCTTTTGCCGACAAATACTTAAAAGGGTTAACCACTTGCACTTGGTGACATAATATTGTTATTAAATATTCGATGGGGGCTATACGTCTTTTAGAATCAATGGATATTGTCTTTGTAAGTTGGGCTGATAGAAAATAGAAATCAAATTTGGACCGAGGTCTTTTATTTGCTGTGGGCCGAAAATCATTTTGTTGTTGGACCGAAACAATTGTTCTTGGATAACATGGTTATCAAACGATGATGATGATGATGATGAAATAATTATAACGATGATGATACATGATGATGATGTTACGGTGTAAAGAGATTGATGGAAAAAAAAAACACGAAGAGGATAAGCCATGTTATTGATTTTGACCTTTTTTTAAAAAAAAAGGGTGAAAGTGATGGTCACTAAATATCTCCTCAATCCCACTTGCAAATAAATTAAGTTTCTTTTCATAGAGTTTAGAGATTAGAAGACGTCTTTTTTTTTTTTTTTACAAGTTGGAACCGTGGACTTGTTATGGTATAACTTGGGCCGAGTAACTATTTGTATGTTTGGGCCATGATGATCAATTTTTAATTGGGCCGTGATGATTCAGTTGGGCCGAAAGGATGGGGAGGATGAAGAACCCACTTAGCTCTTAAATGATAGGACAACACAGATATAGGAATTTAAGGAGGGAGTAATGTAGGAAGTATCACACAGCGAATGGATTTGATGTGTGATTGTTAGGCGAAGGGTCTTGAGTTCGAGCCAAGGCTGGGGAAATGTTTTTTTTGAAAAAGAAGAAAAAGAGTAAACAGAAATGGAAGGTTAAGTTTAATTAATGTCCGCATAATTCAGAAAAATGTAAATGGCAGAGTGTTTAAGGATGTTATTTGGTTAGCGGGACATTGCTGGTTCAAACCCGGACTTGGACATTTTTTAAGGGCTACTTCATTGAGGTTCGTGAATTCGAGGCCAACCCTGCATTGTTCAGTTCCGTCGTATGCATATTTTTACTACAAAATATCGTATTGTGAGTTCATTTGATTCCCTTTTACTCTTTACATTTTTGGGACTGAGAATACATGCGCTGTTTTTACAACTGTTTTATTAAATGCTTTTGAAATATATTTTGAACTGCGAATACATGAAATGCTTTTATAAATGTTTGACAAGATAGATACAAGCAAAACATTCCTCGAATGAATTCTTATGTAGACGGAAGTTCTGTGGATTATTATTGAATTAGTTGGACGTTATAATTGCCACTAATTGTTGTGAATATTTTTCCCTGATTATTATTGCTTGGTAACCTAAGAATTAGAATCGAGTATGACCCTAATTCACGCGAATCCTAAAGGTAGCTACCGGGTTTAACACCCCCACCCAGAATGTTCACTAGACGGAAGGGCTAGTGGGCGTGGTGTTTAGTACTTCGAATTTTATATGATTATTATGCAGACGAGATGTACTGTTTTGGGGATATTATTATGCGCATTATATGTTAAGGTCGGTTACCAAGCCAAGCTATGAAAGCAATGAAAAGTGAATGTTATGTTTCGAGATAATGATTTTATACACAGATTATGTGTATGTTATTTTTGTGCACAAGATATGTGTACGGTTACTAAGATTTATGAAAGATGATTTCGTACACGAGAAATGTGTACTGTATTTAAAAGATATTGCATGTACATTACATGTGGGTATAGGATTCGGGCCCATTTGTACCATGCAGGATTTAAATCTTGTGGTCTATCAAAATGATGAATTTTTATTATTTTTATGATAAACCTATGAACTCACCAACCTTTTGGTTGACACTTGAAAGCATGTTTATTCTCAGGTATGAAAGAAATCTTCCGCTGTGCATTAGCTCATATTAGAGACATTACTTGGAGTCATTCATGAAATATTTCAAAAGACGTTGCATTCGAGACGTCGAGTTCATCAAGATTATTATTAAGTCAATTATAGATGGATATATTATGAAAGGGTATGCATGCCGTCAACTTTAAATGTAAATGAAAGTTTGTCTTTTAAAAACGAATACAATGTTTGTAAAATGTATCATATAGAGGTCAAGTACCTCGCAATGAAATCAACTATTGTGAATCGTTTATAATGTTTATGAACGGGTCATTTCAGTTGGTATCAGAGCGGTGGTCTTAGCGAACCAGGTCTTGCATTAGTGTGTCTAACTGATAGTTGTTTAGATGCATTAGTGAGTCTGGACTTCGACCGTGTCTGCAGGTCAAAAGTTTTGCTTATCATTTCGTGTCGAAAATTACCTGCTTATCATTCTTAGGGAATCACTAGCTTATCATTCTTAGTCTAGACACATCTTACTGCATTGATTGCATAAAAATTGTATACACAAAATTCATATCTTAGCGTATCTGCTAATTCATATCTTAGCGTATCTGTTACTGTAAAACTTTGCCTGACATATTCTGTAAATCCCTCCGTAATCTACGAAATCCTTTGTTCTATATATATATATATATATATATATAGATATTTTATGTAATTAGAATACCATTCGATAGCCAGAACTCATTTCATATTTAAAATCCTTTATTCAATCGTACGAAATGGAACTCGTCACTAGTTCAAGTTCCTCGGATTCCGATAGCTATTCCGATATGGAAACACACTTGAGCTCCGAAAGCAGTATAACCGGAATGGATCAACAAATCAGTCATCACCAATTCTGGATAAATTGGGGATGGGTTCATAGTCTACTAAATCATTGGAGACAAGAAGAAGGCGATCCCTCCCACCAACCATATTGCCCTCTTGGTAAAGAACCTAAAGCAATTACCGGCGAATCTGTTCGAAATACCATTTTCTCTCTCATTTCCAGAGTATCTTGTCATGATTATATACTATCTCGAATTCTAGATCTTATTCATCCGCTCGTTCCGACCGACAATCATCCTGGAGTAATAGCAGAAGCCAACGAGCTTCGCGCCCGAGTTGTAGCTTTGGAAAATATGGTGTAAAACGTACCAGGTTCAACAACGTCACCAGCATCAACAGTACCATTACCACCAACAAAGACATCCGCATCACATTTCTCGATATCACAATCTATACCTCGAACATCAACATCATACACACTAAAGATACCAAGGAGTATCAACAACAATGAACGATGAAGTATTGATCCATAACTTCATTGAAGAAATATTATGCGAAGAATATGTGGTCCCTAGTAGTTTTAGAGATTACTTATTCTAGCTCAAACCGAAAATCATATGAGTTTAATATCATATTAACTCATTAAATCCATGATTAAATCTGAAGAAAATATATATGTATATATATTTTCATAAAGATTGTAAATAAAAGTTCTTTTGTACAAACTGTTAATGGTGAAAATATTTTAACGGGTAGGTAACACCCGTGGAATATTTAGATTTCACATTAATAAGTTACACTGTACATTCTTCAAATCCGATTCAACAGTCATTTACTATCCTACTTACAACCATATATATATACGTATCCGTTTATCCACGAATAACCATTTTCATTCCAATTCAATTTCACATTCGGATTTTGACCGATCAAAATCCAAGTCAAGATTTAACAGAAGACATCACTTTTAGATTCCTACATCTTTCAAAGTCATACTTTCAATTCAAAACTGTGCCAGATCCATTGGCGTGTTATTACCGAAAATAACTTTACAATACCTTTCCAAAATTAGCCAATTTTGTCACAGCTCCAGCAAATCAACTTCGACTTTCATTCGGATTAGCCTTATTATAACTTTGATATATAAGTTTGCCACTTGATTTCGTCCTAAACAATCATTCCTATCTTAACAATTATCATCAGCGTTCAATCATCTAAAAACACAATTCTCTTGAAACCACCTCAGATTGATAACCGATGATTCAAATATGGTAACATTAAATGCAGAGGAAACAATTAAATTGTAGATGGTCTAAATGGCAAAGAGTTTGATGATTAAGAATGGAGTGTTAGGAACGCTCGATAGAAGATTTGGTACTGAAAAATGGATTGAGCAAACCATAAAGGAGACCAAGGACAAATACAAGGATCATACCCTAAATCCAAAGAATCCAGGTAATTCTGTATCCAAAGAAGTCTTCAACGTATATCTTGCCCCGAAGTCATGTTAAAATCTTGGGGAAGAATTATTCTTCATAAACCTTCGAACTTAGAAATTCCCAAAATATCATCATAAATATTTTCGATATTTCTGAAGATATTTTCATAAATATTTTCATCCGAAATTATCTATCTCCTAGTGCTATCTATGTTACATCATAAAAGAAACTATTTTAGTTTCTATCCTTCTATAAATTTGAGTTTAAATGATTGCTGGAGAAGTGTTGGGAATTGAAGCATGAGTTAGTATAATATAATGACGCTTGGCCAACGTAATTATATTACAGTAAGTCATGCTGAATTTCTAACTGAACGTGATGATTCACAGACCTTATCCTCATCATGTGCCATATTACACAACTCTTTCATTCTGCTTAATCTCTGAACTTATCAAGAAATTATATTCTTGATAGTTCCATTCTCAGTGATTCTGGTAATTTACTAAATCAAATCGTGCAATTACGTTTCTTTCTGCTTAGAACATGATGACCAATCGAAATTTCATACCTACGAATTCTGAACCATTATTCGCTTGACTTAAAGTCGGGAAGAGAAAATAAAAGGATGGAATTCCAAAATATAAAGGAAATGAATAGGATGAATTTATAGTGAAATATCCGACAGAGCAATTGAAACAGATTATCGCATTTAATCAAAGAAGATCCTAATTTCCTTAATTACCGAAGATACAAATCTTATTACGAATATTTCCTCTAAATCCCTTAAATTCCAAAAATCAACCATGACTACGTCACCGGTTAAGACGAACTCGCATTTACTCATTTCATTCTTTTGTGATAGCTTCATTCGTAAGCTTCAAGTAATTCAATTATTTTTTCAATATTACTCAATGATGATAAAACCCTATTTTGTCAACTCTTATTCGCCATGAAAACATTCTTATTGTTAGCCATGATGACTTCGATCAAATTTCGGGACGAAATTTCTTTAACGGGTAGGTACTGTGACGACCTGAAAAATTTTGACTGATTTTAAATCAAACTCTCGATACGATATTATATTTTGACACGATGAGCAAAGTCTGTTAGGTTGAATCTCTAAAATTTTGAACTGTTTACATGAATTCATTTAACCTTTGACTGTTCCCAACGACTCACGATACGATTGCTTGTAAATAGATATGCATATATATTTGTATATAACAATATGAAATAGTATATATCGTAATTGTTATAATTAATTTTGTAAAAATAATAATAATATATAAAAAGTATCCATATATAAATAAAGTATATATAATATATATATTTTGTAATTTCGAAGCTATTTAGGAAACGCTCAAATTTCATTCGATTAATAGTAAGCGAGTTAAAAAGGAACTTATGTGATTTTAAAATAAACGGTGATCCGAAAATGAGTTTTATAAATTTTGGGCTTACTAAAAATATATTTAGGATCTAGTTATTAAATTTTAAAACATTTTATATTTTACTTGGTGTTGGGAGTGAATAATTAATGTAACTTTTATTTAATAGTTAATGACCGAATTTTATACCATAAGGACCAAAATAAACAAATATAATTAATTTTAAAATATGAGATTTTTCTAAACACTTTTATCCGCCACTAATTAACAACGGACCACGATATAATATTCCAGCTAAAAGTGTCGGCAGAGTGAAAAATATCCGATCAATAGGCTGCTATGGAATTTAGACATGTTTATTATTTATTATTGTATTAATTAAATTACCTTATCATTATCATAGTGTATATGTAGATAGATAGTAACAGATAACAACCAAAACAATTAAGTCACTGATTGCTTTTTGATCTCTCTTATCTTATATACATATCATATATATAATATGCATACATATACATGTTGAGATAAGAGACACCACTCAAACATCCCACTCTTTGCTTCTTTCCATCGTGTATCAAACCACCACATCCTTCTTTCATTATTTCTTTTTCTTTCTTTTCCTCTATGAACCATACAACTGCCATCATGATCAAACTTACCATCATTTTTTTTACACCTCTAAACCAACCATCACCCTTTTATTATATATCTGAACACATATTTGAACACGTTTGTGTGAAGTACAGACCAATATATTATCACATATTTGAACACGTAATATCACATGTTTGAACACGTTCATCAAAATGCAATGAACGACTGCAACGACATGGTTTATGTTAAATACCTTAGTCATAGTTTAGATTATATTTCGGGTGCAAAATAACTATAATTCGTGACCATCGATGAATGAAGTTTTTTTTTTTTGATCGCAGTGACATAATCAAATCACATTCACGACCATCAACCGCCACTAGACAATCATCTACATCTTTTCCGTTCCATTTTTGATCGGGTCCATCACCACTAAATAACCACTTACATCACCACCTTGTACACATCACAAAACCTCACCTCCTTGAAACCCACTTCGTGCTTGCATTACGTTCCACCAAGAACCGAAGACCACCTTCTGCTATTGGGTTCACCTACGACAACCAACATCACCTCAACAACTACCAACCCGTCAACCTTCTTCTTTCTCTTTTTTTTTTATTTCTTTTGCCGACAAATACTTAAAAGGGTTAACCACTTGCATTTGGTGACATAATATTGTTATTAAATATTCGATGGGGGCTATACGTCTTTTAGAATCAATGGATATTGTCTTTGTAAGTTGGGCTGATAGAAAATAGAAATCAAATTTGGACCGAGGTCTTTTATTTGCTGTGGGCCGAAAATCATTTTGTTGTTGGACCGAAACAATTGTTCTTGGATAACATGGTTATCAAACGATGATGATGATGATGAAATAATTATAACGATGATGATACATGATGATGATGTTACGGTGTAAAGAGATTGATGAAAAAAAAAAAACACGAAGAGGATAAGCCATGTTATTGATTTTGACTTTTTAAAAAAAAAAGGGTGAAAGTGATGGTCACTAAATATCTCCTCAATCCCACTTGCAAATAAATTAAGTTTCTTTTCATAGAGTTTAGAGATTAGAAGACGTCTTTTTTTTTTTTTTACAAGTTGGAACCGTGGACTTGTTATGGTATAACTTGGGCCGAGTAACTATTTGTATGTTTGGGCCATGATGATCAATTTTTAATTGGGCCGTGATGATTCAGTTGGGCCGAAAGGATGGGGAGGATGAAGAACCCACTTAGCTCTTAAATGATAGGACAACACAGATATAGGAATTTAAGGAGGGAGTAATGTAGGAAGTATCACACAGCGAATGGGTTTGATGTGTGATTGTTAGGCGAAGGGTCTTGAGTTCGAGCCAAGGCTGGGGCAATGTTTTTTTTGAAAAAGAAGAAAAAGAGTAAACAGAAATGGAAGGTTAAGTTTAATTAATGTCCGCATAATTCAGAAAAATGTAAATGGCAGAGTGTTTAAGGATGTTATTTGGTTAGCGGGATATTGCTGGTTCAAACCCGGACTTGGGCATTTTTTAAGGGCTACTTCATTGAGGTTCGTGAATCCGAGGCCAACCCTACATTGTTCAGTTCCGTCGTATGCATATTTTTACTACAAAATATCGTATTGTGAGTTCATTTGATTCCCTTTTACTCTTTACATTTTTGGGACTGAGAATACATGCGCTGTTTTTACAACTGTTTTATTAAATGCTTTTGAAATATATTTTGAACTGCGAATACATGAAATGCTTTTATAAATGTTTGATGAGATAGACACAAGCAAAACATTCCTCGAATGAATTCTTATGTAGACGGAAGTTCTGTGGATTATTATTGAATTAGTTGGACGTTATAATTGCCACTAATTGTTGTGAATATTTTCCCCTGATTATTATTGCTTGGTAACCTAAGAATTAGAATCGAGTATGACCCTAATTCACGCGAATCCTAAAGGTAGCTACCGGGTTTAACACCCCCACCCAGAATGTTCACTAGACGGAAGGGCTAGTGAGCGTGGTGTTTAGTACTTCGAAGTTTATATGATTATTATGCAGACGAGATGTACTGTTTTGGGGTTATTATTATGCGCATTATATGTTAAGGTCGGTTACCAAGCCAAGCTATGAAAGCAATGAAAAATGAATGTTATGTTTCGAGAGAATGATTTTATACACAGATTATGTGTATGTTATTTTTGTGCACAAGATATGTGTACGGTTACTAAGATTTATGAAAGATGATTTCGTACACGAGAAATGTGTACTGTATTTAAAAGATATTGCATGTACATTACATGTGGGTATAGGATTTGGGCCCATTTGTACCATGCAGGATTTAAATCTTGTGGTCTATCAAAATGATGAATTTTTTTTATTTTTATGATAAACCTATGAACTCACCAACCTTTTGGTTGACACTTGAAAGCATGTTTATTCTCAGGTATGAAAGAAATCTTCCGCTGTGCATTAGCTCATATTAGAGACATTACTTGGAGTCATTCATGAAATATTTCAAAAGACGTTGCATTCGAGACGTCGAGTTCATCAAGATTATTATTAAGTCAATTATAGATGGATATATTATGAAAGGGTATGCATGCCGTCAACTTTAAATGTAAATGAAAGTTTGTCTTTTAAAAACGAATACAATGTTTGTAAAATGTATCATATAGAGGTCAAGTACCTCGCAATGAAATCAACTATTGTGAATCGTTTATAATGTTTATGAACGGGTCATTTCAAAACCTCACACTTTTGATGGAACCGGGGGACCGGTTGTACTCACTCGATGGTTCGAATAAACGGAAGCCGTTTTTAGCATAAGCGGTTGTCGAGACCAAGATAAAGTCAAATATTCCACCCACACCTTTGCCGGTATCGCCCTCACGTGGTGGAACACCTATGTACAATCGGTGGGTACCGATGAAGCTCACGCCCTCTCTTGGGCCGACTTGAGGGAAAAGATGATTGCCGAATATTTCCCTCGTAAAGAAACCAGAAGGCTCGAACAAGAGCTAAGAACTTTAAAGGCGGTCGAAAATGATCTCAAGGCTTATAATCAACGATTTTCCGAATTAGCCTTGATGTGCCCAAATCTTGTGAACCCCGAAGCTTTAAGGGTTGAACTTTACATGGATGGTCTTCCAAAGAGCATCAAACACGGAGTAATGTCATCCAAACCCACTAATCATCAAGAAGCTTTGAACATGGCCCGTAAATTGATAGAAACGGTGGACGAAATTGTAGTGCCAGCACCTAAAGCCAAGGATAAGTTGGGTAACAACAGAAGAAAGTGGGAAGCCCCCCAAACAAGCAACAACAACTTTGCTAAGAAGCCTTACACCTCCGACGGCAAGAAGGGTTATGCCGGAAACCTACCTCTTTGCAACAAATGCAACAAGCATCACTTTGGTGAATGTGGCAAGCTAATTTGCCATCGGTGCCAAGGAGTTGGTCATAAGGCCAACGAATGTAAAAGTGTCGCCCCCATCGCTCGAAAGGGGCCCAATGCACCAAAAACAGGCACTTGTTACGAATGTGGCTAAACGGGCCATTATAGAAATGCATGCCCGAAGAAGAAAGATAACCCCAATACGCGCGGCCGAGCTTTCAACATCAACACCGAGGAAGCCCGAGATGACAATGAATTAGTCACGGGTACGTTTCTTCTCAACAACACTTATGTTACTTGTTTATTCGATTCGGGTGCCGATAAATGCTTTGTATCCAAGACTTTGATTCATTCTTTTAGCACTCCACCACTCCCACTAGATACCACTTATACCATTGAAGTGGCCAACGGGAAACTATTGAGTGCCGACACATATTACCGGGGGTGTACGTTAAACATTTTGGGTAAAGAGTTTGAAATTGATTTGATACCCATGGAACTAGGAAGCTTCGATGTAATAATCGGTATGAACTGGTTAGCCAAAATGAAATCTCACATCCTTTGTGATCTTAACGCAATACGGATTCCTATCGAGAATGGTGAACCCTTGATTGTTTATGGCAATAAGAGTTGCACCGGACTCAACCTCGTTTCATGCATTAAAGTTAGAAAACTACTCCGTAAGGGTTGTTTTGCGATCCTTGCTCACATTAAGAAAGTCGAGTCCGATGAGAATCACATCGATGATGTGCCAATTGTTAGTGACTATTCCGATGTATTTCCCGACGAATTGCCGGGTCTTCCACCTCATCGACCAGTTGAATTCTAAATCAATCTTATTGCGGGAGCCGCACCCGTAGCACGTACACCATATAGACTCGCTCCATCCGAAATGCAAGATTTGCAAAGTCAAATCCAAGAACTACTTGATCGTGGTTTTATCCAACCTAGCCATTCACCTGGGGGCGCTCCGATTTTGTTTGTTAAAAAGAAAGATGGATCCCTATGAATGTGCATTGATTATCGTGAACTAAACAAATTGACGGTTAAGAACCGATATCCTCTTCCTCGCATCGATGACCTCTTTGATCAACTACAAAGGTCTTGTGTATATTCGAAAATCGATCTCCGCTCGGGTTATCATCAATTAAGGGTTAAGGGGGAAGATGTCTCCAAAACCGCTTTCCGAACTCGTTATGGTAGTTATGAATTCCTTGTCATGCCATTTGGTCTCACTAACACACCGGCGGTGTTCATGGATCTTATGAACCGCGTGTGAAACCGTATCTTGACAAATTCGTTATCGTGTTCATCGATGATATTTTGGTTTATTCCAAAAGCGAAGAAGAACACGAGGAACATCTCCGACATGTGCTTGAACTCTTGAGACAAGAACGACTCTATGCCAAATTCTCCAAGTGTGAATTTTGGTTGAAGGAAGTTCAGTTTCTTGGTCATGTTGTAAGTGATCATGGTATTAAAGTAGATCCATCAAAAATCGAAGCCATTAGTAAATGGGAGACTCCTACTACTCCTACTCACATTCGTCAATTCTTGGGTCTCACCGGATACTATCGTAGATTCATCAAAGATTTCTCTTTGGTCGCTCGTCCTTTAACCGCGTTAACTCATAAGGGAAGAAAATTCGTTTGGGCAACCGAACAATAATCCGCATTTCAAATCTTGAAAACGAAGCTAACCACCGCTCCTATCTTGTCACTTCCGGAAGGCAACGATGATTTTGTTGTGTATTGCGACGCCTCAAAACATGGTTTTGGGTGTGTGTTGATGAAACGAACGAAAGTCATTTCTTATGCTTCTCGACAACTCAAAATTCATGAACGAAACTATACGACACATGATCTCGAACTCGGAGCCGTTGTCTTTTCACTTAAAATGTGGAGACACTATCTTTATGGAACCAAGAGTACTATCTTCACCGATCACAAAAGCCTCCAACACATCTTTGATCAAAAGCAACTAAACATGAGACAACGAAGGTGGATTGAAACCTTAAACGATTACGATTGCGAGCTTCGTTACCATCCCGGGAAGGCAAACGTAGTAGCCGATGCCTTAAGTCGAAAAGAAAGAGCGGTGCCTCTTCGTGTCCGAGCTTTAAACATCACCATCCACACCAACCTTAATAGTCAAATTCGGGTAGCCCAAGATGAGGCTCTCAAGGATGAAAACGTTTCACACGAGCTCTTAAACATTCTAGTCTCTCGATTCGAAACTAAGGAAACCGGACTCCGATATTTCGCCGGAAATATTTAGGTGCCTAGTTATGGGGACCTACGAAGCCTTATTTTAGATGAAGCCCATAAGTCATGATACTCGATTCACCCCGGTGCCAATAAGATGTACTACGACCTTAAACAACAATATTGGTGGCCGAACATCAAAAGGGACGTAGCTACTTATGTTTCCAAGTGTTTGACATGTTCCAAGGTCAAAGCCGAACACCAAAGACCGTCCGGACTACTTCAACAACCCGAGATCCCGCAATGGAAGTGGGAAAGGATAACGATGGATTTTATCACCAAACTACCAAAAACGACGGGCGGTTATGATACCATTTGGGTTATTGTTGACCGTCTCACCAAATCCGCACATTTTCTTGCCATGAAAGAAACGGACAAAATGGAGAAACTTGCACAAATTTACATCAAGGAGATCGTAGCCTGACACGGTTTATCTTTATCGATTATCTCCGACCGAGATGGCCGCTTTGTTTCTAGATTTTGGCGTACCTTGCAAGAAGCGTTGGGAACACGTTTAGACATGAGCACCGCATATCGTCCTCAAACTGATGGACAAAGCGAACGCACAATTCAAACCTTGGAGGACATGTTACGAGCTTGCGTGGTTGATTTTGGAAAAGTTTGGGACAAGCACTTACCTCTCGCCGAGTTCTCTTACAACAATAGTTATCACGCGAGTATTAGCGCCGCACCATTCTAAGCTTTATATGGCCGAAAATGTCGTTCACCTCTTTGTTGGGCCAAAGTAGGCGACACACAAATCACCGGACCCGAACTCATTCATGAAACAACCGAGAAGATCGTTCAAATCCGAGATAGGCTTAGGACAGCCCGAAGTCGTCAAAAGAGCTATACCGACAAACGACGCAACGACCTTGAATTTCAAGTCGGTGACCGCGTAATGTTGAAAGTCGCGCCTTGGAAAGGTGTAATTCGTTTCGGGAAATGCGGGAAGCTAAATCTGCGGTATATTGGTCCTTTCAAAATCTTGGAGCGTGTCGGAACCGTTGCTTATCGTTCAGAACTACCGCCTCAATTGAGCTCCGTTCACCCTACTTTTCATGTATCTACCTTGAAGAAATGTCTTGCCGAACCCGATATGGTCATTCCTCTCGAGGAGCTTACTATTGATGACAAACTCCATTTTTTGGAGGAACCGGTTGAAATTGTGGACACCTCCGTCAAGACATTGAAACAAAGCCGAATTCCGATTGTTAAAGTCCGTTGGAACGCCAAAAGGGGACCCGAGTTTACTTGGGAAAGACAAGATCAAATGCAAAGGAAATATCCTCATCTATTCGCAAACTCGGAAACGCAAGATCCCGAGGAAGAAACAACGACTGCTACGCCTACTTAAATTTCGGGACGAAATTTCTTTTAAGGAGTAGGTAATGTAACATCCCGCCTTTTTCTGTTTACTTTTCCGTTTAATTATTTAAAGTCCGTTATATGACTATAACATCTCCCGTTAATATGCGTTTTAAATTATCTCGTTTAGGTAATTCACGCACCCGAACGAAAGTTGAGGGACTAAACTTGACAAGGGATCAAACCCTTGACTAGGTCAAAGGGTCAAACCCCTTTCATCCATTAATTTTCATCCTCATCTTTTACTACTTCCAAATCCTCTCAACATTCAATCCTTAATTCATCATCTAAATCTGATTTTGGAGGCTAACATCAAAACAAATTACATATTTGGAATCCTCTATTCATTCTCTACATTTTGATACTAATTTCATCTCGATTGGGTAACTTTCTAAAAACTCTAAATTTCAGAATTTTAGTGTTCTTGACTTAAAGGTGTGTTAATTAGTGTCTATGGCTCATTGTGATGTCGTATATGTAATTTGTATGCTCGATCTTGTGAATTGACATAACTAGCATGAACTTGAAAAAGAGCTTGCTAAATCTTTGATTTTGGATGATGAAATGTGTTTAGATGTTAATGGTTGTGTGTTCAAAGTGTTAGTTACTTCATTAGCTTCGTTTTGGTGTGTTGATTGACATGAAAACCTTACATTAACATGATTATTGGTTTTGAGATTTTTGTTAGGGTTTGATAAGCTTGATATGAACTTTTGATGTATGAAATGCTATGAAATATTGTTGATAAGTGTTTTGTTGTAATGTGTGTTTGATTACCTTCGAAACGGCATATCATACATGTAAATTGGTTGCCCGAATCATGAAATGCGTTTTTAGAACTTGAACCTTTGATTATGAACGTTTAATGGATTTTTGGGTTATTGTAAGTGTTAAATTACTCGTTGAAATGTGTCTATTCGTTTTCCTCGTCAAAATACCTTTCCGATGATATAAGATACATGTTTTGGTTGTTTGCGGATCATAAAATGTGTTAGTTTGGTTTTTGGTTCGTGCACTTAGGAGTTTTCTGCATCAGACTTGAATATGGACCTGGACGCCGTCCAGATCTTTGGACGCCATCCCAGTTTTCAAAGCTGGACGCCGTCCAGATCTTTAGACGCCGTCTCAGCCTTCAAAGCTGGACGCCGTTCAGACAATCTGGACGCCGTCCAGATACACTGGCAGGCTTCTGTCTTCGCTGGTCATTTTACGGAAAATGTTTGCTATACTATGGACCTCCGATTCACATGTAACTTGTTCTAACATGCTCATATATGATTAAAAACCTCAGAAAAATAGTTCGTGACCCGACCCGAATGTGTTGACTTTTTCGTTGACTTTGACCCGACCTAAGTTGACTTTTAATCAAACTTAACCAAATGTTTGTGCAATCGTTGTAACATGCTTTTATACTTGTACCTTGCATGAAACATGACAATTTGATTCACATGCTATTATGATCGAGTCTTAACGAGCCATAGGACTAATTGAACATCTTTGACCAATCGTGACTATCGTTATTAATACAACCTATTTGTTTAGGTCAAGACTAGCATTGTTCTTTGCACACGTTACTCGTCGAAGTACTTATTTGCTCTTGCGCTCAAGGTGAGATCATAGTCCCACTTTTACTCTTTTACACTTACATTTGGGATGAGAAAACATAAACGTTTCTTTTTACTAAGTGAACACAAGTACAGGAAAACAAACATTCTACATACGAGTTTGAACAAAAATCCTCAATTCGATTATCATTAGTTACACTTGCCGGGTGTAAGTGAGAACTTATGTTATATGGCCATATGGGTTTGACAAACCCTCATTCAAACGGTTCACTACCGTTTACGAATGAAATATATTTTCGAGAAACAGTGTATGTTCTAACACTATTGTGATGGGGTTCTATGGAAGGAATGTTAAGCATTGATAATTGGGTGCTCGTGAAACAAACTTTTGGAATGTATAACTATTATATCATTGTTGCAAATCTTGTGGTTCACTTGTACTTACTTACTTAAACCTATGATTTCACCAACGTTTTCGTTGACAGATTTCTATGTTTTTCTCAGGTCCTTGAAAGTTTTGTGATACATGCTTCCGCTCATTACTTTTGATACTTGCTTGGATGTCGAGTATACATGCATACGTGGAGCGTCTTTTGGCTACTTTTAAATTGTGTCGCATATATTTAAATTATACTTTAAACTTTGTTATGTAACTAGTTGTCGAACTACTTTGGAAATCCCGAAACATCTTTACCTTTGAAATGAATGCGATATACTTTTGGTCAAACGTTGTTTTAAAGACTTATGACCACGTAACGGGACCTAAGTAGACGGCGCCGTCAATGACGATTTTTTTGGGTCGCTACATGATTAGGGTCTATGGTTGTAGAGAAGAGAAAATAAATCAAATGTGGTGTGGGTGTTAGTGAAAGGGATGATTTTTGGTCGTACAAGAGCAAGAGGGAGAGAAGTGGAGATGGTTGTGATGAATATTCATGTTCTGCATTGTATGAGTAATGTATGAATATATAGTACATATCATGTTTTAGTTGTAAGGAAATAAGTGGAGAAAACAGTAAACGAATATCTCATAGAGTAAATAGATAGTGGAGACAATCATAGATTCATAGTACAATCATTCATAAATCACGGACAACAATTGAAATTCATATCTATATAATAATATAAATAATAATAAACGTGCACATTGATAAATATCTAACTTCTATTCTACCGACAGTTTTAACGAACCATTATTTCGTAACCCGTTGTTAAAGTAGTGGTGGATAAAAAGTCTCAGAAAAATCCCAAACTTTTAGATTAACTATATTTATTTATTTTGGTCAATATGGTATAAAATTCAGTCATTAATTCAATAAATAAAAATTACATCGACTGTCTCTCTCATTTATGGGTAAAATATAAAAAGTGCTAAAATTAAATAACTAAATCCTAAATACAATTTTAGTAAGCCTAAAAATCATAGAACTCAGTTTCGGATCACCGTTTATTTTAAAATCATATAAGTTCGAATTAAACTTCTAAATAATAATCGAAACGTCCAACGAGTATTACAATCATTAAATATTTATTTTTAATATACTTTTATTTATATATATAGATATGTTTTAAATAATTATTATTATTATATTTTGTTTTATTTTACATAGATAAATTTTGGTAACAATAACATACAATATTTAAAATTATATTTCTAATTATTATTTATATATATATATATATATATATATATATATATATATATATATATATATATATATATATATACACATATCAAGTTACAATTAATTGTTCGTGAATCGTCAAAACTGGTCGAAGGTCAAATAATTGCATGAAACAGTTCAAAAATTTTGAGACTCGATTTAATATACTTTGCTTATCATGTCAAAACTATATAAAGATTAAGTTTAAATTTGGTCAGAAATTCCCAGGTCGTCACACTTACTATGGGTATATACCAATAGGAACTGGCATGGAATTCCACTCTTGATTATGTCATGCATGACTGATCAAATTTAACTTCTACCATGAACTAGTCAACTAACTCGAACTCTTTTTAACCCCACTCACCACTCACCATTCACTACTCACCAATCAATCCATTTCACTTACAATTCTATTTCTAATCCTCTCTAAACACACACACACACACTCTTAGGAATGAAATTTCTAATAAACTAATAATCATCTTCATCAAAAATTACTTCAAGAATCAAGCTATAATCATCATAGGAAGAACACTTCAAGAACACTTCGAAAATCTTTTTAAGTTTGCTAGTTTACTTTCAATCTTGCAAATCCATTCCAAGTAATCATCTAAGATCAAGAAACCTTTGTTAATTACAGTAGGTTATTTTTCTTATTCAAGGTAATATTCATATCCAAACTTTGATTCGATTTCTATAACTATAAACTATCTTAATTCGACTGATAATCTTACTTCAACTTGTTTTCGTGTCATGATTCTACTTCGAGAACTTTCAAGCCATCCAAAAATCCTTTGAAGCTAGATCAATTTTTGTCACTTCCAGTAGATTTACCTACTAAACTTGAGGTAGTAATGATGTTCTATATCTATATGATATGCTAACTTTGTGTGTGTATATATATATATATATATATATATATATACAAAGTTAATCCTTCTAAATTAAATTTTAAAATCAACTAAACACATGTTCTATATCTATATGATATGCTAACTTAATAATTTAAAACCTGGAAACACGAAGAACACCGTAAAACTGGACATACGCCGTCGTAGTAACACCGCGGGCTGTTTTGGGTTAGATAATTAAAAACAATGATAAACTTTGATTTAAAAGTTTTTCTTCTGGGAAAATGATTTTTCTTATGAACATGAAACTATATCCAAAAATCATGGTTAAACTCAAAGTGGAAGTATGTTTTTCAAAATGGTCATCAAGACGTCGTTCTTTCGACTGAAATGACTACCTCTTACAAAAATGACTTGTAACCTGTATTTCCGACTATAAACTTATACTTTTTCTATTTAGTTTCATGAATTTCAGTTCATTATGAAACCATAGCAACTTGAATCACTTAAAACGTGAAGCGACCCGTCCTAATCCATCCGGACGAAGTCCATATCGATTACAAACGATTCACAATAGTAGGTTAAATTGCGAGGTACTTGACCTCTATATGATACATTTTACAAACATTGCATTCGTTTTTAAAAGACAACTTTCATTACATCGAAAGTTGACGGCATGCATACCATTTCATAATTTATCCAACTATAATTGACTTAATAATAATCTTGATGAACTCAACGACTTGAATGCAACGTCTTTTGAAATATGTCATGAATGACTCCAAGTAATATCCTTAAAATAATAAAATGCACAGCGGAAGATTTCTTTCATACCTGAGAATAAACATGTTTTAAAGTGTCAACCAAAAGGTTGCTGAGTTCAATAGTTTATCATAAATATTCATTTCCATCATTTTAATAGACCACAAGATTTTCATTTTCAGTTCTCATAAATATACGTCCCATGCATAGAGATAAAAATATCATTGATATGGTGGACACCTGGTAACCGACATTAACAAGATGCATATAAGAATCTCCCCTATCATTCCGGGAAATCCTTCGGACATGATAAAACAACATCAAAGTACTAAAGCATCTGGTACTTTGGATGGGGTTCGTTAGGCCCAATAGATCTATCTTTAGGATTCGCGTCAATTAGTAAATCGGTTTACTAATTCTTAGGTTACCAAGCAAAAGGGGCATATTCGGCTTCGATCATTCACCCATATAATGTAGTTTCAATTACTTGTGTCTATTTTGTAAAACATTTATAAAAATTGCGCATGTATTCTCAGCCCAAAAATATAAAGGGTAAAAAGGCAAATGAAACTCACAATACTGTATTTTGTAGTAAAAATACATATGACGACACTGAACAATGCAGGGTTGGCCTCGGATTCACGAACCTATATCATTTGTGTATATATATTAATCCATTTAATCGTAATCGAATAAGTTTATATATATAACCTATTAAGGATATTATTTTTATATTAATACTATATTTATATTTCATATATTCCTTTTATATAATAGAATATTTTGTTATGTTATATGTGTTATATATATATATATATATATACATATATATATATATATATATATATATATATATATATATATATATATATATTTATATATTTATGTATTTCATTTGTTTATCAAAAACAATAGTTCTAATTATACTAAGTTAATATTAGTAAAAATAATGATAATAACATTAATTATATACTTATGTTAATAATAACTCTATTAGTGATAATAACAATGATTTTAATAATAATACTTGTATAAATATTAATTTTATTGTTAATGATAGTTATGATATTGATTTTAGTAATTACCTAATAATAATACTCGTGATTATAAATAATAATACTTGTAATAATATTAGTAGTAAAATTAATAATCTTAATATTAATGCTAATGATAATAATAATTATAGTTATGATAATAATGTTCATTTTAATGATAACAATATGTAATTACATTATTATAGTAATGCTAATAATTAACTTAACCATAATAACACTAATAATTATAATTGTAACTATAATTATAATAATAATAATAATAATATTTGATATTTAATGCTTTTATTAGTAACAATAATATTAATAGTTGTAATACTGATAATAATAATAATCCAAATCATAATAATAATAATGATACAAATTATAATTTTAATAATAATAACAATAATAATAAAAATAAAGATTTTTGATATTAAAAGCTACCTCATAAAGCCTTTTTTAAAAAAATTGCCATTAGCAGGGCTCAAACCCGAGACCTCTCGGTTATTCACAAACCAACTAAACTATCCGTCTGATTCTGTTTTCTCTGAATATTACCCATTTTAATTTCTTTTATATCAGTAATCGTGTTCATCTTCTTCATTACCAATTTCAAACTCAAAATCGACTAAGGATTAATCCTATATTCTAATTAGTTTCTTATAAAATTTTTGAGTTTATAAAGGATACTGAAATAATTAGTAATTAATTCAATTAATTAAAACAACCCAAAGATTACATAAAAAGAGTAACAGCTCGTTAAATATATTTCAAGAACACAAAATCAATTTTGAATTTAGAGACTGTAATAAACTAAAATTCCTAAATGAAAAATGTTTGAAATCCTTACTATAACCTTTCTGAACCATCAATTTAGCTTGAAACATCAAAACTCAATCGAATTTCGTGATGAACACAAGTTTGACTTTTTAGGAATTAACTTTAACTCAGAAATTCATACTTGATATTAGGAATTACGATATGAAACTTTGCAGAAAGTTTAAGTAAAAGATTTCTAACATCTTTGCATTTATAGAATTTAAAATGAGATTTAAATTCGTGGTTTTTGGAAAATTAAGAAGAAATAGAGATACGTACTGTATTCTTCCATATTTCTGAATTGTGATCGATTTAATAGAAGACTGTAAAGGGTGTTTGTGATTACTTGAAGTGGTAGTAAGTTGTATGATGTACCAGTCGACTGAATTGATCCATTAAATATGGAAAAGGTGTGTCCCGTTTTGTAATCACAGATAGCAAACGAAAAAAAAATAAAAAAAAATAAAGTATATTGTGAAAGGATTTGATTCGTACGAATGATGTTGAGGTGTAACAAACTTGAGACAAGAACAAATTGTTAAAACAGTCTGATTGTAACTGGTAACAATTTTGTACGATTTTCCTGTTCTACAAATCATATTCCATTAATTTAAATGATTAAATAATATATTAATATTAATTTTATAAATCAAATCGTGACTTGTATCAATTAGGAGATAAATCAGAATCTAGTTACAGCAATGTTAAATATAAGTAACGATTTCATTCAGTTCTTTTTATTGATTTTTATATAATAAATAATAAATATAATAATAATAATAATAATAATAATAAATAATAAAAATGGTAATATTAATTAATAATAATAATTCTTAATAATAATATCTAATATCAAATAATAATAATACTGATTTTTAATGCTAATATTAATAATAATAATAATAATAATAATATTGAATGTAATAGTAATATCATGTTAATTATATTATAACTTATAATTATATATATATATATATATATATATATATATATATATATATATATATATATATATATATATATATTGTATTTAAATATATCTATTTATATATATATATCTGTATACATATATATTTTATATTTAGTCTCATTAGTTATTAAATATAATTATAATAATACTTCTTAATATTATAAATACTTTATAATAATGTAATGATGATAATAATTATATTATTGATAATAATAATAATATCTATAAATTTTATAACAATAATATTATTAATTATAATCATTTGAATTTACCACACTTCATATCTATACATTTTAACATTAATACTTCTTCTAATAATGAGAGTAGTATTATTGTTGTATAAATTTTTAATGTATTAATATTACATGTTATCGTTTATAATTTATATTATGTAATAACTTATAATTCATATATATATAATAAATATTAATAAAAATATAATATCATGTATCTTATTTTACCTATTTAATTCTAATGGTTAAATTATATTTTATAATCTTAAGTTAATATACATATACTTACATTTATATATATATATTTATTTACAAACAATTGTTCGTGAATCGTCGGAAATAGTCACGGGTTAAATGCTTTCATGAAATAGTTCACAAATTCTAAAATTCAATCTAGTAGACTTTGTTTATCATGTTGAAACCATATAAAGATTAAGTTTAAATTTGGTCTAAAATTTCCGGGTCGTCACAAAACGGATTTAAAATGAAGAAGTTATGGGTAAAACAAAATTGGATATTTTTGCTTGTTGTAGCTACGTGAAATTTGTAACAAATCTATTCTAACCCTAACTTAACTAACTTATATTGTATTATACATGTACTCTAACATATTATGTAACCTTGATAGACCATAGACACGTATGCAATGTTTTGACATATGATGTTTTCGCTAGGGTGTATATAAAATAGCTTATATTTTACAAGGAAATACTATTAAATATGATACAATTTTACACAAGATATTTATTTATTTATAGAATGGATATACTTAAACCTTGCTACAACACTTATAGGCAGTGTACCTAATCGTACAGTAGTGTAGTTTTTAGTAAGTCCGGTTCATTCCACAGGGAATCTTTTTCACAAAGCTTTACGCTATATTAGTTTAAATTTATAAAAATACAAATATATATATAAGTAATATTATTATTATAAAGGGGGGTTTTTACCGTTTAATGACCGGTTTGTCGATTTTAAAAAATGTAAAATATTAAATAAATAAAAGACTTAATTTAAAGCGTAAAGTAAATAACGATAATGAAATTGCGATAAATAAAAGTGCGATAAAATAAACTTGCGATAATTAAAAAGTACGATAATTAAAAGTGCAATTAAATACAATAACAATAAATAAAAGTGCTATAATTAGAAGTGCAATTAAATATAAAATAAAGGAAATTAAATATGAAATAAAATAATTATGCTTATTTAAACTTCCGTAATCATGATGTTTGACGTGTTGATTTTAGTTTTATGCCCATGGGTTAATTGTCCTTTGTCCTGGATTATTTAATATGTCCGTCTGGTTTTTGTCCATAACAGTCCATCAGTCATAAATATAAAGTGCGAGTGTCCTCGTCAAATTAACCTTATACCCGAAGTCAAATATTCCAACTAATTGGGGACTTAAACTGTAACAAGGTTTTATTACTTTGTTATCAATTATGCCAAGTGTCCTTGTACATAATTTCACCCTTGTTTTAATAATTCTAGTGGCTATTAATCCATTCCCGTGTCCGGTTAAATGAACGATTATTCGTACATATAAATACCCCGCCCATCGTGTCCGATCGAGTGTAAATGGTTATTTATAGGGACGCCCAATTATAAATCTTTATATTAACATTAACAAACTATCATTTAGTTAAACAAATATAAAGCCCATTAATAGCCCATAGTCTAATTTCCACAAGTGTCGTTCTTTTGTCCAAACCCCAATTATGGTACAAAGCCCAATTACCCAATTTTAATATTTTTAGCCCAACATCATGATTACTTCGGATTAAATAAGCATAATAATAACTTAGCTACGAGACATTAATGTAAAAAGGTTGAACATAACTTACAATGATTAAAAATATCGTAGCGTTACACGGACAGAATTTCGACTTACACCCTTACAACATTCGCTAACATACCCTTATTATTAGAATTATAATTAAAATTAAAATTAAAATTAAAATATATATATTACGTTTACATATAGAGAAAGAGAGATTTTAGGATATATTTTTCGTCGAACTGCGTTGGCTTTTATAGGAATTTGAGTCCAGGTGAACTCCCTGAGTCGCGTAATTTTTTGCCTTCAAACTCCGCAACTCGCGGAGTTTGAAATTACAGCTCACCCAGCTTTGGCTCTTTGTTTGCCGACGATTTATAAATATATTATAATATATATATTAATTTTAAGAATTAATTATATATTATATTATATTTATATACATAGTTAACTTGTAATTTTTAGTCCGTTGCGTCGAGTGTTGAGAGTTGACTCTGGTCCCGGTTCCGGATTTTCGAACGTCCTTGCGTACAATTTAGTATCTTGTACTTTGCGTTTTGAATCTTGTACTCTTGCAATTTTGAGACGTTTCTTATCAATAATTGGAACCTCTTTGATTGTATTTTGTACTTTTGAGCTTTTTGGTCATTTGCGTCTTCAATTCGTCGAATCTGTCTTTTGTCTTCACCTTTTATTATTTAAATGAATATCACTTTTAAATAGAACAATTGCAACTAAAAGCTTGTCTTTCTTGAGGAATAATGCTATGAAATATATGTTCATTTTTAGCATTATCAAATATTCCCATACTTGAGCGTTGCTTGTCCTCAAGCAATATAGTCTTGAAATACTAGAATCACTTCTTTATTCTTCACACTTTGTACATCAGTGATTTCTATACGGCGGTATAAACAATGGTAGTAGCGATATGGTTTACAGTCCCACATGACTATAAAATTTAGATCCATTAAGGAAATTGGATCTTTATGAAAACATTTGATCTTTTGAAAATTAAATCTAGTTTTTTTACCCTAGATAAGTTTTCCGAAATAACCCTTCACTGGTGTTTGCAAAATATTTTTATGGGTTGTGTGGGTTTTAGATTTGAAAATTTTAGCTCAACACTTGTGGTTTTGTGTTACCCACTTGTTAACCTTGTATTAGGAAAGCAACACGTCCAGTTCACTTGTCCCGTATATTACCTTTCGATAAACTACCGTCCAGTTGTAAAGGAAAGCGTTGAACAAGCAATTGTTAAGGCAATGTCCCCTGACATGCTTTTAATTATGGTCTATAATGTGTCGGACGCAATTACTATCCTTGGTAGGAGCAATAGTAAAGCTCACCCTTATAATTTTTTTGGTCTGGCACAAGGTCTTTTCTTTGACCATGCTATGCAACCACCGTTCTTACGGTTGACACCCGATTTGGTTCAGATGACCTAATGAATTCCAGGTGAATTCCTAGGATTTTACGTTCAATGGTAATGAACACATTGAAAATAGGGTTTTCAGAAAACAAATCGGTTTGTAATTTTATCAAAATATTTTCTCGTTCAAGCTCGAGTTTAGATATCATTGAATTCTATGAGTTTGAATTCTCAATCTTTAAGATCAATCTCAAGGATTGAGTAATATCAGTCTTAAAAGCTGATTTTTAATTTTTAAGGAGATTATCCTTTCTGGGGATCTAATTCATTAGTCTTATCAAGCTAATTTGCACGGTGCCCCCCCATTGTACGAGATAAATCCTTCTCATGGTTAGGATAAATCTGACCACTTGGCGACCCTGTTTTATGCTGAGGTCCGTGGATTTCCTGCTGATTTTAGTGATGACTTTTCTAGATTTTTCGTCAACCTACAGCTGGTCTGGACGACAACTTCCTGACCTAAATCAAGAAGCGCGTTTCTTTTTCGAAAGACTTTACTTCCTTTTAATGATGGAATTGATTCATCGTGTAGATCCATCTTTTCTTTTCTTTCATCGGGTAAACAGTATAAAGTAAGTGTATAAAGTAAAAATTTTAAAATCCGAAAGAATTTAACCCCTTCCCACACTTAAGATCTTGCAATGCCCTCATTTGCAAGAAATCAGTAACAATTTAAATTATTGAGGGTGATTAGTGTGAAAATAATTAAATTTTACCAAAGTTTCCAAACATATTGGCGTTTGTTTGCTGAATGATAAATGGTGCATATCATTTGTTCATTCCGTCTTGTTGTTATATCACATTTATTTTGCATCTTGTCGTCAAAATTAGTTGCTTTTGCTGAACTTAATGCCAGTCTTTGAAAATGCGTTGTTTTACCCTGTTGTGTACATAAGATAAACTGCAAACATATATACATATTTTTGAAGTTTGGTATATTACCCCACATTCAAACATTATTAAAATCTAAAAATAAAAATTTGTAAATTATAAAAACTAATACAATTCCAACATAAGTATTAAATGTATCAACATTACAAATTATAAAATAAATAAAACTAAGTAGACTAGGGATGATACTGATACCAGTAGGGGTTCCATGCATAACCATATGTGTTATAAAATGCTTCGGCTGGGTTATACGTAGGATACGGTGGTTGGATCTCTATAGACCAGGGAGGAAATACGGGTGATGGAGTAGGAATATAGTTTCTAGGAATATAGTTTCTACCTACATGTTGGCAATGAGCTATGATTTGGTTTTGATGAACTTGCCAATCTTCAAATGCTCGATGTCTAGCATTTTCATACTCTTGTGAAGCTATAAACCTTTGCATTTCTGTCATTTCATTTCCTCCTCCCACATTACCTGGCTGTTGGTTTCTCTCAACATGTGGATGTCTACCATGGTATTGTACTGTAGCGTTATTTCACCTCTTCAAAACCTTCGCACCATGGTATACATTTAAACCTATTGTATCGCGGGGTTCTGGTTCTTCGACTAATAATCCCCCCCGACTTATATCCACACCGAGATATTCAACAATCAAAGTAATAAATATACCACCTCCTATTATGCTATACGGTCTCATCCCCCTAACCATAGCTGATAAATAATAACCCACAAAATAAGGTATACTTACAGCGCTTTGTGGGTCTCGAATACACATGTGGTAAAACAAATCCTGTTCATTTACCTTTTCCTTATTCTTACCTCGTTGTGTAATCGAATTGGCTAAAAACCTATGAATTACTCTTAACTCTGCTCTATCTATATCCAAATAAGAGTAATTTCCCCCTTTAAATCGGTGATGGCTAGTCATTTGACTCCATACACCATGCGTATCAAAATTTTTATCAATTTTCCTACCGTTCAATATCAACCCTCTACAATCGGCAGATGCTAACTCCTCAGGCGTATATATACGTAAGGCCTGAGCCATGTCTAGTAGAGACATGTGGCGCATCGAACCTCCTAACAAAAATCTAATAAAAGATCGATCGGTTAAACTAGCTACCCGATCATTTATTTCTATACTACACAATAATTCTTCACACCATACTTTATATACAGGTCTACGCATGTTGAATAAACGTACCCAATCGTTAAAAGTAGAATTATCATACCTCTGTGTAAGTAATTCCCTAATTGGCCCGGCTAATTCTACTACTTCTAACGGTTCCCATTCTATTACCCTAGGTACTTCAACAGCTTTAGAATGAAGAGTATGCAAGCCCCTTTGGTATTTTGGATAATCTATCCAACGTCTGTCAAATCTCAAGTTCGGGTGCAAATCTTCTAAGTGCATATCTGAAAATGTCATAACTGGATGAGGTATATCTTCTTTATAATAGCTATCAACATCCTGATGTTCCGCATTCTCAGGAGGAGCATTGCGAGCTTGGGATGAAGATTCACCCCTTTTAGTCTGCAAAACACATCAAACACAATTTTTATGCATCCAAATATGCTTTAGTGTCAGCAAAATCATCAATCAAAATAATTACAATGACTTGTTCAATTTATATCAAACTTAAGCTCATTTTCATATTTTTATCAAATCTACACTTTTTCAAATAAGCATATACGAAAATGTTCGCCAAGTTCATAAGCATTCAACTCAAATAACATGTCAAAATAATCATTACTAGCAATTAAACAAGTTTCAAATGGCATTATCTCTTAAAAATCAAGTTCATGAATTTGAGACTTGAAAAAGTCCACTCTAATTCTCAAAATCATGTTTAGGCTCAAAGTTTGGATCATTTAACTACCTAAACATGTTACACTACTTAATTTAGCAACAATTCATGACAAAAATCGTCCATAACCTGTTTATATCAAAAAGCCCCAAATTGCTCAAGAACACAAACCCTAGATTACTCAAAATTTGAAGTCTAAGGCTTCTAATCATGTTAAATAGCATCAATCTAGGTTATACAAGCATAATACATAAGCAATTTAAGCATAATTACACTAAAAAGTATCAAAATCGAATTGGGAAAAAAATTGCTCAAGAACACCAATTTTCGGATTAAATGGTGTTTAGGTGTAGAAATTTACCGTTTTTCTTGAGTAATTCCTTGATAGCATCCTTCTCAACATGATTTTAGTAAAAGATTTGATGAAAAACGGTCAAAAATTGCGAATTTGGTGTGTGTTTTTCGGTATTTTTTGGTGTATTTTTTGCAGTTTGGAGTGTGGTTGTGGGTGGACTGATCTGTTTCTTTACGTTTTATTTTTTTTCTGGGTTTTTGGTCCTCCGCGAGTCGCGGCATTTGGACCTTACAAACTCCGCAACTCGCGGCATTTGTTTTTGTTTTTTTTTTTTTTTTTATAAAACCTTATACTTTATAAAACTTTAGGAGCGAGGGTGTTTCGGATCGATGTCCTAGTCCGTCCCTCGACAAAATTTTAAAATTTGTCAATTCAAAGCGCGGTTTTAAAAGTAAAGATTTTTGGGTTTTTTTAATGTTTTTGGCATACTTTAGTTTAATAAGATTAATAAAAATAATGATAATAAAAGTTCTCGTCCCTCCCTCGGGTAAAGCAATTTCGGTTCAAAGACCTAGTCTTCAACTTACGACGAATTTTAAAAATCATATTTTTAACTTAACGAAATAAAGTAAATTTTTGTTTTTAAATTCACACCAAACTTAAATTTAAAATGCATAAAATTAAAAATTCACACCAAACTTAATTAAAAATTCATATTATAAATTCACACCAAACTTATTTTTAATTTTGTTGTTATACATACAAACTTATATTAAAAATATTAAAATTTTTCAAATATTGACAAACTTAAATATATTGATCTTACAAAGTTCACAATATTAATTTAAGATTTATATATTAATTTTAAAAACATGGTAAAAATAAAAATAAAAATCTTTTTGGCTTTTATCCCACTTTAATCAATCAAATATTATTAAAAATATGTGCCCCTCTTTTCGGTAAAGTAATTTCGGTTCCATGACCTAATTTAACTCATGACGAATTTTTGAAATATTTTGGGTTGATTGATTAAAGATATTTATACCTTAAGAATAAACGTTAAATTTCGCAGTGATGTAATAAATTTTTGTATGATATCAATAATTTCGGTCGCCAAACCTAATTTTATTCAATACCAATTTAATACTTTATAGCGAACAATTTAGCGTTTATTATCAAAAGGATAAAAATGAAAATAAAAAAAATAAAAACTGTACAGACTTACCTGTGAGATGGTATTCTTAGTGATATGATCTATCCCACTCATAAGATAGTCGGTTTAATTGGTTTTCCATAGCTACAAAGGCGTAACCTCGAGCATTCAGTGTTTTTTTCTTCTAAACATATGAACGGTCCGTCTCTGCATAAAGTAACAAATTTGGTGTTTGAATAGGTTTGATTATTTGAACATTTACCTCCATGTGACCATTTTCCACATTTGTGACATCTTTCTAGGTGTCGTGCTCTTCTTTTCGCTGCAGATTTTGATTTTCCTTTACCAAATTGTAACTTATTATCTTCGCATCTGGATTCTTTTCTTACTCCGTCCAATCTTTCTCTGATTACTGATACTATTTCACTCGGAAGTGTGTCATTATTACGTTTAGTGATCAAAGCGTGTAGCATTAGACCATGGTTTAGTTCACATGCAGTCTTCATTTCGTAAAAACCTAAAAAAAAATAAAAATTCAGAATGGGGGGAGAAGACTAGTTCTTTAGGGTCTGCTAGGGAAAGACCATTCGGGTTCCATTTTCGAGAACTACACGAAAACAGAAAATCTAACTCTAACAGAAATACATATTATCCTTTAAAAGACTTGATTCTCCCCACACTTAGTTAGCTGTGGTATCGAAATTGTGATTAACTTCATTGTCAACTTCCATTGGACTATCTATGTAATGTTTAACTCTATGACCATTAACCTTAAATTCAATCCCATTTGAATTTATTAATTCTATCGTTCCGTATGGGAAAACTCTTTTGAATATGAATGGTCCAGACCATCTTGATTTCAATTTTCCAGGAAATAGCTTGAATCGTGAATTGAAAAGAAGAACTCTGTCTCCTTCTTTAAATTCTTTTGAACTTCTGATTCTTTTATCATGCCATTTCTTCATTCTTTCCTTATAGATTAACGAATTTTTGTATGCTTCATGTCTTAATTCTTCTAATTCGTTTAGTTGACTTAACCGTAGACGTCCAGCTTCATGTAAGTCGAGATTACATGTCTTCAAAGCCCAAAATGCTTTGTGTTCAATTTCTACTTGAAGATGACATGCTTTTCCATAAACGAGTCTAAAAGGTGTGGTTCCAATTGGAGTTTTGTAGGCTGTTCTAAAAGCCCAGAGTGCATCCTCCAATTTAATGGACCATTCCTTCGGATTTGATCCTACGGTTTTTTTCTAGAATACGTTTTAAAGCTCGGTTGGTATTTTCAACTTGTCTACTTGTTTATGGATGATATGCGGTGGAGATTTTATGAGTTACTCCATATCTTTTGAGAACTTTCTCAAGTTGATTATTACAGAAATGAGTACCCCGATCACTTATTAAAGCTTTCGGTGTTCCAAACCTTGCAAAAAGACGTTTTAAAAAGTTGACTACAACTCGTGCATCGTTAGTTGGAAGAGCTTGTGCTTCCGCCCATTTAGATACATAATCAATGGCTACGAGAATATAGAGATTATTATGAGATTTTGGAAATGGACCCATAAAGTCAATACCCCAAATGTCAAATACTTCACATACTTGAATGACATTTTGTGGCATTTCATCACGTTGACTTATTTTTCCGGCTCTTTGACATGCATCACAGGATTTGCAAAGAAGGTGTGCGTCTTTGTAATTTGTAGGCCAATAGAATCCAGCATCATAAACTTTTCTTGCTGTTAGTTGAGGCCCATAATGCCCTCCTGTTGGTCATGTGTGACAATGGTTTAAAATTTTACTAGCTTCATCTCCGAATACACATCGGCGTATTATTTCATCTGGACAACTTTTAAACAGATGTGGATCTTCCCAGAAATAGTGTTTTATATCACTGAAGAATTTCTTTCATTTTTGGTACGATAATCCTTTTTCAAGGAATCCACATACTAAATAGTTTGCATAGTCTGCAAACCATGGAATTTCATTATAATCTATCTTCAATAGATATTCATCAGGAAAGTTGTCTTGTATGGCCGATTCATTTAGAACTTCTAATTCGGGATTTTCAAGACGAGAAAGATGATCAGCGGCGAGATTTTCTGATCCTCTTTTATCTCGGATTTCAATATCGAACTCTTGTAAGAGTAAGATCCAACGGATTAATCTTAGTTTGGCATCTTGTTTCGAAAATAGGTATCTAAGAGCAGAATGGTCGGTATAGACCACCGTTTTTGCTAGAACCAGATATGAACGAAATTTGTCAAAAGCAAAGACAATAGCAAGGAGTTCTTTTTCAGTAGTTGTATAGTTCGTTTGTGCTCCTTGTAACGTCTTACTAGCATAATATATAGGTTGAAATCATTTTTCAATCCTTTGTCCTAAAACGGCTCCCATTGCAAAATCACTTGCATCGCACATTAGTTCAAACGGTAGATTCCAATTTGGTGTTATCATGATCGGCGCATTAGTAAGTTTCTCTTTAAGAATATTAAAAGATTTGATACATTCATCTGAAAAGATGAATGGAGCATCCTTTTCTAGGAGTTTATTCAGAGGAGTGGCAATTTTAGAAAAATCTTTTATGAAACGTCGGTAAAAACCGGCATGCCCTAGAAAACTCCTAACCCCTCTAACATTGGTGGGATGTGGGAGTTTAGCAATTACATCTACTTTAGCTCTATCCACTTCAATTCCTTCTTTTGAAATTTTATGTCCAAGAACGATGCCTTCTTTAACCATGAAATGACATTTCTCCCAATTAAGTACTAGATTTGATTGTTCGCATCTAATCAGCATTCGTTCAAGATTAGCTAGACATGTTTCAAAAGTATCACCGAAGACTGAAAAGTCATCCATGAAAACTTCCATGCATTCTTCTATCATGTCGTGAAAAATCGCCATCATACACCTTTGAAAGGTTGCAGGGGCGTTACAAAGTCCAAATGGCATGCGTTTGTAAGCAAAAGTACCATAAGGGCACGTGAATGTGGTTTTCTCTTGATCTTCGGGTGCTATTGGAATTTGAAAATATCCGGAAAATCCATCAAGAAAACAATAATAACTATTTCCGGCTAATCTTTCCAACATTTGATCAATGAAAGGTAAGGGAAAGTGATCTTTTCTGGTGGCGTCATTTAATTTTCTATAATCAATACATACACGCCATCCTGTTACAGTCCTAGTAGGAATAAGCTCATTTTTCTCATTTGTGATAACAGTCATGCCACCCTTCTAAGGCACGCATTGAACTGGGCTTACCCATGGACTATCAGAAATTAGATAAATTAGACCTGCATCTAGCAGTTTAATAATTTCTTTTTTAACAACATCTTGCATATTAGGATTTAGTCTTCGTTGGCGTTGCACATACGTTTTATGACCTTCTTCCATAAGGATTTTATGTGTCAATACGAAGGACTTATTCCTTTAATATCATGAATCTTCCATGCAATGGCTGGTTTATGAGCTTTCAACACGGAAATGAGTTGAGATTTTTCATTTTCAGTAAGAGAAGACGATATTATTACAGGTAATTCAGATTCACCATGTAAATAAGCGTATTCCAAATGGTTTGGAAGTGGCTTTAACTCTAATTTCGGTGGTTCTATCGATGATTTATATCGATATCTGTCTTCTTCTTTTAGCATTTGAATTTCTTCTGTTGTTGGTTCATATCTATTAGCTATTAGTGTAGCTAACATTTCAGCTTCATCAATTGGTTCATTACCTTCTCCTAAAGAACATTCTCATGTTCCTTGTAATTCTGGAAATTCTTCTAACAATTCTGCATGTGAATCTATAGTTTGAATATAATAACATGTATCATCTGCAGATTGCGGTTGTTGCATTGCTCTATCAACTGAAAAGGTAACACTCTCGTCCTCTATACTTAGGGTCAATTTCTTACCGAACACGTCTATCATTGCTTTAGCCGTGTTTAAGAATGGTCTTCCTAATATAAGAGGAACTTGAGAATCTTCTTACATGTCCAGAACAACAAAATCTACTGGAAATACTAAAGTACCAACTTTAACTAGCATGTTTTCCATTATCCCTCTAGGATATTTTATTGATTTATCAGCTAGTTGTATACTTATTCTTGTTGGTTTCAATTCTCCAAGGTCTAGTTTAGTGTATAGTGAATACGGCATTAAATTTATACTAGCACCTAAGTCTGCCAATGCTTCTATTGAACTAAGACTACCCAGAAAACATGGAATTGTGAAACTTCCTAGATCAGATAGTTTTTCTGGTATCTTATTCAACAGCACTGCTGAACAATTAGCATTCATAGTAACAGCCGAGAGTTCTTCCATTTTCTTTCTATTCGTGATCAGATCTTTCAAGAATTTAGCATATCTAGGCATTCCTGAAATCACATCAATGAAAGGAAGATTTACATTTATCTGTTTAAACATATCCAAGAATTTGGATTGCTCGGCTTCAAGTTTCTCTTTTTTCATTTTACTCGGGTAAGGAAGTGGTGGTTGGTATGGTTTAACATAAGGTTTACCCTTAACTGTGTTATCTTCATTAACCTTTTCAACTACCGGTTCTTTTTCCTTATCTTGATCAGGTTGTGGTTCTTGTGGAGTACGAATAGCTTCATCAGAAGTTACAGGTATTTCAGGTGGTTTAAGTGTTGTACCACTTCTTATGGTAATGGCTTTAGCTGTTTCATTCCGGGGGTTTGCATTTGTATCACTAGGTAGACTTCCCGGTTTTCTTTCACCTATTAACCTTGCTAGGTTACTTACTTCTTGTTCTAAGTTTTGAATAGAAACTTGTTGATTTCTAAATGCTTGAGCATTTTGTTCATTAGTTTATTTTTGAGATGTGAAAAACTGCGTTTGAGTTTCAACTAGCTTCGTCATCATATCTTCTAAATTCGGCTTTTTATCATCGGGTTGTGGTTTGTTTTGAAAATTAGGTCTTTGCTGGTTGTAAGTATTGTTAGATACTTGTTGATTACTGGGACCTTGTTGGTTGTTGTATGGAATATTTCGGTTATAATTCTAATTTTGATTATAGATCGGTCTTGGCGGTTGATAATTATTCTGATAATTATTTCCAGACCTTTGGTTTATGTATGAAATATTCTCTCTTTGTTCCATTGTTAATTCAATACTAAGACAATCTTTTGTCAAATGTGGTCCTCCACACTGCTCACAACTAATTCGTATTGAGTGAATATCCTTAGTCATCTTTTCCATTCGTCTCTCGACAGCATCTATCTTTGCGGAAATGGAATCTAAGTTATGGCTAGAATCGGCTCTAGCTGCTTTAGATGATCTAACGATATCTTTTTCTTGGTGCCACTCATGTGAGTGGGAAGCAGTGTTATCAATAATTTTATAAGCATCAGTTTCGGTTTTCTTCATAATAGAACCACCAGCTGCTATATCTATATCTTTTCTTGTAGTGATGTCACATCCTTGGTAGAATATTTGTACTATTTGACAGGTGTCTAAACCATGTTGCGGACATCCTCTTAATAACTTTCCAAATCTTGTCCACTCCTCATATAGAGTTTCATTTGGCTTCTGTGTGAACGTAACAATTTCTCCTTGAAGTCTTACGGCTTTAGATGCCGGAAAGAATTGTTTAAGAAATTTTTCAATTAAAACGTCCCATGTATCAATCGCCCCTTCAGGTAACGATTCCAACCAATCTTTGGCTTCTCCCTTTAAAGTCCAGGGAAATAACATGAGATATATCTGTTCATCCTCAACTTCTCTTATTTTAAATAGAGTGCAGATCCTATTGAAGGTACGAAGATGTTCATTTGGATCTTCCTTCGGCGCACCACTAAATTGGCATTGATTAGTCACCATATGTAGAATTTGTCCT
Organism: Rutidosis leptorrhynchoides; assembly: GCF_046630445.1. NCBI lineage: Eukaryota > Viridiplantae > Streptophyta > Magnoliopsida > Asterales > Asteraceae > Rutidosis > Rutidosis leptorrhynchoides. The sequence continues at coordinate 155,552,885 of NC_092342.1, forward strand.
TTGATTTCATAATCTGGCGCATTAATGTCTGGATGAGTAATTGCATGACCTTGGCCAGTGCGTTTAGCTTTCATTCGGTCTTCCATACTTAAAGGTTCCATTACTTCCATAATTGAATTTGTTGAATCGGAATCACTAGAGGATTCTGATTTAATGGTTCGTTCCTTAACAATCTCTGTTTGAATGATTGGTGGTTCCGGAGGAAAATTTAATGGTTCAGGATCTATGAATTGTCTCTGAATATTATCCGGATTCTCAATTGTGAGGTCGGGTTCAAAAAATGGATTATCGGAAATTTGAATTGGAGTACTTAGTCGACTGGATGACGATTCTAAAGGAAAATCAACGGCGGTAATATTTGCTAGATGTCTTGATCTAGTTACAGGTGGTGAACGTACAAAAGGTGGTGAACGTCTTGCTCGGTGCATTCACTGAATATCCTATTAGTTTTTAAAAGGAAAGAAAAAAAATTATATAAGTTATCCAATTAATAGACTTTTCTGATTTTGCCCACGTTTCGAATAGCCAAAAGATGCAGCAGAGGGGCAGGATTCGTTTGGTCTCAATATAATTGGGGACTGTTTGGCTCCAATAACTCGGTCCACGTACAAATCCAACTATTACTATGAACCAGAAAATTTTGATGTCTATCAATTTAACCACTTAAAATAAATTTTCGTAATTTTAAGAAATTTAGATAAGAAGTAGAAAAAAAAATCTATGTCCTAAAACTAGAATAGCGAGAAATAAGAAAGAAAAAGAGTGCGTCGAAAAAGGTTGAAAAATAAAAGGCGTCGAAAAATACGAAAGAAAAATAATGACTTTAAAACTTAAAAACACTCGACTAACCCAACCTTATTACTACCACTAACTTAAAATTATAATCGCAAATTGAGATTACTAATTGGAATGATAATTGATACATAGGTAAAAGGTGTCTAAAAATATTAAATCTTACAAGTAAAACTATATCCCAAATGGCAATAACTAAAAAAAAAAAACACTAAAATTTAAAAAGGCGTCGCAAAATTCTAAAGCACCTAAATCTTAGTCTAAAGAAAAAGCACTTAAGGGATTTTACGACAAAGCCTAAAAATCTATAAATAAAAATAACTATGGCAAAAATTAAGTTTAAAACTAAAATCTAGTGAAAAACACAAAAGTTACGCTAAAAACAAATAAAAAGTAACAAAATATAAAAATATACTAAAGGTTGTAAAAAAAATACAATTTTTTATAAAAATATTATTTTTATATTATTTATTTTATAAAACTATTAATTTTTATATATTAATAAAACTAAATAAACTTAATATTACAAATTAAATAAATAAAACTAAATTAATTAAAATTAATTAACTAATCAAACCCTAATTAGGTTTTAAAATTAATAATAATAATAATTATCCCGTAATTAATGCGGTTAGGGTTCCTGTGTGGCCCGTGTCAGACGGCTCCGCGAGTCGCGGTTGGTCCGGTTTAATAACTCTGCGAGTCGCGGAGGGTTCAGGCTCAGACGAGATGCAGGTCAAAATTCAACAGGTCAGTTTTATTTATATTTTATTTATTTATTTTTCTGTTTTAAATAAAATATATTTATATAAATTTAATAAAACTTATATTATAAAACCTAAAATAAAAATAGAAATATTTTATAATTTTATAAATAAAACTCTTAAAACTAGATTTATAAATTTGTTTTTTCGGTTTTTGATTTTATGTTTTAAATAAAAACAAAATATTTAAATAAAACTTATATTTTTATAAAATAAAAATAAAGAAACTTTATAAAACTTAAATATTTAACAAATTCTTAAAAATATTTATATTTTTCTTTTTCTTTTTATATTTTCGAATATATAAAACGTATTTTTATAAAAAACGTATTTTATAGAAGTAAACTAAAAATAAAAATCTTTTTGTTTTTTTTATATATATTAGCGTTGCGCTTTCGGCGTTTAAGTTCCCCGGCAGCGGCGCCAAAAATACTTGATGTTTTCGCTAGGGTGTATATAAAATAGCTTATATTTTACAAGGAAATACTATTAAATATGATACAATTTTACACGAGATATTTATTTATTTATAGAATGGATATACTTAAACCTTGCTACAACACTTATAGGCAGTGTACCTAATCGTACAGTAGTGTAGTTTTTAGTAAGTCCGGTTCGTTCCACGGGGAATCTTTTTCACAAAGCTTAACGCTATATTAGTTTAAATTTATAAAAATACAAATATATATATAAGTAATATTAGTATTATAAAGGGGGGTTTTTACCGTTTAATGACCGGTTTGTCGATTTTAAAACTTTAGTCGCAGTTAAAACAAAATGTAAAATATTAAATAAATAAAAGACTTAATTTAAAGCGTAAAGTAAATAACGATAATGAAATTGCGATAAATAAAAGTGCGATAAAATAAACTTGCGATAATTATAAAGTACGATAATTAAAAGTGCAATTAAATACAATAACAATAAATAAAAGTGCTATAATTAGAAGTGCAATTAAATATAAAATAAAGGAAATTAAATATGAAATAAAAGAATTATGCTTATTTAAACTTCCGTAATCATGATGTTTGACGTGTTGATTTTAGTTTTATGCCTATGGGTTAATTGTCCTTTGCCCTGGATTATTTAATATGTCCGTCTGGTTTTTCTCCATAACAGTCCATCAGTCATAAATATAAAGTGCGAGTGTCCTCGTCAAATTATCCTTATACCCGAAGTCAAATATTCCAACTAATTGGGGACTTAAACTGTAACAAGGTTTTATTACTTTGTTATCAATTATGCCAAGTGTCCTTGTACATAATTTCACCCTTGTTTTAATAATTCTAGTGGCTATTAATCCATTCCCGTGTCCGGTTAAATGAACGATTATTCGTACATATAAATACCCCGCCCATCGTGTCCGATCGAGTGTAAATGGTTATTTATAGGGACGCCCAATTATAAATCTTTATATTAACATTAACAAACTATCATTTAGTTAAACAAATATAAAGCCCATTAATAGCCCATAGTCTAATTTCCACAAGTGTCGTTCTTTTGTCCAAACCCCAATTATGGTACAAAGCCCAATTACCCAATTTTAATATTTTTAGCCCAACATCATGATTACTTCGGATTAAATAAGCATAATAATAACTTAGCTACGAGTCATTAATGTAAAAAGGTTGAACATAACTTACAATGATTAAAAATAGCGTAGCGTTACACGGACAGAATTTCGACTTACACCCTTACAACATTCGCTAACATACCCTTATTATTAGAATTATAATTAAAATTAAAATTAAAATATTTATATTACGTTTACATTTAGAGAAAGAGAGATTTTAGGATATATTTTTTGTCGAACTGCGTTGGCTTTTATAGGAATTTGAGTCCAGAAGAACTCCGCGAGTCGCGTAATTTTTTGCCTTCAAACTCCGCAACTCGCGGAGTTTGAAATTACAGCTCACCCAGCTTTGGCTCTTTGTTTGCCGACGATTTATAAATATATTAATATATATATATTAATTTTAAGAAATAATTATATTTTATATTATATTTATATACATAGTTAACTTGTAATTTTTAGTCCGTTGTGTCGAGTGTTGAGAGTTGACTCTGGTCCCGGTTCCGGATTTTCGAACGTCCTTGCGTACAATTTAGTATCTTGTACTTTGCGTTTTGAATCTTGTACTCTTGCAATTTTGAGACGTTTCTTATCAATAATTGGAACCTCTTTGATTGTATTTTGTACTTTTGAGCTTTTTGGTCGTTTGCGTCTTCAATTCGTCGAATCTGTCTTTTGTCTTCACCTTTTATTATTTAAACGAATATCACTTTTAAATAGAACAATTGCAACTAAAAGCTTGTCTTTCTTGAGGAATAATGCTATGAAATATATGTTCGTTTTTAGCATTATCAACATATCATATCGACCCATCTATATATATTATTTGGAACAACCATAGACACTCTATATCCAGTAATGCTTAAGTTAGCTATACAAGGTTGAGGTTGATTCCAAAATAATATATATACTTTGATTTGTGATCGAGTCTCAGACTTGTAGACACTGGATCGTGGATTGATTCGAGATAATATATATTGATTTATTTCTGTGCATCTAACTATGGACAACTAGTTGTAGATTACTAGCGTTGGACCGCTAATTTAATAAACTTAAATCATTAAAATGTAATAAAAAAATTTTGTGAATATATTTCGATCATACTTTGATATATATGTATATATTCGTTATAGGTTCGTGAATCGATCCGTGGCCAAGTCTTAAATTCCGACGAAGTAAAAATCTGTGAAAGTGAGTTATAGTCCCACTTTTAAAATCTAATATTTTTGGGATGAGAATACATGCAGTTTTATAAATGTTTTACAAAATAGACACAAGTATGTGAAACTACATTTTATGGTTGAATGATCAAAATTGAATATGCCCCTTTTAGCTTGGTAGCCTAAGAATTAGGGAACTGGCCCCTAATTGACGCGAATCCTAAAGGTAGATCTACGGGAACTAACAACCCCCATTCTGGAATTTGGAATGCTTTAGTACTTCGAGTTTATCATGTCCGATGGGTGTCCCGGAATGATGGGGATATTCTATATGCATCTTGTTAATGTCGATTACCAGGTGTTCACCATATGAATGATTTTTATACAGATAGCTATATGCCTGTATGTTACTTATGAAAAATGAAATCTTGTGGTCTATTATTATGAATTGATAACATATAGGTTAAACCTGTAACTCACCAACATTTTTGTTGACGTTTTAAACATTTTTATTCTCAGGTGGTTATTAAGAAGCTTCCGATGTTGCATGCTATATAAAGACAGGAATTGGAGTCTGCATGCTTGTATAATATTGTTTAAAAACTGCATTCGTAGAATTTAATCGATGTGTAATATTATTGTAAACCATTATGTAATGGTCGTGTGTAAAGCGTTATATTCTGCATTATCATTACCTGATAATCTACGTCATGCTTTAAAAACCTTTATAGATAAAATAAAGGTTATGGTTTATTTTTAAAATCGAATGCAGTCTTTGAAAAACGTCTCATATAGAGGTGAAAACCTCGCAAAGAAATCAATTAATTTGAAACGTTTATAATCGCTATGAACGGGACATTTCTTCGAGGGACTTGAACTAGTGGAGTGTTCCATTTAGTATAATTGAATAAAGGATTTTTTGATATGAAATGATTTCCGGCTATCGGATGGTATTCTAATTACATAGAATATCTATATATATAGGGCAAAAGATTTCGTAGATTGCGGAGGAATTTACAGAATATGTCAGGCAAAGTTTACAGTAACAAATACACTAAGATATGAATTAGCAGATACGCTAAGATATGAATTTTGTCTATACACTATTCATGCAATCAATGCAATAAGATGTGTCTAGACTAAGAATGATAAGCATGTAATTTCTGACAAAAATGATAAGCAAAACTTTTGACATGCAGACACGGTCGAAGTCCAGACTCATTAATGCACCTTATCAACTATCAGTTAGACACACTAATGCAAGACCTGGTTCGCTAAGACCACTGCTCTGATACCACATGAGACGACCCGTCCTAATCTATAAGGATGAATACAATAACATATGATTACATTGCGAGGTATTTGACCTCTATATGATACATTTTACAAACATTGCATTCATTTTAAAAGAAAAACTTTCATTTCATCGAAAGTTGATAGGCATGCATACCATTTCATAATATCCAACTATAAATGACCTAATCTTTCATTTGCTTAATCATAATCTTTAATGAACTTAAAGACTTGAATGCAACGTCTTTGAAATATGCCATGAATGACCCCAAGTAATATCTTTAAAATGAGCAAATGCACAGCGGAAGATTTCTTTCAATCCTGAGAATAAACATGCTTTAAAGTGTCAACCAAAAGGTTGGTGAGTTCATTAGTTTATCATCAATATTCTTTCCATCATTTTTAATAGACCACAAGATTTCATATTTTCATTTCTCATAAACATCATGCATGCATGCATATAGCCATCTGCATAAAAATCATTCATATGGATTGAACACCTGGTAACCGACATTAACCATAATGCATAGAATATCCCCATAGACATCGTCGTCTGTATAATAATCTCGAAGTACTAAAGCCATCCATAGACATGAATGGGGGTTGTTAGTCCCAATAGATCTATCTTTAGGATTCGCGTCAATTAGGGGCCATTTCCCTAATTCTTATATTACTAGACTTGAAGGGCGATATTCGATTTCGATAATCCAACCATATAATGTAATTTCGATTACTTATGTCTATTTCGTAAAACGTTTATAAAAGCAGCGCATGTACTCTCAGTCCCAAAAAAATATATTGCAAAAGCATTTAAAAAGGGAGCAAATGAAACTCACAATACTGTATTTCGTAGTAAAAATACATATGACGACATTGAACAACGCAAGGTTGGCCTTGGATTTACGAACCTATATTAAGTATATATATTCATATGTTGGTCAATATCTGTCTAACAATTTAGGTAAAGTCATAGTGTATCACAATCCTAATGCTCGAGACTGATATGCAAAAGTTGACAAAAGTCAATTTGACCCAAAATGACTTTCAAAATTTATACATGTTTATTATATAAGTTAAATATAGCCGTTTTATATATTTAAATATATTAAACAGATTTTATTAGAGTAAATAATATAAATCATTTATTAATACATAAAAATTTATATTAAAATTTATATATAATAAAAATATACTTTTATATATCTTAAGTAATAAAATTTGTAAAGTTTATTTAATATCATAAAAATATAATGGTACGTATTATTAATGTAATTATATTAGATGTGGTAAAATATCTTGGTATCACATGTTCATTTGAGAAAATAATATTGATAATAATAAATAAAAGTTGTATTATTTTGTGATAATAATAATATTAATTGTAATAATAACAATATTTATTTTTACTAATGATAATAATAATTTTTAAATTTAATAATAATCTTTAATAATAATACCAATGTCATAATAATAATATTACTAATAATGATAAAAATATTATAATCATGTTAATGATAATAACAATGTTAATAAAATTTGTTGTTATTAATAATACTAATAATAATAAAAGTGATAATTTAAATAAAAATATAAGGTTTAAGATTTATAATGATATTTTCTAACAATCATGATAATTATAATAATAACGATACTTTTTAATATTAACTGTAGTAATAATAATATTTTATATAAAAATAATAATTCTAGTCAAAATGATAACTATTAATAATAATAATGCTAAAATGATTGTAATAATGATATTTTATAATAACAATGATATTTCTTAATAAAAATGATAATTTTAATAAAAATGATGGTTTCAACATTAATGATACTTTTAATAATAATAATAATAACGATAAAAATAATAAAATGATAGTTTTGATAAAAATATTAATTATTTTAATAATAATAATAGTAGTAGTAATAATAATAATAATAATAATAATAATAATAATATTGATTATTAAATAATGATAATAACGACGATAACGATAACGATAACGATAACGATAACGATAACGATAACGATAACGATAATAATAATCATTTTAAAAATAATACCTAAAATTATAGATAATTCAATTGACGATATCTTTTAATCCGTTCATCGAAATCATACGCTTTCTAAATGAAAAATTATTAATTTTTCGCCAGCTTTCTAACGACATGCATATCATATACCTTATTTCAGTCGCATATGTATCAAATTCACAAATCACCAAAACTATCTAACGACGAAAGTTTAACATAAAAGCATGCATAAACATATATACTCGAGCACTAGTCAGGGATACACTATTAATATATAAAAGATAGGATATGAGTGCTCACGTATCAATATTGTGATTCAATATTGTAAAAAAGTATGTAGACACAACGGAGACGATAAACACTAGGTTGACCTCACGAGCATACCCCCGAACCATACCCATCACCTCCATAGCGATAACCCATAATTTCCTTAGCTCTATCCCTCTCAAAAACTCATTTTGAAATGACTCGTTCATGACTCCGTCGTAGTATTTTATCTAAAATACTAATAATAGTACTACAAATATTAATATTTTGAGATTAATAATAATACTAATCTTTTATTAATAATAATATTACTATAAATAATAAAATAAATATATACTACGGAGTACTTCAGTAAGATAGAGAGATGTGAGTGTGTGTGATTAAATGAACCGAAACCGATGCATTTTATAGACTTTAGCCAATAAACCTCCCCATGCGATCGCATGGGGATTGAGCTTTAGGGCCATGCGATCGCATGGTACCTATTTCCAGCTCACATCGCATTTTAAAGGCTGCCGACACTCGTTATATTATTATATATATAATATATTTAATTTATATAATTAATTATACATTATATTATATTTACGTGCATAGTTAGATTGTAACATTTGTTCCAATGACTCGTACGTTGTCACTCGACTAATGTCCTGGTTCCGGCACTTTTGTAAGTTTAGAAAATTGATACTTTACATTTCGTGACGTGTACCGTTATTAGTAAGTAGACTTAAATCAACAATAAACTATATCATTCGAGATGTAACTTGAGTAATCGAGTGTTTTAGTCATTTGCTTCTACAAATCAATGTCTCGTTAATTACTAAAATAATATATATAAATTCTTTATTATAAAATAATAATATAATCAAAAATGTTTTTCATTAATATATTTCATTACGTTATGAAGTATATATATTGACATTCGAAAATATATTTAATATTATTTAAATTCTTTATTAGAGTAAATAAATATAACATTTTACCACGTTATATTATTATTTAAGAATATATTAATTTGTATATCTTATATATATTTGAAATATTTTAATAATATAATATCAAACTGATTATATTAAAATTTATTTGATTTAAAGATTGAAATAGAAATCATTATTTCATAAAACGTTTTTAATAAAATCATATGTAACTCATAACGAGTTTTAAGTTTTTAAGTTATCGTTTACTATTGAAGCATAAGATAAAGTCCAATAGTTAATATAAACGTATGAAATCGTCTTAATGTAAAATGTCAAATGAGTTTATCTAATCGACGAACCTTATCCCATTTATTTATTTTATATGATCAATCATTATGAAAGCTAAATAATTAACTTTATCAAAAGACACGAGGAAAATATTGTAAAGTAATTATTAGAGATCAAACAGGAATCTCCACTAACTTTTGTCTAACACTCGTTAATTGATACCTTGTTCTCATTTGTAAAATACTTTACCAATTATTCCGAATACCGTTAAATATGAACGATTTCTCAAATCAACGTGGACCTCACAATAAAGACTCATAATCATACAATGTATCTGATAAATTCATCATTAGATATTATCTTCTAATTTCCCGATAAACATATTGAAACAAGTACGTTCATGTAAAGTATTATACGTTTAATACTTTGTTAATATTCTTAAGTTATAATATACATATATATAATCATATTCATTTATATAATGGTTCGTGAATCGTCGAAATTTGGTCGAGGTTAAATGAATGTATGAACATAGTTTAAAATTTTTGAGATTCTACATTACAGACTTTGCTTATCGTATCAGAAACATATAAAGATTAAAGTTTAAATTTGGTAGAAAATTTCCGGGTTGTCACATGAAGAAAGGTGTGTTGAAAATGAATGACAAAAAGCCTTTAAATAGAAATGAAATTTGCCTGCAAATGGCTGGCAGGCCATTTGGCAAGCTGTTTGCAGGGCCCGTTTGCTAAGGCAGCCCATTTTTGGTGGCCGTTTGCTTGGGCTGTTTGGCAGCCCATTTCCCATTATGGCAGGCCGTTTGGCAAGCCGTTTGGCCTGCCTGGCTTGATGAATTTACTGGGTCATAACTTAGTTTCTTGTCTTTCACCGTTTTCGCTCTAGAATCTTCATTAGCTTCGATTTTCTTGATTCTTTTTGCATCGTCTTTGTAATTACTTTATCTACAAATTTAACTGAAAAAAGCGATTATTTTTCCGATAAAGTTTGGAACTTTATGCTTTTGGGACTCAATATCGGGGGTAAAAACGTGACTTTTTAGCCGATATCAATTACATCTCCAGATGGGTCGAAGCCCAAGCATTTACAATCAATGATGCCAAGGTCCTCACCAACTTCCTGAGGAGACTCTTCTGCCGATTCGGAGCTCCCCGCGCTATAATAAGTGATAGAGGCACACACTTCTGTAATACCCAATTTATGAAGGTGATGCAACAATACGGAGTTACCCACAAGATGTCCAGTGTCTATCACCCACAGACTAACGGGCAAGCAGAGGTCACTAACAGAGAACTCAAGAGAATTCTAGAACACACAGTCGGCCATCATGGGAATAAATGGGCTGAAAAACTAGATGATGCTCTATGGACATTCCGGACTGCTTACAAGAATCCTCTAGGAACTACACCCTACCGCATGATCTATGGAAAAGAATGTCACCTTTCGCTGGAACTAGAGTATAAAGCTCTCTAGACATTGAAAACATGTAACCTTGATCCTTCAGTAACCGCTAGGCATCGGAAGATGCAGATGAATGAACTCGCTGAATTAAGAGACCAAGCGTATGAGATATGACGACCCGGGAATTTCCGACTAAATTTAAACTTAATCTTTATATGATTTCGATACGATAAGCAAGGTCTGTAATGTTGAATCTCAAAAAATTTCGAACTAGTTTATATATACATTTGACCTTTGACTATTCCCGACAATTCACGAACCATTGGGTGTAAATATATATATATATATATATATATATATATATATATATATATATATATATATATATATATATATATATATATATATATATATATATATATATAATTGGATATGTATAAGTGACTATATTATTATTATTACAATTAATATTATTATTATCATTAATAATATTAATATAATTATAACTACTAAGATCATTATTATTTTTATTATTATCACTATTAGTAATTAAATTTATTAAAATTATCATTATTGATATTATCATATTATTAATTATTATTACTAGTCACTTTATCAATAATACTAATAATATTATTATTAGTATTATTAATTGTATTAATATATTTACACTTATTAATTAACAAAATATAAGAATCAGATATATTTATACTGATATATATATATATATATATAAATACATACATATATAAAAATATACAGATAATTATATACAAATATATATTTAGATAATAATGCGGTTATATATATAAATTGATACATATAAAAATACGTAATCAGTTTCCTATCTCCATCAAGGTGTTCCCTAAATTGATTCATGACTGTAACATAGTACAAATCATCACCAATTAAGTCATGTTAACAAACAAAATCAACTGTAACAGATTGTATTTTTCTTAATTTTTCTTCTGACAGAATCAAAAATTGTCGAGCTAATCAAACTAGTGAACTAGTGATAATTGAGATACATTAGCTGTGATTATAATTGATAAGCTCTATAGACACTTTAAAAGGTATAATCAAAATAAAACACTGAAGAATAATAAAACAGACTCGCCACCATCATCTTCATTCGAAGATCAAACCTGCTGATACTATCCATGTTCCTGCTACTTGTTAAAGATCAACAAGAACCACCACAAACCATTTGCCTCTCTTAAGTTAGAACCGAATACCATGTAAACCCAATCACGATACCATCACCTTTCCTTCTTCAAACTAATCAACCATCTCAACCACCCATATCCCCACCTTGTGCAATCAAGAACCACCCCATTATCATCTCTATTTTCTTCCTTTCATTTTCTTCTCCCTTTCATTTTTTTGTGTGAGCATAACCAAGCATCCATCGACTACAATTAACAAATTCCTACTGCTATACGTGTACACTGCTGCACCTGCTCCAACGATTCTGTTTTGAACAAACAACCATCTCGCCACTTTCATCTTTTCTTCTTTCTAACTTCGACAACCTAGTAAGTGACTACTATTCTTTTACAGTCGTCCAAACAACATAAACCTGGTGCTAGTATCGAATGAATTAGACAACTATGTGCTTCAACCGAGAAACAAACAAATCGATATCCATTATTGTTTAAACTATAGCGATAATAAGTAATGATATGATGATGCTCACAATTTAAAAGTTGACAACTTGGAAATAGCTTATGCTACTTTACAGCACATCAACGAGAGATTTATGGGAACAAAAATTAAATTCCCTGGCCTACCAAAGTGATGTAACATGAATTATTGAATTTTTTTTTCTTCTTGTCGATTCTTTTATAGAGGGAAAGTATTGATAATGAGGTGTAGTGATATGATGAGCTGTAAAGGTACGACTTTAATGTGATTAATAAATTCGTTCTTGTTGTTTGCTTAAAATCAAAACCTACTCCATGATTGGGTCGAGATTTTTCCTCACAGCCGAATCCCTTTTAATTTGCTTGAACATATGAAGTGGACTATTTTAGTGATGGGCCGAAACACATATTCAACCACTCCACTTTGTTTGTTAAAAGTTATAAGTATATTACTATATACTTAATCTAATATTAAAGGTGTCGGTGACTTTTACCTAGTGGGGTGGTTAAAGGAGAAGTGATGTAATACTCATTCAAAACGAACTTGGTATTCATCTATGGAGTATGTTAAATCGTTTTGTTCATGTCAAATACACTCGAGATATACCTGTTGGGCTGCATCATGACGGGCTGAAGGGGTTTAATTGTTTCTGTTTGAATCACTGAATTAATATTGGGCTCTTAAGGAAACGGGTCCACATGTTACAAGTTCATATAATTTTTTTTCTTGCTGTTCGATTACTTTATCCTATTATGATGATGATGAACGAAAATTATGGAGATGATAACATGATCATGATGATGTTATCAGAGAAGATGATGATGATGACTAGATGATTGTGTTATGATTGATGATAATACATGATGGAAAATAAATGATGATCATATAAAAATAATGATGAAGATGTTAGTGAATGGCTTATGTGTAAAGTTCAAATATAAAAGAAAAGGGGATGAACGAATTACAACAAGATTTATTCCTCTGTTGGGCCAAAATCTTCTATTTCCTGTGGGCCGAGGTTAAACATGGGTTAAAATATTTAAGCTGGGCCTTGGTTGTTTATTTTGTTGGGCTATAGATGGGAACAGAAACATACGTGATATATATATTAGGATGGGAATTAAAACTGAAAAGCATTGGACAGTTCAGTGGTTGGGTGTGTTTGTGTTAACCGAGAGGTCGCGGGTTCGAGCCCTGTCTTTGACATTTTTTTTTTGGAAAGCTTTTGAGGTAGTAATTTCATTTCCATTTATTACTATTATTATTATTATTATTATTATTATTATTATTATTATTATTATTATTATTATTATTATTATTATTATTATTATTATTATTATTATTATTATTATTATTATTATTATTATTATTATCATTATCATTATTATTTTTATTATTATCATAAGTACTATTATTATTATTAGTAGTATTATTATCATTATAGATGTTAAAATAAATATTAGTATTATTATTATTTGAAAAATCATTTTTTTTATAGTTATTATTATTAGTAGTATTATCATTATAATCAAAAACGACTCTTATTACTATTATTGATAGTATGTTACCAAATAAACATTTCGTATATAAAAATATACTTTTAGTAATATTACATATAAGTAAGTATTAATCACGTTAACATTTTTATATAGATATTCATATATAACAAAATAAGTATTTTTAATATAATATTAACAAAATATATATTAATATAACTATATAAATATTAGTCATTATAAATGTATATACACAAATTAAATATATACATATATAAGTTATAATATATGAAATTATTCAATTATGATTATAAGTATTAATATATATATATATATATATATATATATATATATATATATATATATATATATATATATATATATATATATATATATATATATATATATATATAATGATATAGGTTCGTGAATCCGAGGCCAACCCTATAATTGTTCAATGTCGTCATATGTATTTTTAATACAAAATACAGTATGGTGAGTTTCATTACTCCCTTTTTAAATGCTTTTGCAATATATATTTTTGGAACTGAGAATACATGCGCTGCTTTTATAAATGTCTTACGAAATAGATACAAGTAATCGAAATTACATTATATGGTTGAATGATCGAAGCCGAATATGCCCCTTTTGCTTGGTAACCTAAGAATTAGTAAACCAGTCTACTAATTGAAGAGAATCCTAAAGATAGATCTATTGGGCCTAACAAACCCCATCCGTTGTAGCGGATGCTTTAGTACTTCAATGTTGTTTTATATGTCCGATGGATGTCCCGGAATGATAGGGGATATTCTTATATGCATCTTGTTAATGTCGGTTACCAGTTGTTCAATCCATATGAATTATTTTTGTCTCTATGCATGGGACGTATATTTATGAGAACTGGAAATGAAATTCTTGTGGTCTATTAAAATAATGGAAATGATTGTTTATGATAAACTAATGAACTCACCAACCTTTTGGTTGACACTTGAAAGCATGTTTATTCTCAGGTACGAAAGAAATCTTCCGCTTTGCATTTGCTTATTTTAGAAATATTACTTGGAGTCATTCATGGCATATTTCAAAAGACGTTGCATTTGAGTCGTCTAGTTCATCAAGATTGTTATTAAGTCAATTATAGTTAGATATATTATGAATGGGTATGCATGCCGTCAACTTTCGTTGTAGAGAAAGATTGTCATTTAAAATCGAATGCAATGTTTGTAAAATGTATCATATAGAGGTCAAGTACCTCGCAATGTAACCAAATGTAATGTATTCGTCCAGATGGATTAGGACGGGTCACTACAGTTGGTATTAGAGCGGTGGTCTTAGCGAACCAGGTTTGCATTAGTGTGTCTAACTGATAAGTCGTTAGGATGCAATAGTGAGTCTGGACTTCGACTGTGTCTGCATGTCAAAAGTTTTGCTTATCATTTCGGGTCGAAAATTACCTGCTTATCAATATTAGGGAATCACTTACTTATCATTCTTAGTCTAGACACATCATACTGCAATGATTACATGAATAGTGTATAGACAAAAATTCATATCTTAGCGTATCTGCTAATTCATATCTTAGCGTATCTGTTATTGTTACCTTTGCCTGACAGATTCCGTAGATTCCTCCGTAACTTATGGAATTTTAGTATTATACATGCATATGTAAATTATGTGTTGCAGGGTACTAATCTACATCTTATAATCTATTTCTTATCAAAAATCCTTCATCTGTTCGTACGAGATGAATCCCTCAACTAGTTTGAGTCCCTCAGATTCCGATAGCTATTCCGATAGTTATTCCGACAGCTATTCCGACACGAATGTTCACCTAAGCTCCGATAGCAGCGTCACCAGAAGGAATCAAATAATCAGCCATCCCCAATTAATCTGATGGGTTCGTAGACGACTTAATCAATGGAGACGCGAAGAAGGCGATCCTTTCCACCAACCAAATTGCCCTCTTAGCGAAGAACCTGAAGCACTTACCGGTGAACCTATCCGAAACACCATTTTCTCTCTCATTTCCAAAGTATCCCGCCATGATTATATACTTTCTCAAATTCAAAACCTTATTCACTCGCTCGTTCCTACCGACAATCATCCCAGAGTAATAAGTCAACGAGCTTCACGCTCGAGTAATCAATTTAGAAAAAACATGGTGCAAAACTTACCAGTTTCAACAACGGCACCGGCAACACCAGTACCACCAATAACAGCATCTGCAGCACAAGCCTCAACACTACACGCCTAAAATTCAAAGTCTGTACCTCCAGCATAATCATCATACTACATGATGTCCTACCTCGATTATCTTCATTCTATATGACGTTCTACATCATTTATCTTCGTTCGACATGGCGATTATGTAATCTCTAATGTTTTAGAGATTATTTATTCTAAGTTCCATCCGAAAAATCAAATGAGATTAATATCATATTAACGTATTAAATCTATATTACATCTGAAGAAAACATATATGTATATATATTTTCATAAAGATTGTAATTAAAAATTCTTTTGTACAAACTGTTAATAATGAAAATATTTTAACGGGTAGGTAATACCCGAGGAATATTTAGATTTCATATTAATAAGTACACTGTACATTCTTTCAAATCTAATTCAACAGTCATTTACTATCCTATTTACAACCACCGATATACGTATCCATTTAACGCAGAATAACCCTTTTCATTCAATTTCATATTTAGATTTTGATTTACCAGAACCCAACAAGTGGCATAATGAAGAAAATATTGGACGAAATAAAAAATTGTTAGAAACAAACAAATTAACTATAAGAAATTTTGTAAAGAATCCACGCTAACGAAATCCTAGCTAACTGTTAATTCCGTATTACATTTTAATTATCGCAATTTATTTATCGCAATTTAATTATCGCAATTTATTTAATCGCAATTTTAATTCTCTCAATTTTATTTATCGTCATTTAATTTCTGTTATTTATTTTACGCACTTTATTTATCGTCATTTAAATACTGTTATTTACGCATTTAAATATCGGGACACGTATACAAGGTTTTGACATATCATATCGACGCATCTATATATATTATTTAGAATTACCATAGACACTCTATATGCTGTAATGATCGAGTTCACTATACAAGGTTGAGGTTGATTCTCAAATAATATATATACTTTGAGTTGTGATCGAGTCTGAGACATGTACACGGGTCACGATACGTATTAATCAATTCGAATATTATATATTAAACTATATATGAATTATTGGACTGTTAACTGTGGACTACAAACTGTGGACTAATGACATTGGACAATTAAAATGAATTAAAATATTGATTATAACATATGAAACTAAACATTTCTTCAAGTTTGCCACTTGATTTCATCTTAAACCTCATTTGTATCTTGACAATTACAATCTACGTTCAAACCTTTCATAATTCTTGGAAAAACACCTCAATCGAGAGAATGAACCAACTGCATCTCATCTACGGAAGGAAAGATTTATGCATATAGTTATGCACCTGAAAAACTCTCGGAAACTGAGTAAACGTTTAACACATAGCTGTTTTAATTCCTTTAGTGTTATTAATACCGAAAATAACTTTGTAACTCCTGTTCGAGATAGCCAGTTTTGTCACAGCTCCAGCAAGTCAACTTCGACTTTTCGTTTGAAACAACCTTATTATAACCTTGATATATATGCGTGCTCTATTATTGTTATCGGGAAACCTTTTATATTCCATCATATTACCAGCAGACGTACCAGCAACCTTGTTGCTCCTTGGCTTAAATCTCTTCGACAAATCACTATATTTATCTATTGAAGTCTTATCATGAACTCATCGGCATCTTGTAACGAGAATTGCCATACCAAGTACCGGGAAATCAGAAATCAGTATTTTGAATCTTGCAGCGTTTCTATATCAAAAGTTATATGTATACATATAACATTTATCCCTTAGAATTATGATCTCTCATCCTGAAACTCTGAACAAATTACAAGGACTAAACTTGTACATAAAGAATTCCGATGATTCTGTTTCTGATGAAATCTTTAGCGAATACCTTACTCCTTAATCGCTCTAAATCATTGTGAATGAATTTCTTCATCACACTTTAAATCTAAAATTCTACGATGCTATCGTATCTTTCCTTATAAATATCCTCAATATTTCTGAAGATATCTTCATAAATATTCTTGTCCGATATTAATAATCTCTCCCCGCTATCTTTGTTATATCATAAAAGAAAACTATTTTTAGTTTCTAAATCTCTGAAAACGTAGAGTTTGAATTATGAATGTTTTTAAGTAGTGTTGGAAATTGATGCATGAGTTAGTATAATATAATGACACTTGATCAACGTGATTATATTACAGTAAGTCATGTTGAGTTTCTAATGGGACGTGATGATTCACATATCATAACGTCATCATGTGCCATGTTACATAACTCTTTCATTCTGTTTAACTTTTGAACATATCAAGAAAGTATATTCTTGATAGTTCTATTCTCAGTGACTCTGGTAATTTGACAAATTAAATCTTGCTATTACGTTCTTTCTTGTTTAGAACATTAAGTTCATTCGAAACTCCATACTTACGAATTCTGGACCGTTATTCGCTTTACTAGAGATCAAGAAGATAATAAAAAGGCAAAGAGCTCCAAAATATAAGGGAAGATATAAAACTCAATAACAATACAGAGGTTATAAACCGTGGATATTAATACGAATAACAATATAAAGACACTGTATAATTAAGAATAGTATCACCCCAAGGTAATAGTATAAGTAAACAGATTTTTCTGGTGGAAAATTGAAAAGAAGGATGACAGAAGTGACAATTAGAAAAATATCAAGGATTAGAATGGGATTAAGCATTATCACAATCTTTTGGATGTATAAACTAAGAAAGAAAGAATAGGGATGGTGAAAATAATGGAACGAAAGAGTTTAAATTATAATAGAAATATCAGACGTAGTAATTGAGACAGATCATCGCATTTAATTAAAGAGATCTTAATTTCCTTAAATCTCGAAGAATCAGATCATATAGGTTTCCAAGATTTTCTTCTGAATCCCTTGAATTCCGGAATTCAACCCTGACTACGTCAAAAATTAAGACAAATCTTTAATTTCTTCATTTCACTCTTTTGTGATAGCTTCACTCCTACTCTTCACATAAACGGATTGTTTCATCCATATTACTTACTGATGAGAAAAACTCTATTTATCAACTCATATTCGTCATGAAGACATTCTTATCGTTAGCCATGACGACCTCACTCAAATTTCGGGACGAAATTTCTTTAACGGGTAGGTACTGTGACGACCCGGGAATTTCCGACTAAATTTAAACTTAATCTTTATATGATTTCGATATGATAAGCAAGGTCTGTAATGTTGAATCTCAAAAAATTTCTAACTAGTTTATATATACATTTGACCTTTGACTATTCCCGACGATTCACGAACCATTGGGTGTATATATATATATATATATATATATATATATATATATATATATATATATATATATATATATATATATATATATATATATATATAATTGGATATGTATAAGTGACTATATTATTATTATTACAATTAATATTATTATTATGATTAATAATATTAATATAATTATAACTACTAAGATCATTATTATTTTTATTATTATCACTGTTAGTAATTAAATTTATTAAAATTATCATTATTGATATTATCATATTATTAATTATTATTACTAGTCAATTTATCAATAATACTAATAATATTATTATTTGTATTATTAATTGTATTAATATATTTACACTTATTAATTAACAAAATATAAGAATCAGATATATTTATACTGATATATATATAAATACATACATATATAAAAATATACAGATAATTATATACAAATATATATTTAGATAATAATACGGTTATACATATAAATTGATACAGATAAAAATACGTAATCGGTTTCCTATCTCCATCAAGGTGTTCCCTAAATTCATTCATGACTGTAACATAGTACAAATCATCACCAATTAAGTCATATTAACAAACAAAATCAACTTTAACAGATTGTATTTTTCTTATTTTTTCTTCTGACAGAATCAAAAATTGTCGAGCTAGTCAAACTAGTGAACAAGTGATAATTGAGATACATTAGCTGTGATTATAATTGATAACCTCTATAGACACTTTAAAAGGTGTAATCGAAATAAAACACTGAAGAATAATAAAACAAACTCGCCACCATCATCTTCATTCGAAGATCAAACCTGCTGCTACTATCATTGTTCCTGACACTCGTTAAAGATCAAAAAGAACCACCACAAACCATTTGCCTCTCTTAAGTTAGAACCGAATACCATGTAAACCCAATCACGATACCATCACCTTTCCTTCTTCAAACTAATCAACCATCTCAACTACCCATATCACCACCTTGTGCAATCAAGAACCACCCCATTATAATCTCTATTTTCTTCCTTTCATTTTCTTCTCCCTTTCATTTTTCTGTGTGAGTATAACCAAGCATCCATCGACTACAATTAATAAATTCCTGCTGCTATACGTGTACACTGCTGCACCTGCTCCAATGATTCTGTTTTGAACAAACAACCATCTCGCCACTTTCATCTTTTCTTCTTTCTAACTTCGACAACCTAGTAAGTGACTACTATTCTTTTACAGTCGGCCAAACAACATAAACCTGGTGCTAGTATCGAATGAATTAGACAACTATGTGCTTCAACTGAGAAACAAACAAATCGATATCCATTGTTGTTTAAACTATAGCGATAATAAGTAATGATATGATGATGCTCACAATTTAAAAGTTGACAACTTGGAAATAGCTTATGCTACTTTACAGCACATCAACGAGAGATTTATAGGAACAAAAATTAAATTTCATGGCCTACCAAAGTGATGTAACATGAATTATTGATTTTTTTTTCTTCTTGTCAATTCTTTTATAGAGGGAAAGTATTGATAATGAGGTGTAGTGATATGATGAGCTGTAACGGTACGGCTTTAACGTGATTAATAAATTCATTCTTGTTGATTGCTTAATACCGAAACCTACTCCATGATTGGGTCGAGATTTTTCCTCACAGCCGAATCCCTTTTAATTTGCTTGAACATATGAAGTGGAGTATTTTAGTGCTGGGCCGAAACACATATTCAACCACTCCACTTTGTTTGTTAAAAGTTATAAGTATATTACTATATTTAATCTAATATTAAAGGTGTCGGTGACTTTTACCTAGTGGGGTGGTTAAAGGAGAAGTGATGTAATACTCATTCAAAACGAACCTGGTATTCATCTATGGAGTATGTTAAATCGTTTTGTTCCTGTCAAATACACTCGAGATATACATGTTCGGCTGCATCATGATGGGTAGAAGGGGTTTAATTGTTTTTGTTTGAATCACTGAATTAATATTGGGCTCTTAAGGAAACGGGTCCACATGTTACAAGTTCATATAATTTTTTTTCTTGCTGTTCGATTACTTTTTCCTATTATGATGATGATGAACGAAAATTATGGAGATGATAACATGATCATGATGATGTTATCAGAGAAGATGATGATGATGACTAGATGATTGTGTTATGATTGATGATAATACATGATGGAAAATAAATGATGATCATATAAAAATAATGATGAAGATGTTAGTGAATGTCTTATGTGTACAGTTTAAATATAAAAGAAAAGGGGACGAACGAATTACAACAAGATTTATTCCTCTATTGGGCCAAAATCGTCTATTTCGTGTGGGCCAAGGTTAAACATGGGCCAAAATATTTAAGCTGGGCCTTGGTTGTTTAGTTTGTTGGGCTATAGATGGGAACAGAAACATACAGGATATATATATTAGGATGGGAATTAAAACTGAAAAGCATTGGACAGTTCAGTGGTTGGGTGTGTTTGTGTTAACCGAGAGGTTGCGGTTTCGAGCCCTGTCTTTGACATTTTTTTTTTGGAAAGCTTTTGAGGTAGTAATTTCATTTCCATTTATTATTATTATTATTATTATTATTATTATTATTATTATTATTATTATTATTATTATTATTATTATTATTATTATTCTTATTATTATTATTATTATTATTATTATTATCATTATCATTATTATTTTTATTATTATCATAAGTACTATTATTATTATTAGTAGTATTATTATCATTATAGATGTTAAAATAAATATTAGTATTATTATTATTTGAAAAATCATTATTTTTATAGTTATTATTATTAGTAGTATTATCATTATAATCAAAAACGACTCTTATTACTATTATTGATAGTATGTTACCAAATAAACATTTTGTATATAAAAATATACTTATAGTAATATTACATATAAGTAAGTATTAATCACATTAACATTTTTATATAGATATTCATATATAACAAAATAAGTATTTTTAATATAATATTAACAAAATATATATTAATATAACTATATAAATATTAGTCATTATAAATGTATATACACAAATTAAATATATACATATATAAGTTATAATATATGAAATTATTCAATTATGATTATAGGTATTAATATATTAATATATATATATATATATATATATATATATATATATATATATATATATATATATATATATATATATATATATATATAAATGATATAGGTTCGTGAATCCGAGGCCAACCCTATAATTGTTCAATGTCGTCATATGTATTTTTACTACAAAATACAGTATGTTGAGTTTCATTACTCCCTTTTTAAATGCTTTTGCAATATATATTTTTGGGACTAAGAATACATGGGCTGCTTTTATAAATGTTTTACAAAATAGACACAAGTAATCGAAACTACATTATATGGTTGAATGATCGAAGCCGAATATGCCCCTTTTGTTTGGTAACCTAAGAATTAGTAAACCAGTCTACTAATTGACGCGAATCCTAAAGATAGATCTATTGGGCCTAACAAACCCCATCCATTGTAGCGGATGCTTTAGTACTTCGATGTTGTTTTATCATGTCCGATGGATGTCCCAGAATGATAGGGGATATTCTTATATGAATTTTGTTAATGTCGGTTACCAGGTGTTCAATCCATATGAATGATTTTTGTCTCTATGCATGGGACGTATATTTATGAGAACTGGAAATAAA
Source organism: Rutidosis leptorrhynchoides (assembly GCF_046630445.1). NCBI lineage: Eukaryota > Viridiplantae > Streptophyta > Magnoliopsida > Asterales > Asteraceae > Rutidosis > Rutidosis leptorrhynchoides. Next base: position 155,575,683 of record NC_092342.1, read on the forward strand.
ATTCTTGTGGTCTATTAAAATAATGGAAATGATTGTTTATGATAAATTAATGAACTCACCAACCTTTTAGTTGACACCTGAAAGCATGTTTATTCTCAGGTACGAAAGAAATCTTCCGCTGTGCATTTGCTCATTTTAGAAATATTACTTAGAGTCATTCATGGCATATTTCAAAAGACGTTGCATTCGAGTCGTCGAGTTCATCAAGATTGTTATTAAGTCAATTATAGTTGGATATATTATAAAATGGTATGCATGCCATCAACTTTCGTTGTAGAGAAAGATTGTCTTTTAAAATCGAATGCAATGTTTGTAAAATGTATCATATAGAGGTCAAGTACCTCGCGATGTAACCAAATGTAATGTATTCGTCTAGATGGATTAGGACGGGTCACTACAAGAGACGTCATATATCTACAAGGAACGGATGAAGCTGATGAAATGTCCCGTTCTTATTGATTAAAAACGTTCCATATTAATTGATTTCGTTGCGAGGTTTTGACCTCTATATGAGACGTTTTTCAAAGACTGCATTCATTTTTAAAACAAACCATAACCTTTATTTCATAAATAAAGGTTTAAAAAGCTTTACGTAGATTATCAAATAATGATAATCTAAAATATCATGTTTACACACGACCATTACATAATGGTTTACAATACAAATATGTTACATCGAAATCAGTTTCTTGAATGCAGTTTTTACACAATATCATACAAACATGGACTCCAAATCTTGTCCTTATTTTAGTATGCAACAGCGGAAGCTCTTAATATTCACCTGAGAATAAACATGCTTTAAACGTCAACAAAAATGTTGGTGAGTTATAGGTTTAACCTATATATATCAAATCGTAACAATAGACCACAAGATTTCATATTTCAATACACATCCCATACATAGAGATAAAAATCATTCATATGGTGAACACCTGGTAACCGACATTAACAAGATGCATATATAAGAATATCCCCATCATTCCGGGACACCCTTCGGATATGATATAAATTTCGAAGTACTAAAGCATCCGGTACTTTGGATGGGGTTTGTTAGACCCAATAGATCTATCTTTAGGATTCGCGTCAATTAGGGTGTCTGTTCCCTAATTCTTAGATTACCAGACTTAATAAAAAGGGGCATATTCGATTTTGATAATTCAACCATAGAATGTAGTTTCACGTACTTGTGTCTATTTTGTAAATCATTTATAAAACCTGCATGTATTCTCATCCCAAAAATATTAGATTTTAAAAGTGGGACTATAACTCACTTTCACAGATTTTTACTTCGTCGGGAAGTAAGACTTGGCCACTGGTTGATTCACGAACCTATAACAATATATACATATATATCAAAGTATGTTCAAAATATATTTACAACACTTTTAATATATTTTGATGTTTTAAGTTTATTAAGTCAGCTGTCCTCGTTAGTAACCTACAACTAGTTGTCCACAGTTAGATGTACAGAAATAAATCGATAAATATTATCTTGAATCAATCCACGACCCAGTGTATACGTATCTCAGTATTGATCACAACTCAAACTATATATATTTTGGAATCAACCTCAACCCTGTATAGCTAACTCCAACATTCACATATAGAGTGTCTATGGTTGTTCCGAAATATATATAGATGTGTCGACATGATAGGTCGAAACATTGTATACGTGTCTATGGTATCTCAAGATTACATAATATACAATACAAGTTGATTAAGTTATGGTTGGAATAGATTTGTTACCAATTTTCACGTAGTTAAAATGAGAAAAAATTATCCAATCTTGTTTTACCCATAACTTCTTCATTTTAAATCCGTTTTGAGTGAATCAAATTGCTATGGTTTCATATTGAACTCTATTTTATGAATATAACAGAAAAAGTATAGGTTTATAGTCGGAAAAATAAGTTACAAGTCATTTTTGTAAAGGTAGTAATTTCAGTCGAAAGAACGACGTCTAGATGACCATTTTAGAAAACATACTTCCACTTTGAGTTTAACCATAATTTTTGGATATATTTTCATGTTCATAATAAAAATCATTTTCTCAGAATAACAACTTTTAAATCAAAGTTTATCATAGTTTTTAATTAACTAACCCAAAACAGCCCGCGGTGTTACTACGACGGCGTCAATCCGGTTTTACAGTGTTTTTCGTGTTTCCAGGTTTTAAATCATTAAGTTAGCATATCATATAGATATAGAACATGTGTTTAGTTGATTTTAAAAGTCGAGTTAGAAGGATTAACTTTTGTTTGCGAACAAGTTTAGAATTAACTAAACTATGTTCTAGTGATTACGAGTTTAAACCTTCGAATAAGATAGTTTTATATATATGAATCGAATGATGTTATGAACATGATTACTACCTCAAGTTTAGTAGGTAAACCTACTGGAAGTGACAAGAAATGATCTAGCTTCAAAGGATCTTGGATGGCTTGAAAGTTCTTGAAGTAGGATCATGACACAAAAACAAGTTCAAGTAAGATTTTTACTCGAATTAAGATAGTTTATAGTTATAGAAATTGAATCAAAGTTTGAATATGAATATTACCTTGAATAAGAAAGATAACCTACTGTATATAACAAAGGTTTCTTGATCTTAGATGATTACTTGGAATGGATTAGAAAGCTTGGAAGTAAATTAGTAAACTTGAAGGGATTTTTGAAGTGTTCTTGAAGTGTTCTTCCTATGATGATTATAGCTTGATTCTTGAAGTGATTTTTGATGAAGATGATGATTAACTACTGGAAAAATACGTTCAAAATAGTGTATGTGTGTTGAGAGAGAATTAGAAAGAGAATTGGAAGTGAAATGGAGTGAATGATGAGTGGTAATTGGTGAGTGGTGAGTGGGGTTAAAAGGAGTTCTAGTTAGTTGACTAGCTCATGGTAGAAGTTAAAATTGATTAGTCATACATGACATAATCAAGAGTGGAATCCCATGCTAGTTCCTATTGGTATATACCCATAGTAAGTACATTTTGAAGCTGTGTATAATACGGGTAAGAATACGACTAGAATTCTTGATGAAAGAAAAGAATGGGAAAGTAACTGTAACCATTTTCGTTAAGTATGAGTGTTTTGATATATGTCTTGAAGTCTTCCAAAAGTATTTTAATACATCTAAATACACTACATGTATATACATTTTAGCTGAGTCGTTAAGTCATCGTTAGTCGTTACATGTAAGTGTTGTTTTGAAACCTTTAAGTTAACGATCTCAATTAATGTTGTTAACCCATTGTTTATTATATCTAATGAGATGTTAAATTATTATATTATCATGATATTATGATATATTAATATATCTTAATATGATATATATACATTTAAATGTCGTTACAACGATAATCGTTACATATATGTCTCGTTTCGAAATCCTTACGTTAGTAGTCTTGTTTATATGTATATAACTCATTGTTAATATACTTATGGAGATAATTACTTATCATAATCTCATGTTAACCATATGTATATCCATATATATATCGTCATGTCGTTTTTACAAGTTTTAACGTTCGTGAATCGCCGGTCAACTTGGGTGGTCAATTGTCTATATGAAACATATTTCAATTAATAAAGTCTTAACAAGTTTGATTGCTTAACATGTTTGAAACAGTTAATCATGTAAATATCAATCTCAATTAATATATATAAACATAAAAAAGTTCGGGTCACTACAGTACCTACCCGTTAAATAAATTTCGTCCCGAAATTTTAAGCTGTTGAAGGTGTTGACGAATCTTCTGGAAATAGATGCGGGTATTTCTTCTTCATCTGATCTTCATGCTCCCAGGTGAACTCAGGTCCTCTACGAGCATTCCATTGAACCTTAATAATTGGTATCTTGTTTTTCTTAAGTTTTTTAACCTCACGATCCATTATTTCGACGGGTTCTTCGATGAATTGGAGTTTTTCGTTGATTTGGATTTCATCTAACGGAATAGTGAGATCTTCTTTAGCAAAACATTTCTTCAAATTCGAAACGTGGAAAGTGTTATGTACAGCCGCGAGTTGTTGAGGTAACTCAAGTCGGTAAGCTACTGGTCCGACACGATCAATAATCTTGAATGGTCCAATATACCTTGGATTTAATTTCCCTCATTTACCAAATCGAACAACGCCTTTCCAAGGTGCAACTTTAAGCATGACCATCTCTCTAATTTCAAATTCTATATCTTTTTTTTAATGTCAGCGTAGCTCTTTTGTCGACTTTGGGCGGTTTTCAACCGTTGTTGAATTTGGATGATCTTCTCGGTAGTTTCTTGTATAATCTCCGGACCCGTAATCTATCTATCCCCCACTTCACTCCAACAAATCAGAGACCTGCACTTTCTACCATAAAGTGCTTCAAACGGCGCCATCTCAATGCTTGAATGGTAGCTGTTGTTGTAGGAAAATTCTGCTAACGGTAGATGTCGATCCCAACTGTTTCCGAAATCAATAACACATGCTCATAGCATGTCTTCAAGCATTTGTATCGTCCTTTCGCTCTGCCCATCAGTTTGTGGATGATAGGCAGTACTCATGTCTAGACGAGTTCCTAATGCTTGCTGTAATGTCTGCCAGAATCTTGAAATAAATCTGCCTTCCCTATCAGAGATAATAGAGATTGGTATTCCATGTCTGGAGACGACTTCCTTCAAATACAGTCGTGCTAACTTCTCCATCTTGTCATCTTCTCTTATTGGCAGGAAGTGTGATGATTTGGTGAGACGATCAACTATTACCCAAATAGTATCAAAACCACTTGCAGTCCTTGGCAATTTAGTGATGAAATCCATGGTAATGTTTTCCCATTTCCATTCTGGGATTTCGGGTTGTTGAAGTAGACCTGATGGTTTCTGATGCTCAGCTTTGATCTTAGAACACGTCAAACATTCTCCTACGTATTTAGCAACATCGGCTTTCATACCCGGCCACCAAAAATGTTTCTTGAGATCCTTGTACATCTTCTCCGTTCCAGGATGTATTGAGTATCTGGTTTTATGAGCTTCTCTAAGTACCATTTCTCTCATATCTCCAAATTTTGGTACCCAAATCCTTTCAGCCCTATATCGGGTTCCGTCTTCCTGAATATTAAGATGCTGCTCCGATCCTTTGGGTATTTCATCCTTTAAATTTCCTTCTTTTAAAACTCCTTGTTGCGCCTCCTTTATTTGAGTAGTAAGGTTATTATGAATCATTATATTCATAGATTTTACTCGAATGGGTTCTCTGTCCTTCCTGCTCAAGGCATCGGCTACCACATTTGCCTTCCCCGGGTGGTAACGAATCTCAAAGTCGTAATCATTCAACAATTCAATCCACCTACGCTGCCTCATATTCAGTTGTTTCTGATTAAATATGTGTTGAAGACTTTTGTGGTCGGTATATATAATACTTTTGACCCCATATAAGTAGTGCCTCCAAGTCTTTAATGCAAAAACAACCGCGCCTAATTCCAAATCATGCGTCGTATAATTTTGCTCGTGAATCTTCAATTGTCTAGACGCATAAGCAATCACCTTCGTTCGTTGCATTAATACACAACCGAGACCTTGCTTTGATGCGTCACAATAAATCACAAAATCATCATTCCCTTCAGGCAATGACAATATAGGTGCCGTAGTTAGCTTTTTCTTCAATAACTGAAACGCTTTCTCTTGTTCATCCTTCCATTCAAATTTCTTCCCTTTATGCGTTAATGCAGTCAAGGGTTTTTCTATTCTGGAAAAGTCTTGGATGAACCTTCTGTAGTAACCAGCTAGTCCTAAAAACTGGCGTATGTGTTTCGGAGTTTTCGGGGTTTTCCACTTTTCAACAGTTTCTATCTTTGCCGGATCCACCTTAATACCTTTTTTGTTCACTATGTGACCGAGGAATTGAACTTCTTCCAACCAAAATGCACACTTTGAAAATTTAGCATACAATTCTTCCTTCCTCAATACTTCTAACACCTTTCTCAAATGTTCACCGTGTTCTTGGTCATTCTTTGAGTAAATAAGTATGTCATCAATGAAAACAATGACAAACTTGTCAAGGTATGGTCCACACACTCGGTTCATAAGGTCCATGAACACAGCTGGTGCATTAGTTAAACCAAATGGCATGACCATAAACTCGTAATGATCGTAACGTGTTCTAAAAGCAGTCTTTGGAATATCATCTTCTTTCACCCGCATTTGATGATACCCTGAACGTAAGTCAATCTTTGAATAAACAGACGAGCCTTGTAGTTGATTAAATAAGTCGTCGATTCTCGGTAGTGGGTAGCGGTTCTTGATGGTAAGTTTGTTCAACTCTCGGTAGTCGATACACAACCTGAATGTACCATCTTTCTTCTTGACAAACAAAACAGGAGCTCCCCACGGTGATGTGCTTGGTCGAATGAAACCATGCTCTAAAAGTTCTTGTAATTGGCTTTACAGTTCTTTCATCTCGCTGGGTGCGAGTCTGTAAGGAGCACGAGCTATTGGTGCAGCTCCTGGTACAAGATCTATTTGAAATCCAACAGATCGATGTGGGGGTAATCCCGGTAATTTCTTCGGAAATACATCGGGAAATTCTTTTGCGACGGGAACATCATTGATGCTCTTTTCTTCAGTTTTTACTTTCTCGACGTGTGCTAGAACAGCATAGCAACCTTTTCTTATTAGTTTTTGTGCCTTCAAATTACTAATAAGATGTAGCTTCGTGTTGCCCTTTTCTCCGTACACCATTAAGGGTTTTCCTTTTTCTCGTATAATGCGAATTGCGTTTTTGTAACAAACGATCTCTGCTTTCACTTCTTTCAACCAGTCCATACCGATTATCACATCAAAACTCCCTAACTCTACTGGTATCAAGTCAATCTTAAATGTTTCGCTAACCAGTTTAATTTCTCGATTCCGACATATATTATCTGCTGAAATTAATTTACCATTTGCTAATTCGAGTAAAAATTTACTATCCAAAGGCGTCAATGGACAACTTAATTTAGCACAAAAATCTCTACTCATATAGCTTCTATCCGCACCCGAATCAAATAAAACGTAAGCAGATTTATTGTCAATAAGAAACGTACCCGTAACAAGCTCTGGGTCTTCCTGTGCCTCTGCCGCATTAATATTGAAAACTCTTCTGTGGCCTTGTCCATTCGTGTTCTCCTGGTTCGGGCAATTTCTAATAATGTGGCCCGGTTTTCCACATTTATAACAAACTACATTAGCATAACTTGCTCCGACACTACTTGCTCCGCCATTACTCGTTCCGACACCATTTGTTCCTTTCGTTCTATTAACCCCTGGTCCGTAGACCTCACACTTCGCCGCGCTATGACCATTTCTTTTACACTTGTTGCAAAATTTGGTGCAGAACCCCGAGTGATACTTTTCACACCTTTGGCATAGCTGCTTCTGATTGTTGTTGTTGTTGTTGCGGTTATTATTGTTGTTGGAATGATTGTTGTAGTTGATGTTGTTGTTGTTGTTGTTGTTGTTGTTGTTGTTGTTGTTGTTGTTGTTGTTGTTGTTGTTGTTGTTGTTGTTGTTGTTGTTGTTGTTGTTGTTGTTGTTGTTGTTGTTGTTGGGCCGTTTGTTGTAGTTGCGATTGATGTTGCGATTGTTGGGATAATTGTTGCGATTATTGTTGTAATTGCTGTTGTTGTTGTATTGGTGATTCTTATCACCGTTTTCCTCCCACTTTCTTTTGACTTGCTTCACATTGGCCTCTTCAGCAGTCTGTTCTTTAATTCTTTCTTCAATTTGGTTCACTAGTTTGTGAGCCATTCTACATGCCTGTTGTATGGAGGCGGGCTCGTGTGAACTTATATCTTCTTGGATTCTTTCCGGTAATCCTTTCACAAATGCGTCGATCTTCTCTTCCTCATCTTCGAATGCTCCCGGAAACAATAGGCACAATTCTGTGAAACGTCTTTCGTACGTGGTAATATCAAATCCTTGGGTTCGTAACCCTCTAAGTTCTTTCTTGAGCTTATTGACCTCGGTTCTAGGACGGTACTTCTCGTTCATCAAGTGCTTGAATGCTGACTACGGTAGTGCGTACGCATCGTCTTGTCCCACTTGCTCTAGATAGGTATTCCACCATGTTAACGCAGAACCTGTGAAGGTATGCGTAGCGTACTTTACTTTGTCCTCTTCAGTACACTTACTTATGGCAAACACCGATTCGACCTTCTCGGTCCACCTTTTCAATCCGATCGGTCCTTCAGTTCCATCAAATTCCAAAGGTTTGCAGGCAGTGAATTCTTTGTAGGTGCATCCTACACGATTTCCTGTACTGCTAGATCCAAGGTTATTGTTGGTATGTAGCGCAGCCTGTACTGCGACTATGTTTGAAGCTAGAAAAGTACGGAATTCCTCTTCATTCATATTCACGGTGTGTCGAGTAGTCGGTGCCATTTCCTTCAAAATAGTCAAATGGAACAAGTTAATCATACAGAATATTAAGAGTAGTTAATAGTATTTCGTAGCATAATATGAACTCATTTATAAAAGCTTTTTCTTCATATTAGCGTTTTATAAGTTTAAATTCGGGTAGTACCTACCCGTTAAGTTCATACTTAGTAGCTAATATACAATTCAACTACTACAATTCTATATGAAAAACTGATTATAATAATATTTGGCGTTCAAACTTGTATACAATATTTTACAAACTTACAATACCGCTTATTTTACATAAAGCATGAAATATAGCACACAATAACTTTTATACAAGATAGTTGTGAAGATAATTCTAGCTAGTACACAAGTCGTTCAGCAAAGGCAATAAAGACACGTAATTCATACGTCCAGAAACAAGTCATGCATTCTGGTTTTACTAGGACTACTTCCCATCCTTGGTCTTGTGGAACATAACCGTTATGGCCGTTGATAAGACAGCGTGTTGTAATGTCGTCAAAGGGACGAGGGTTATGTAATGTCCAACAGTCCCGTAACAATCTAAAAACCTCATTTCTTACCCCAATTACCGACTCCGTCACTTGTGGGAACGTTTTGTTTAATAGTTGTAGGCCGATGTTCTTGTTCTCACTTTGGTGAGAAGCGAACATTACTAATCCGTAAGCATAACATGCTTCTTTATGTTGCATGTTAGCCGCTTTTTCTAAATCACGAAGTCCAATATTCGGATATATTGAGTCAAAATAATTTCTTAAACCATTGCGTAAAATAGCATTTGGGTTCCCCGCAATATATGCGTCAAAGTAAACACATCGTAACTTATGAATTTCCCAATGTGATATCCCCCATCTTTCGAAAGAAAGCCTTTTATAAACCAAGGCATTCTTGGAACGTTCTTCGAATGTCTTACAAACTGATCTCGCCTTAAATAGTTGTGCCGAAGAATTCTGACCGACTCTAGACAAGATTTTATCAATCATGTCTCCGGGTAGGTCTCTTAAAATATTGGGTGGTCTATCCATTTTGTGTTTTTATACTGTAAAATAGACAAGAGTTAGATTCATAAAAAAATACTTATTAATACAAGAAATTTTTACATATATCATAAAGCATAAGTACACTATATTACATATATTACACCACACGAATACAACTATCTTATTCCGACTCGCTTGTTTCTTCTTCTTCGGTTTTGGTTCGTTTTGCCAAGTTTCTAGGGATATATGATGTTCCCCTAATACGAGCCGTCGTTTTTCACATTGGTTTAGAAAAACCTGGTGGTTTAGAGGTTCCCGGGTCATTGTTACAACTTAAGGACTTCGGGAGTTGACGATACATATAAAGTTCATCGGGGTTGAAATTAGATTTCTCTATTTTTATGCCCTTTCCCTTATTATTTTCTTTTGCCTTTTTAAATTCAGTTGGGGTAATTTCTATAACATCATCGGAATTCTCGTCAGAATCCGATTCATCGGAGAATTGGTAATCCTCCCAATATTTTGCTTCCTTAGCGGAAACACCATTGACCATAATTAACCTTGGTCGGTTGGTTGAGGATATTCTTTTACTTAACCATTTTATTATTTCCCCCACCGGTTCTATTTCTTCATCCGGTTCCGATTCTTCTTCCGGTTCCGATTCTTCTTCTGGTTCCGACTCTTCTTCCGGTTCCTCTTCGGGAACTTGTGAATCAGTCCACGAATCATTCCAATTTACATTTGACTCTTCATTATTATTAGGTGAGTCAATGGGACTTGTTCTAGAGGTAGACATCTATCACATAATATCAAACGCGTTAAGAGATTAATATATCACATAATATTCACATGTTAAAAATATATAGTTTCCAACAAAATTTGTTAAGCAATCATTTTTCAAGTAAACACGGTCGAAGTCCAGACTCACTAATGCATCCTAACAAACTCGATAAGACATACTAATGCAAAATTCTGGTTCTCTAAGACCAACGCTCTGATACCAACTGAAATGTCCCGTTCTTATTGATTAAAAACGTTCCATATTAATGGATTTCGTTGCGAGGTTTTGACCTCTATATGAGACGTTTTTCAAAGACTGCATTCATTTTTAAAACAAACCATAACCTTTATTTCATAAATAAAGGTTTAAAAAGCTTTACGTAGATTATCAAATAATGATAATCTAAAATATCCTGTTTACACACGACCATTACATAATGGTTTACAATACATATATGTTACATCGAAATCAGTTTCTTGAATGCAGTTTTTACACAATATCATACAAACATGGACTCCAAATCTTGTCCTTATTTTAGTATGCAACAGCGGAAGCTCTTAATATTCACCTGAGAATAAACATGCTTTAAACGTCAACAAAAATGTTGGTGAGTTATAGGTTTAACCTATATATATCAAATCGTAACAATAGACCACAAGATTTCATATTTCAATACACATCTCATACATAGAGATAAAAATCATTCATATGGTGAACACCTGGTAACCGACATTAACAAGATGCATATATAAGAATATCCCCATCATTCCGGGACACCCTTCGGATATGATATAAATTTCGAAGTACTAAAGCATCCGGTACTTTGGATGGGGTTTGTTAGACCCAATAGATCTATCTTTAGGATTCGCGTCAATTAGGGTGTCTGTTCCCTAATTCTTAGATTACCAGACTTAATAAAAAGGGGTATATTCGATTTCGATAATTCAACCATAGAATGTAGTTTCACGTACTTGTGTCTATTTTGTAAATCATTTATAAAACCTGCATGTATTCTCATCCCAAAACTATTAGATTTTAAAAGTGGGACTATAACTCACTTTCACAGATTTTTACTTCGTCGGGAAGTAAGATTTGGCCACTGGTTGATTCACGAACCTATAACAATATATATATATATATATATCAAAGTATGTTCAAAATATATTTACAACACTTTTAATATATTTTGATGTTTTAAGTTTATTAAGTCAGCTGTCCTCGTTAGTAACCTACAACTAGTTGTCCACAGTTAGATGTACAGAAATAAATCGATAAATATTATCTTGAATCAATCCACGACCCAGTGTATACGTATCTCAGTATTGATCACAACTCAAACTATATATATTTTGGAATCAACCTCAACCCTGTATAGCTAACTCCAACATTCACATATAGAGTGTCTATGGTTGTTCCGAAATATATATAGATGTGTCGACATGATAGGTCGAAACATTGTATACGTGTCTATGGTATCTCAAGATTACATAATATACAATACAAGTTGATTAAGTTATGGTTGGAATAGATTTGTTACCAATTTTCACGTAGTTAAAATGAGAAAAAATTATCCAATCTTGTTTTACCCATAACTTCTTCATTTTAAATCCGTTTTGAGTGAATCAAATTGCTATGGTTTCATATTGAACTCTATTTTATGAATCTAACAGAAAAAGTATAGGTTTATAGTCGGAAAAATAAGTTACAAGTCGTTTTTGTAAAGGTAGTCATTTCAGTCGAAAGATCGACGTCTAGATGACCATTTTAGAAAACATACTTCCACTTTGAGTTTAACCATAATTTTTGGATATAGTTTCATGTTCATAATAAAAAAATCATTTTCTCAGAATAACAACTTTTAAATCAAAGTTTATCATAGTTTTTAATTAACTAACCCAAAACAGCCCGCGGTGTTACTACGACGGCGTCAATCCGGTTTTACAGTGTTTTTCGTGTTTCCAGGTTTTAAATCATTAAGTTAGCATATCATATAGATATAGAACATGTGTTTAGTTGATTTTAAAAGTCGAGTTAGAAGGATTAACTTTTGTTTGCGAACAAGTTTAGAATTAACTAAACTATGTTCTAGTGATTACGAGTTTAAACCTTCGAATAAGATAGTTTTATATATATGAATCGAATGATGTTATGAACATGATTACTACCTCAAGTTTAGTAGGTAAACCTACTGGAAGTGACAAGAAATGATCTAGCTTCAAAGGATCTTGGATGGCTTGAAAGTTCTTGAAGTAGGATCATGACACAAAAACAAGTTCAAGTAAGATTTTTACTCGAATTAAGATATTTATAGTTATAGAAATTGAATCAAAGTTTGAATATGAATATTACCTTGAATAAGAAAGATAACCTACTATATATAACAAAGGTTTCTTGATCTTAGATGATTACTTGGAATGGATTAGAAAGCTTGGAAGTAAATTAGTAAACTTGAAGGGATTTTTGAAGTGTTCTTGAAGTGTTCTTCCTATGATGATTATAGCTTGATTCTTGAAGTGATTTTTCATGAAGATGATGATTAACTACTGGAAAAATACGTTCATAATAGTGTGTGTGTGTGTGTGTGTGTGTTGAGAGAGAATTAAAAAGAGAATTGGAAGTGAAATGGAGTGAATGATGAGTGGTAATTGGTGAGTGGTGAGTGGGGTTAAAAGGAGTTCTAGTTAGTTGACTAGCTCATGGTAGAAGTTAAAATTGATTAGTCATACATGAAATAATCAAGAGTGGAATCCCATGCTAGTTCCTATTGGTATATACCTATAGTAAGTACGTTTTGAAGCTGTGTATAATACGGGTAAGAATACGACTAGAATTCTTGATGAAAGAAAAGAATGGGAAAGTAACTGTAACCATTTTCGTTAAGTATGAGTGTTTTGATATATGTCTTGAAGTCTTCCAAAAGTATTTTAATACATCTAAATACACTACATGTATATACATTTTAACTGAGTCGTTAAGTCATCGTTAGTCGTTACATGTAAGTGTTGTTTTAAAACCTTTAAGTTAATGATCTCAATTAATGTTGTTTACCCATTGTTTATTATATCTAATGAGATGTTAAATTATTATATTATCATGATATTATGATATATTAATATATCTTAATATGATATATATACATTTAAATATCGTTACAACGATAATCGTTACATATATGTCTCGTTTCGAAATCCTTAAGTTAGTAGTCTTGTTTATATGTATATAACTCATTGTTAATATACTTATGGAGATACTTACTTATCATAATCTCATGTTAACCATATGTATATCCATATATATATCGTCATGTCGTTTTTACAAGTTTTAACGCTCGTGAATCGCCGGTCAACTTGGGTGGTCAATTGTCTATATGAAACATATTTCAATTAATCAAGTCTTAACAAGTTTGATTGCTTAACATGTTTGAAACATTTAATCATGTAAATATCAATCTCAATTAATATATATAAACATGGAAAAGTTTGGGTCACTACAGCTGACACATGCTGCAAAACTAATACCTATAAAGTTTGCTCCTGGAGATAAAGTTCTACTCATAAATCTCGATTCAAGAAATTCGCTAGAAAATTCAGATCAAGATGGATTGGGCCATACTAACTTATACATGCTTTTCCATACGGAGCCATAGAATTAGAAGGACCTACTGCAACTTCAAAGTGAACTGGCACGACTAAAAGCTTATCTAGAAGACCATGACAAAGTGGAGCTGAAATGCCCCGTTCATATCGATTATAAACGATTCATAATAGTTGATTACATCGCGAGGTATTTGACCTCTATATGATACATTTTACAAACATTGCATTCGTTTTTAAAAGACAAACTTTCATTACATTGAAAGTTGACAGATATGAATACTATTTTATAATATACAAAACTATCAATGACTTAATAATAATCTTGTTGAACTCAATGACTCGAATGCAACATCTTTTGAAATATGTCATGAATGACTACAGGTAATATCTCTAAAATGAGCAAATGCACAGCGAAAGATTTCTTTTATACCTGAGAATAAACATGCTTTAAAGTGTCAACCAAAAGGTTGGTGAGTTCATAAGTTTATCGTAAACAATAAAATTCATTATTTTGATAGACCACAAGATTCAAATACAGTACACCTATCTCGTGTATGAAACCATTTTACATAATGCTTAGCCGAGTTGGTTCGTATCCTTTTCTCCCCCGTAGGTTGCCTCGCGATTATTAAATAATCATGCACATATCTCGTGCATAAAACTAATACACATAACCTGTGTATAAAAATCATTCTCTCGATACATAACATTCATTTCGATTTCATTGCTCAACATGGTAACCGACCTTAACATATAATGCGCATCAATAATATCCCTAAAACAGAACATCTCGTCTGTATAATATATAAACTTTGAAGTACTAAACACCACGCCCACTAGCTCTTCCGTCTAGTGAACATTCTGGGTGGAGGTGTTAAACCCGGTACCTACCTTTAGGATTCGCGTGAATTAGGGTCATACCCGATTCTAATTCTTAGGTTACCAAGTAATAATAATTTGGGAAAATATATTCATCAATTGGTGGCAATTATCATGTCCACCTAATTCAATAATAATCTACAGAACTTGTGTCTGCTTAATAATTCATTCGAGGAATGTTTTGCTTGTGTCTATCTCGTCAAACATTTATAAAAGCATCTCATATATTCTCAGTTCAAAATATATTTTAAAAACATTTAATAAAGCAGTTGTAAAAACAGCGCATGTATTCTCAGTCCCAAAAATATAAAGAGTAAAAGGGAATCAAATGAACTCACCATACTGTATTTTGTAGTAAAAATACATATGACGACATTGAACAAGTGTAGGGTTGGCCTCGGATTCACGAACCTATATCATTTGTATATATATTAAAACTTATAATCCTATTCGAACAAATTTATATATTATTATTAGTGGTGTAATTTTTATATTAATAAATTATATATGTTATTTTATATATAACAATATTAATATAGTTAAGTTTTGTATTATATATCTTTTTATATAAACAATCTTTTTTTTTTACAAAATAATAGTTATAATAATACTAAAATAAGTATAATGATAAAAATAATAATTTGAATACTACTAATAATGATAGTGATAGTATTAATTATAGTTTTTATGAAAACTATGATAGATTAAAATAATGATACTTTTAGTAATAATTATATAAATTTTTAATAATAACAATACTGTTAATGATACTTACATTAATGATAATGATAATATTAATAATAATACTTATGTCGATATTAATAATACTAATAATTATAAAATAATACTAATACTAATACTAATATTAATGAAAATAATAATAAATTGTATTATTTTCATAATAATAATAATAATTGTAATAATAATAATAATAATAATAATACATATATTAGTAATAATAATAAAAAAAAATAATACTTAAATGATAAACTTTAACAATAATAAATATACTAATAATACTTATAAGAATAATAATAATAATAATAATAATAATAATAATAATAATAATAATAATAATAATAATAATAATAATAATAATAATAATAATAATAATAATAATAATAATAATAATAATAATAATAATGGTTATAATATTTATAATTATGTTGATAATAATAATAATTACAATATTAATAATAAATATAATACTTAATAATGATAACAATGATTAATAATAACAATAATAATAATAACATTAATAACCATAATAACAATAATAATTAAAATCATAATATTTAATAATAATAATAATAATAATAATAATAATAATAATAATAATAATAATAATAATAGGAATAAAATAAAATATATACCCTTCAAAAGCTTTTTCTAAAAAGAGTTGCCCCAGATCGAGCTCGAACCCGTGACCACTCGCTCACCCGCAAACGCCCTAAACCCTTCTACCATTCATGTTTTTCTGTTTTATAACCACTCCGAATAATTATAACTCGTATATTCTTGTATTCTTCTTCTTATTATAATTAATTGACTGGAAACATTATCACCATACCAACAATACATTGAATTGGTTTTAGGATTTATAAACAAAACAGAAACGATTAGTTGAAGATGAATTGAGATTAATGAAAACAGAAAAGGAAGATTTTAGCTGTAGCAGACGTGGACATCACTTATGAACTCTAATCATGATATTAAAATTGAGAACGATTTAGCTCGAGATTCCTACATGAATTAGATGCTAAATCACTTATAGAAAGTTTCTGAATCATCAATTTTAATAGAAATTTTAAAACAAAAGCGAATTTTGTGATGAACACGAAGTTTGACTTTTTGAGATTAAACTTTGACTCACAAATTTGTACTCGATACAATGAATTGGCTTTTGAAATTTTGCAGATAGTTAACGTGAAGGATTCCTAACAACTTTGAATTAAAGGATTTTGAAATTCGATTCAAGATTGGGTTTTGGCTAAAAAGATGAAGAACAGAGTCAAAGAGGCTGGGTTCTTTTATTTTCTGTTTTTAATTTTCGAAATGCAGTGATATAAATTATATAGTGTGATATTGTACAAGATTTAAACGTTAATTTTGATCCTAATAGATTTGTGAAATCGACATATAGCAATTTTTGCAGACAAGAAGTACGCCAATTTTTCAATTAGAAGAAATAAAAAAATAAAACAGATACATACATTTAACTGATTTGTTTTTATGTATGACAATTGGATCGATTGATTTGATCTCTCAGACAAATTAAACAGCGATGATAGTGATTCAAAACAGAAATTGTAATTATCTGTGATTTTATTTACTTATTATATATATATATATATATATCTGTATGTATATCCGTAATTGTATATTCCTTATATTTATATATTTATATTTATAGTTTATAATTAATCTTATTTATAAGTATAAATATAATAATAATACTCTTAATATTATAAATAATAGTAATACAGATATAAAGTAATAATAATAATATTACTAATGATAATGATGATAAAAACTATAAAATATATAACAATAATATTATTAATAATAATAATACTGATAATAATATATCAATATATATATATATATATATATATATATATATATATATATATATATATATATATATATATATATATATATATCAACTTTCCTATCTATATATTATCTATTGAAAATAATAATATATCTAATACTGACTTTAATAATGATAATAAACATATTGATATTATTAATGGTACTAATAATATTATCAGTTATAATAATATTAATTTTATTGATAATAATAATATTAACAATAATAATATAACAACTTATACTTATCAATTTCATATGTATATATATACCTTATATAATAATATTAATAATACAATTATTAATATTAACATTAATAATATTATTAATGAAAGTAATGATAATCATATTAATATAGCAATTAAAATTCAAACTTGTAATTTAATATAATACTATATTATTACTTATGTAATATTATATTATATAATGACATTTATTGAATAATTAATATTTATATATTTTATATATACTTAATAGAAATCATATATAGATTCATAATAACATACATACATATATATATATATATACAACAATTATTCGTGAATCGTTGGTAATAGTCAAAAGTCATATGAATCCATGAAAACAGTTCAAAAATTTTGAGACTCAACATTATAGACTTTGCTTATCGTGCCGAAATCATAATAATATTAAGTTTAAATTTGGTCGAAAATTTTTGGGTCGTCACAGTACCTACCCGTTAAAGAAATTTCGTCCTGAAATTTGATTGGGATCGTCATGGATGACAATAAGTATGTTTTCATGACGAATATGAGTTGATAAATAGAGTTTTATCATCCTTGAGTAATATTAATAAAACCATTTGATTTTGTGAAGAGTACGAGTGAAGTTATCACAAAAGAGTGAAATGAATAATTGCAGGTTCGTCTTAACCGGTGACGTAGTCATGGTTGATTTCTGGAATTTAAGAGATTTAGAGAAAATCTTTGTAATAAGATTTGATTCTTCGGTAATTAAGGAAATTAGAATCCTCTTTGGTTAACTGTGATAATCTGTCTCGATTGCCCTGTCGGATATTTCACTATAAATCCACTCCCTTCGTTTCCTTATATTCACATCTCACACCCTCTATTCTTTCTCCCTCAATTCATACTTTAAAGTATTTGTCAACATGCTCCATCCAATTCTGATTCTTGATATCCCTTGGGTTTATAGTGTTTTTAGTTCTCCTGTGTCTTTATATCGCTATATGCATCGATATATACGGTTTGTAATTTCGGGGTTGTCATTGGGGTTTATATCTTCCCTTATATTTCAAAGTTCCTGCTTCTGGCTTCTATAATCATTGTTTTAATGACCCGTCCTAATCCATCTGGACGAATACATTACATTTGGTTACATCGCGAGGTGCTTGACCTCTATATGATACATTTTACAAACATCACATTCATTTTTAAAAGACAAACTTTCATTTACATCGAAAGTTGACAGCATGCATACCATTTCATAATATATCCAACTATAATTGACTTAATAATAATCTTGATGAACTCAACGAATCGAATGCAACGTCTTTTGAAATATGTCATGAATGACTCCAAGTAAAATCTCTAAAATGAGCAAATGCACAGCGGAAGATTTCTTTCATACCTGAGAATAAACATGCTTTCAAGTGTTAACCAAAAAGTTGGTGAGTTCATTAGTTTATCATAATCATTCATTTCCATCGTTTTAATAGACCACAAGGTTTCATATATTAACACGGGTAACTCGGGAATTAAAATTCATTCATATGGTGAACACCTGGTAACCGACCTTAACAGGATGCATATAGAATATCCCCATCATTCCAGGACTCACATCGGACATGATAAATCGAAGTACTAAAGCAGTTCAAATTCTCTGACTAGGGCTTGGAAGTGCCCATAGATCTATCTTTAGGATTCGCGTCAATTGGTGGCAATTATAATAAACACCAATTCTTAGGCTACCAAGCTAAAAAGGGGCATATTCGGTTTGATAATCCAACCATAGAATGTAGTTTCGATCACTTGTGTCTATTTCGTAAAGCATTTATAAAAGCAGCGCATGTATTCTCAGACTCAAAAATATATATTGCAAAAGCATTTAAAAGGGGAGCAAATGAAACTCACTATCCAATATTTTGTAGTAAAAATATTCATACCACAGAACTAAACAATGCAAGGTTGGCCTCGGATTCACGAACCTCTATCATTTATATATATATATTAACACATATAATTGAAATCGGACAAATTTATTTATTATTTTTAGTGATAATTATTATGTTTAATAATTTATGAGTTTCCTTAATAATATATTTACTTTATTCACTTTAGATAGATAATTATTATTTATTATAAAAATACTAATATAGTTATGTTAATAAAAATAATAATAATAAAATATATAAAATTCTAATAATGATAGTAATAATAATAAAAATAAAAAGGTTGTATTATTTTTACAATAAAAATACTAATTTTGATAAAAATTCTTAATACTAATAATACTTGTTAATAAATATATTAATGTTAATGATAGTAATAATAATAATAATAATAATAATAATAATAATAATAATAATAATAATAATAATAATAATAATAATAATAATGATAATCCTAATAATATCAATAATAATAATCATATTAATAAAAGTCGTAATAATAATAATAATAATAATAATAATAATAATAATAATAATAATAATAATAATAATAATAATAATAATAATAATAATAATAATAATAATAATAATAATAATAATAATAATAATAATAATAATAAAAGAGTACAACCTTTGAAGAAAGGAGCTTCAAAAATAAAACACCACTGCCCGGGATCGAACCTTAGACCTCTCATTCAAACACACCCAACCAATTCACTGTTCGTTCGTTTTTTAATCTATTTCTTTCGTTTAATTATTTTAATCCTTATGTATTTCTTGTTTTCTCAGCACAAAACCTTTTTGTCATCATTATTATAATCTCACTTACAGTACATCATCTTCATTCGTTCAGCCCAACCGAAATCATGTAATGGATCTCGGTCCATTAACAGTTTTATAAGCCTAAAACTCATTTCCTAGCCCACTACCTAATTATTCAATTTCCTTGTTTAATTGCAAACGGCCCATCCTCAATACCACTTGGTACCCGTGTTTGATGAAGTAATACAGGAACTTGGCAAAATAAAAAAATAATAGGGTTAAAGCCAAAAATAGGCTACAAACTTACACAAATGTATCGATGTCACCCATAAACTCATTTCCGTCCTACTGTCGCCTACAAACTTTCAAAAAGTGTACCGATATAAACAAAAACTTTCAAAAAGTGTACCAATGTAAACAAAAATGACTTGTTACCGGCTAAACTGGTTAAAATCAACACGTGTCGTTCATGGATTGGATCTTAATTCTAAAAAAAAAAAAATTGTCAGGTCAAAATTAGTATGTAACAGGTCAAAACTATAAAATATTGATATTAGCACATTTTTTGAAATTTTGTAAGTGACAGTAGGACGGAAATGAGTTTGCGGGCGACATCGCTACATTTGTGTAAGTTTGTAGCCTATTTTTGACTTTAACCTAAAATAATAATAGCTAATAGTTATCACTTGTTGGTCGACCATGAGGCTGTGGTTTGTCCCACATGTACCACAACTTTTCTCTTGATTAATATAATGCATTTTCAATCCCAACACAAAATATAAAAAACTTGGGCGGTTTTCTTGGTGATTAGTTTATCACTGAAACAGATAAAAGGTAAAATGGGCGAACAGAAATTCGAAAGGAAGCTGAGTAGCAGTAGGTACAGCATATAAATCGAGGATGCTGTTATTGGGCTTTGGACAGACAAGGAAATGTCAACGAACTCAAGGTTGTGGGTTGAGTTTCAAGGTGGTGGTGATAGGGGGTGTTCGGTTATAAAAGGTGGTGGCTTATAGCGAAAAGAAACAGGAACTCGAAGTGGGAATTCGAATAGCAGTTGTGTTGTAACAAGTGGGTGATGAAGGGTGATCGTAGCAGATTTCTCACACGAACATAAGAGTTGCAGTAGAAGTTTGATCGATCACGAGTCATCAAGTAATATGGTTTTCGTATATCAATAAGTTTTGTTGATGATATTCGATGGTAACGATCATGGTGATGATCGAAGGCAGTGATGAAGGTGGTGATAGAGATGGTAGTTGTGTTTCATTGTTATAAAGTGTTGATAATTTAAGGTGATTGATTTTATGATGGGTTGTGTATGATCAAATGTACATATATATAAATATAACAAAAAAATAGGTGGTGGATGGTTCACCACGGTGGGTTACGTTGGTGGCGTGGCTCAACAAAAATAACAGACGACAAGCTACAGCATCGTACACAAGTGATGGTCATGGAGGTTGTTTGGTGGGTTCGAGGTGGTGTACGTTATTGGATGAGTTATGGTGGTAGTGTTTGTCCAAAACCGAAACAACGAAGACAATAGTAGCAGTTTAATGGTGTTGGAGTTTGTTGAACAAGGTTATATAATTGTTCATGAAAGTTTATACGACAAAACATAAAAGTGTTGAGCTAAATATCCGTATTAAAATAGTTCTTATGGAATATCAATGGTATATATTCAACACATATACCTTGGTTTGTGATGATTCTCGAATAAAACCGAATTAGTGAAGTAACAGCATGGTCGATGGTTAGGTGACGTTTGAAGAAGAATAAAGAGATGTGGAGATAGCGGTTTGGGAATGAAGGTGGTGGTTTGCCTTATGTGGTGGATTAAGGTATGGTGGAAAGTGGCGACTAGTGAGTAAGGTGGTCGTGGGCTTGATCATGAATCATAGATACATATATATGTACATGAGCGTGTGAATGTGTATGCATATGAGTATGTAATATGTAAGAATTAATATAAGGATAATAAGAGAAAGTGAACATGTGATCAATCAAAAACAGTAATAGATATTTTCATATGCACAGTAACCAATTAGTAATCAATCAAATAAGCAGTCGGATGATTTGTATGATTGTGCCGACAGTTTTCACGGACTGTGTATCATGCGAAATTAATGGCGGATAAAAGTGTTCAGAACAATCCCATATTTTAAAATTAACTATATTTATTTATTTTGGTCATTATGGTATAAAATTCGATCATTAACTATTAAATAAAAATTACATTAATTATTTACTCCCAATCCCAAGTAAAATATAAAATTTTTTAAAATTCATCAAATAGTTCGTAAATACATTTTTAGTAAGCCTAAAATTTACAATCATTTAATATTTATACATTATTTATATATACAGATATATTTTAAATAATAATTATTATAATATCCTATTTTTATTTTATTTTACATAATTAAATTTTAATAGCAATAACATATAATATTTCAAATTATATTTTCAATTACCATTTATATATACATTTTCACACATATCTATTTACAATTAATTATTCGTGAATCGTCGAAACTGGTCGATGGTAATTGAATACATGAACATAGTTCCAAAATTTTTGAGACTCAACATTATTGACTTTGCTTATCATTTCGGAAACATATAAAGATCAAGCTTAAATTTGGTCAAAAATTTCCGGATCTTCACAGTACCTACCCGTTAAAGAAATTTTGTCCCGAAATTTGATTGGGATGGTCATGGCTGACAATAAGTATGTTTTCATGACGTATACGAGCTAGAAATTAGAGTTTTATCATCATTGAGTAATATGGTGAAAACAATTCGATTACGCGAAGAGTATAAGTGAAGCTATCAAAAAAGAGTGAAATGAATAATTGAAGGTTCGTCTTAACCAGTGACATAGTCACGGTTGATTTCTGAAATTTCAGGGGATTCAGAAAAAAAATCTTCATAATAAGATTTGGTCCTTCGGTATTTAAGGAACTTAGAATCCTTTTTGGTTAAATGTGTAATCTGTTTCAATTGCCCTGACGGATCTTTCACTATAAATCTACTCCCTTCGTTTCCTTTATATTTTGGAGTTCCATACTTTTGTTTTCTCTTTCCGACTTTAAGTCAAGCGAATAATAGTCAAGAATTCATAGGTATGGAGTTTCGAATGAACCTAACTAGAAATGAATTGTAATAGCACGATCTTGATTGGCTAAATTTCCAGAATTCAAGATAAAAGATAGAACCATCAGGAAAGATATGTTCTCGATATGTTTGGAGATTAAGTAGAATGTAAGAGTCATGTAACATGGCACATGATGACGTTATGATCTGTGAATCATCATGTTCCATTAGAAACTCAGCATGACTTACTATAATATAATCACGTTGATCAAGTGTCATTATATTATACTAACTCATGCTTCAGTTCCCAACACTACTTAAGAATTCATTCATAGTTTATACTTAGATTTTACATAAATTTCCAATATAATGTATTATAGATAGCACGAAGAGGTATATAATTTCGGATGAGAATATTTATGAAAATATCTTCAGAAGTATCGAAGATATTTATGATGATATTTTGGAATTTCTAAGTTCGAAAGTTGATAAGGAAAAATTTTCCGCAAGATTTTAACATGACTTCGGAGCAGGATATTCTCTAAAGATTTCATCGGATCCAGAATTACCTGGATTCTTTGAATATAGAGTTTGGTCCTTGTATTTGTCCTTAGTCTCCTTCATGGTTAGCTCAATTTATTTTTCAGTACCAAATTTTCTATCAAGTGTTCCCAACATTCCATTCTTTATTATCAAACTTTTGGCCGTTTAGACCATCTACAATTTTGCTATTTCCTCTGCATTTAATGCTACCATATCTGAATCATCGGTTATCAATCCGAGGTGGTTTCAAGAAAATTGTGTTTTTAGATGATTAAACGCTGATGGTAATATGGTGGAATATAAAAGGTTCCCCGGTACAATAAAAGAGCACGCATATATATCAAAGTTATAATAAGGTTGTTTCGAACGAAAAGTCGAAGTTAATTTGCTGGAGCTATGAAAAATTTGATTAATTTTGAAAGGGATTGTAAAATTATTTTTGGTAATAACAACGCCGAAGGAGCTATCGCAGATACTTGTTAATGTTTACTCAGTTTCTGAGAGTTTTTCAGGTGCATAACTATATGCATAAATCTTTCCTTCCATAAATGAAGTGCGGTTGGTTCATCCTCTCGATTGAGGTGTTTTCAAGAATCATGAAAGGTTTGAATGCAGATTGTAATCGTCAAGATACAAATGAGGTTTTAAGATGAAATCAAGTGGCAAACTTGAAGAAATGTTTAGTTTCATATGTTATAATCAATATTTTAATTCATTTTAATTGTCCAATGTTGGTAGTCCACAGTTAGTAATTCAATAATTCATATATATAATATTTGATTTAATTAATACGTATCGTAACCCATTGTATACATGTCTCAGACTCGATCACAACTCAAAGTATATATATTATTTTAAAATCAACTTCGACCCTGAATAGCTAACTCAAGCATTACTACATATAGAGTGTCTATGGTTATTCCAAATAATATATATAGATGCGTCGATATGATATGTCAAAACCTTGTATACGTGTCCCGATATTTAAATGCGTAAATAACAGTATTCAAATGACAATAAATAAAGTGCGTAAAATAAATAACAGAAATTAAATGACGATAAATAAATTGCGAGAATTAAATTGCGATAAAATAAATTGCGATAATTAAAATGTAATAAGGAATTAGCAGTTAGCTAGGAACAGTTAGCTAGGATTTTGTTAGCGTGGATTCTTAACAAAATTTCTCATAGTTAATTTGTTTGTTTCTAACAAATTTTATTTTGTCCAAATATTTTCTTCATTATGCCACTTGTTGGATTCTGATAAATCAAAATCCAAATATGAAATTGGATGAAAATGGTTATTCTGTGGTGAACGGATTCGTATATCTGTGGATGTAAGTAGGATAGTAAATGACTGTTGAATCAGATCTAAAGAATGTACAGTGTAACTTATTAATGTGAAATCTAAATATTCCTCCGGTATTACCTACCCATTAAAATATTTTTACCATTAACAGTTTATACAAAAGAATTTTTAATTACAATCTTTATGAGAACATATGTACATATATATTTTCTTCAGATGTAATCATGGATTTAATGAGTTAATAAGATATTAATCTCATTTGGTTTTCGGTTGGAACTAGAATGAATAATCTGTAAAACTTTAGAGATTATATAATCGCCATGTTGAATGAAGATAAATGAGGTAGAACGATACGTAGAACGAAGGTCATACTCGAAGTACAAGATGGTGATAATGAGGCATGTGATGTTGAGGCTTATGTTATTGGTGGTACTGATGCGGATGTTGGTGGTACTGTTGGTGCCTGTGATGTTGCTGAAGCTGGTACATTTTACACCATATTTTCTAAGGCTACAACTCTTGTGCGAAGCTCGTTGACTACTTCTACTACACCGGGATGATCGGTGGTTCGGATGAGTGGATGAATAAGATATAGGATTGTAGATATTACAAAATTATTGTGAGCTATTATGGAAATGAGGGTGGAAATGGGGTTTCGAATTGGTTCGCCGGTAAGCGCTTCAGGTTCATCGCTGAGAGGTGAATTCGGTTGATGGAAAGGTTCACCTTCTTCTTGTCTCCATTGATTAAGTCGACTACGAACCCATCATATGAATTAGGGATGGCTGATTGGTTGATTCATTCTAGTGACGCTGCTTTCGGAGCTTAGGTGAACATCCATGTCGGAATAGCTGTCGGGTTCCGAAGAACTTTAACTAGTGGCGAGTTCCATTTCGTACGATTGAATAAAGGATTTTTCGATATGAAATGATTTTCGAATATTGAATGATATTCTAACTACATAGAATATCTATATATATTGTACTAAAGATTTTGGAGGAATTTACGGAATATGCCAGTCAAAGTTTATAGTAACAAATACGCTAAGATATGAATTAGCAGATACGCTAAGATATGAATTTTATCTATACACTATTCATGCAATCAATGCAGTAAGATGTGTCAAGACTAAGGATGATAAGCAGATAATTTCTGATAAAAATGATAAGCAAAACTTTTGACATGCAGACACGGTCGAAGTCCAGACTCATTAATTCATCCTAACAACCACTAGTTAGATATATTAATGCAAGACCTGGTTCGCTAAGACCACTGCTCTGATACATTACATTTGGTTACATCGCGAGGTGCTTGACCTCTATATGATACATTTTACAAACATCGTATTCGTTTTTAAAAGACAAACTTTCATTTACATCAAAAGTTGACAGCATGCATACCATTTCATAATATATCCAACTATAATTGACTTAATAATAATCTTGATGAACTCAACGAATCGAATGCAACGTCTTTTGAAATATGTCATGAATGACTCCAAGTAATATCTCTAAAATGAGCAAATGCACAGTTGAAGATTTCTTTCATACCTGAGAATAAAAATGCTTTCAAGTGTCAACCAAAAGGTTGGTGAGTTCATTAGTTTATCATAATCATTCATTTCCATCATTTTAATAGACCACATGATTTCATATATTGACACGCATACCTCGCGAATTAAAATTCATTCATATGGTGAACACCTGGTAACCGACCTTAACAGGATGCATATAGAATATCCCCATCATTCCGGGACTCACATCAGACATGATAAATCGAAGTAGTACTAAAGCAGTTCAAATTCTCTGACTGGGGCTTGTTAGTGGCCATTGATCTATCTTTAGGATTCGCTTCAATTGGTGGCAATTATAATAAACACCAATTCTTAGGCTACTAAGCTAAAAAGGGGCATATTCGGTTTGATAATCCAACCATAGAATGTAGTTTCGATCACTTGTGTCTATTTCGTAAAGCATTTATAAAAGCATCATGTATTCTCAGTCCCAAAAATATATATTGTAAAAGAATTTGAAAAGGGAGCAAATGAAACTCACTATCCAATATTTTGTAGTAAAAATATTCATACGACGGAACTGAACAATGCAAGGTTGGTCTCGGATTCACGAACCTATATCATTTATATATATATATATATATATATATATATATATATATATATATATATATATATATATATATATATATATATATATATATATATATATATATATATATATATATATTAACACATTTAATTGAAATCGGACAAATTTAATTATTATTTTTAGTGATAATTATTATATTTAATAATTTATGAGTTTCCTTAATAATATATTTACTTTATTTACTTTAGATAGATAATTATTATTTATTATAAAAATACTAATATAGTTATGTTAATAAAAATAATAATAATAAAATATATAAAATTCTAATAATGATAGTAATAATAATAAAAATAAAAAGGTTGTATTATTTTTACAATAAAAATACTAATTTTGATAAAAATTCTTAATACTAATAATACTTGTTAATAAATATATGAATGTTAATGATAGTAATAATAATAATAATAATAATAATAATAATAATAATAATAATAATAATAATAATAATAATAATAATAATAATAATAATAATAATAATAATAATAATAATAATAATAATAATAATAATAATAATAATAATAATAATGATGATGATAATAATAATGATAATCCTAATAATATCAATAATAATAATCATATTAATAATAATAATAATAATAATAATAATAATAATAATAATAATAATAATAATAATAATAATAATAATAATAATAATAATAATAATAATAATAAAAGTGTACAACCTTTGAAGAAAGGAGCTTTAAAAATAAAACGCCACTGCCCAGGATCGAACCTTAGACCTCCCGTTGCACGCAAACACACCCATCCAATTCACTATTCGTTCGTTTTTTAATCTATTTATTTCGTTTAATTATTTTAATCCTTACGTATTTCTTGTTTTCTCAGCACAAAACCTTTTTGTCATCATTATTATAATCTCGCTTACAGTACATCATCTTCATTCGTTCAGCCCAACCGAAATCATGTCATGGATCTCGGTCCACTAACAGTTTTATAAGCCCAAAACTCATTTCCTAGCCAACTACCTAATTATTCAATTTCCTTGTTTAATTGTAAACGACCCAACCTCAATACCACTTGGTACCCGTGTTTGATGAAGTAATACAGGAACTTGGCAAAAAAAAAAAAATAACTGTTAATTGTTATCACTTGTTGGTCGGCCATGAGGCTATGGTTTGTCCCACATGTACCACAACTTGTCTCTTGATTAATATAATGCATTTTCAATCCCAACACAAAATATAAACAACTTGGGCGGTTTTCTTGGTGATTAGTTTATCACCGAAGCAGATAAGAGGTAAAATGGGCGAATAGAAATTCGAAGGGATGCTGAGTAGCAGTAGGTACAGCATATAAATCGACGATGCTATTATTAGGCTTTGGACAGACAAGGAAACGTCAACGAACTCAAGGTTGTGGGTTGAGTTTCAAGGTAGTGGTGATAGGGTGGGTTCGGTTATAAAAGGTGGTGGCTTATAGAGAAAAGAAACATGAACTCAAAGTGGGAATTCAAATAGCAGTTGTGTAGTAACAAGTGGGTGATGAAGGGTGATCATAGCAGCTTTCTCACACGAACATAAGAGTTGCAGTAGAAGTTTGATCGATCACGAGTCATCAAGTAATATGGTTTTCATATATCAATAAGTTTTTTTGATGATATTTGATGGTAACGATCATGGTGATGATCGAAGGCAGTGATCAAGGTGGTGATAGAGATGGTAGTGGTGTTTCATTGTTACAAAGTGTTGATAAATTTAAGGTGATTGATTGTATGATGGGTTGTGTATGATCAAATGTACATATATATAAATATAACAAAAAAATAGGTGGTGGATGGTTCACCATGGTTGGTTACGTTGGTGGCGTGGCTCAACAAAAATAACAGACGACAAGCTGCAGCATCGTACAGAAGTGATGGTCATAGAGGTTGTTTGGTGGGTTCAAGGTGGTGTACATTGTTGGATGAGTTATGGTGGTAGTGTTTGTCCAAAACCGAAACAACGTAGACAATAGTAGCAGTTTAATGGTGTTGGAGTTTGTTGAACAAGGTTATATAATTGTTCATGAAAGTTTATACGACAAAACATAAAAGTGTTGAGCTAAATATTAGTACTAAAACAGTTCTTATGGAATATAAATGGTATATATTCAACATATATACCTTGGTTTGTGATGATGCTCGAATAAAACCGAATTAGTGAAGTAACAGCATGGTCGATGGTTAGGTGACGTTTGAAGAAGAGTAAAGGGAGGTGGAGATAGCGGTTTGGGAATGTAGGTGGTGGTTTGCCTTATGTGGTGGATTAAGGGATGGTGGAAAGTGGCGACTAGTGAGTAAGGTGGTCGTGGGCTTGATCATGAATCATAGATACATATATATGTATATGAGCGTGTGAATGTGTATGCATATGAGTATGTAATATGTAAGAATTAATATAAGGATAATAAGAGAAAGTGAACATGTGATCAATCAAAAAACAGTAATAGATATTTTAATATGCATAGTAACCAATTAGTAATCAATCAAATAAGCAGCCGGATGATTTGTATGATTGTGCTGACAGATTTCACGGACTGTGTATCATGCGAAATTAGTGGCGGATTCAGAAAAATCCCATATTTTATAATTAACTATATTTATTTATTTTGGTCATTATGGTATAAAATTCGATCATTAACTATTAAATAAAAATTACATTAATTATTCACTCCCAATCCCAAGTAAAACATAAAAAGTTATAAAATTCATCAAATAGTTCCTAAATACATTTTTAGTAAGCCTAAAATTTATAGAACTCATTTTCGAATCACCGTTTATTTTAAAACCATATAAGTTTGAATTTAATTTACTTAATATCAATCCGTACATCAAATGAGTATTACAATCATTTAATATTTATACATTATTTATATATACAGATATATTTTAAATAATAATTATTATAATATCCTATTTTTATTTTATTTTACATAATTAAATTTTAATAGCAATAACATATAATATTTCAAATTATATTTTCAATTACCATTTATATATACATTTTCACACATATCTATTTACAATTAATTGTTCGTGAATCGTCGAAACTGGTCGAATGTAATTGAATACATGAACATAGTTCCAAAATTTTTTAGACTCAACATTATAGACTTTGCTTATCATTTCGGAAATATATAAAGATCAAGTTTAAATTTGGTCGAAAATTTCCGGGTCGTCACAATTGTCATCCACAGTTAATGCTCTATTCTATTTGCTGCGATTTATACTCCCATTTCTATTTCGGAGCTTCATTCTT
Source organism: Rutidosis leptorrhynchoides (assembly GCF_046630445.1). NCBI lineage: Eukaryota > Viridiplantae > Streptophyta > Magnoliopsida > Asterales > Asteraceae > Rutidosis > Rutidosis leptorrhynchoides. The sequence continues at coordinate 155,606,185 of NC_092342.1, forward strand.
TTGTTTTTTCTTCACAAGTAATGGTCCAGAATTCGTAGGTATGGAGTTTCAAATAAACATGACTAATGTTCTAAGAGAGAGACTGTAATAGCAGATCTTGATTGGTTAAATTACCAGAATTTAAGAGAAAAGATAGAACTATCAAGGAAATAGGTTCTTGATAGGTTTATAGAATATATAGAATGTAAGAGTCGTATAAATGGCACATGATGACGTTATGATCTGTGAATAATCACGTTCCATTAGAAACTCAATGTGACTTACTGTAATATAATCACGTTGATCAAGTGTCATTATATTATACTAACTCATGCTTCAGTTCCCAACACTACTTCAATATCACTCATATTTTAAATTCGAATCTTTCAGAATTTAGAAACTAAAACAGTTTCCTTTATGATGTAACACAGATAATTGCGACGAGATAAATGATTTCAGATAAGAATAGTTATGAAAATATCTTCAGAAATATCAAGGATATTTATAATGAAAGATACGATGATATCTTAGAATTTCTAATATCGATAGATGGTGATGAATATTTGTGCGTATCCGTGTAGAGTCAGGAGTAAAGTATTCGTTAATGACTTCAGCAGATACTGAGCCATTTGGATTCTTTGAAGGTAGACTTTGTCTTTGTGATTTATCCACAGTCGCCTTCATACTTTTTTCAATCCATTTTCCTGTTCCAAACCTTCTCTTTTTCCGAGCTTTGCCAATACATTATTCTTTATCATCAAACTTTTTACTGTTAAGGTTGTTTACAGTTTTTGCTGCTTCATCAGCATTTTCCAAAAATTCGGAGAACTAGTTTGTAGTTTAGGGTGTTTTTCAGAAACTTCACATTTGAAGTATGTAAGTCCAGGAGATAGACGTTATATGTACACATATAACTCTTGGCGTAGACATGCTGAGAGATTTCAAAATACTGTTTGCTAATTCCTGATGATTCGTATGGCAATTCTCGTTACAAGATACAGATGAGTAAATGATGGTGTTTATAATGATTTTTCGGAAAATCCTAGATCATTACGGTTACTGATAAGTTTACTGCTAATGTGGTGGAATATAAACGGTTCCCCGGTAACGATGGCGAAAAGGGTGACGTATACATCAAGAAGGCTGTTTCGACTGAAAAGCCGAAGTTGACTTGTTGGAGCTGTGACAAAACTGGCTATCTTGAACAGGAGTTGCAAAGTTATTTTCGGTAATAATAACGCTAAAGGAATTAGCATAGCTACGTGTTAAACGTTTACTCAGTTTCTGAGAGTTTTTCAGGTGCATAACTATATGCATAAATCTTTCCTTCCGTAGATGAAGTGCGGTTAGTTCATCCTCTCGATTGAGATGTTTTCAAGAATCATGAAAGGTTTGAACGCAGATTATAATCGTCAAGATATAAATGAGGTTTAAGATGAAATCAAGTGGTAAACTTGAAGAAATGTTTAGTTTCATATGTTATAATCAATATTTTAATTCATTTTAATTGTCCAATGTTATTAGTCCACAGTTAATAGTCCACAATTAGTAGTTCAACAATTCATATATAGTTTAATATATAATATTCGAATTAATTAATACGTTTCGTAACCTATTATATACATGTCTCAAACTCGATCACAACTCAAAGTATATATATTATTTAGAATCAACCTCAACCCTGTATAGCTAACTCGAGCATTACTGCATATAGAGTGTCTATGGTTATTCCAAATAATATATATAGATGACGTCGATATGATATGTCAAAACATTGTATACGTGTCCCGATATTTAAAGTGCGTAAAATAAATAACAGAAATTTAAATGACAATAAATAAAATTGCGAGAATGAAAATTGCGATAAATAAATTGCGATAAATAAAATGTAATACAGAATTAACAGTTAGCTAGGATTTTGTTAGCGTGGATTCTTAACAAAATTTCTCATAGTTAATTTGTTTGTTTCTAAGAAATTTTATTTTGTCAAATATTTTCTTCATTATGCCATTTGTTAAATTCTGATAAGTAAAAATCCAAATATGAAATGGAATGAAATTGGTTATTCTGTGGTGAACGGATACGTATATCTGTGGATGTAGTTAGGATAGTAAATGACTGTTGAATCAGATTGAAAGAATATACACTGTAACTTATTAATGTGAAATCTAAATATTTCTAGGGTATTACCTATCCGTTAAAATATTTTCACCATTAACAGTTTGTACAAAAGAATTTTTTTATTACAATCTTTATGAAAATATACTTACATATATATATTTTCTTCAGATGTAATATAGATTTAATGAGTTAATATGATATTAATCTCATTTGATTTACGTTAGAACAAGAATATATAATCTCTAAAACATTAGAGATTACATAATCGCCATGTCGAACGAAGATAAAATAGATAGAACGATATGTAGAACGATGATTATGCTCGTGGTATAGAATGTGATATTGAGGCATATGATGTTGAAACTTGGGTTGTTGGTGGTACTGTTGGTGCTGGTGATGTTGCTGAAGCTGGTAAGTTTTGCACCATATTTTTCAAATTGATTACTCGAGCGTGAAGCTCGTTGACTTCTTCTATTATTCCGGGATGATTGTCGGTCGGAACTAGCGGATGAATAAGGTTTAGAATTGTGGATAGAATATAATTGTGTCGAGATACTCTGGAAATGAAAGTGGAGATGGTGTTTCGAACTGGTTCGCCGGTAAGTGCTTCAGGTTCTTCGCCAAGAGGGCAATGTGGTGGATGGAAAGGATCGCCTTCTTCTTGTCTCCAATGATTAAGGAGGCTACGAATTAATCAGATGAATTGGGGATGGCAATTGATTGATTCATTCTGGTGACGCTGCTTTCGGAGCTTAGGTGAACATCCATATCGGAATCTGAGGAGTTTGAACTAATGACGAGTTCCATTTCGTACGATTGAATAAAGGATTTTTCAATATGAAATGATTTTCGGATGTCAAAAAATATTCTAATTACGTATAATACTTAGGTATAGTACAGAAGATTCTGTAGATTATAGACGATTCATAATAGTTGATTACACCGCGAAGTATTTGACCTCTATATGATGCATTTTACAAACATTGCCTTCGTTTTTAAAAGACAAACTTTCATTACATCGAAAGTTGACAAATATGCATACCATTTCGTAATATATCAAACTATCAATCACTTAATAATAATCTTGTTGAACTCAATGACTCGAATGCAACGTCTTTTGAAATATGTCATGAATGACTCCAAGTATTATCTCTAAAATGAGCAAATGCACAGCGGAAGATTTCTTTCATACCTGAGAATAAACATGCTTTAAAGTGTCAACCAAAAGGTTAATGAGTTCATAAGTTTATCGTAAACAATAAAATTCATCATTTTGATAGACCACAAGATTCAAATAAAGTACACCTATCTCGTGTACGAAACCATTTTTCATAATGCTTAGTAGAGTAGGTTCGTATCCTTTTCTCCCCCGTAGGTTGCCTCACGATTTTTAAATAATCGTGCACATATATCGTGCACAAAACTAATACACATAACCTGTGTATAAAAATCATTCTCTCGATACATAACATTCATTTCGATTTCATTGCTCAACATAGTAACCGACCTTAACATATAATGCGCATCAATAATATCCCCAAAACAGAACATCTCGTATGTATAATATATAAACTACGAAGTACTAAACACCACACCTACTAGCTCTTCCGTCTAGTGAACATTTTGGGTGGGGGTGTTAAACCCGGTAGCTGCCTTTAGGATTCGCGTGAATTAGGGTCATACCAGATTCTAATTCTAAGGTTACCAAGCAATAATAATCTACCGGGAAAATATATTCATCAATTGGTGGCAATTATCATGTCCACCTAATTCAATAATAATCCACAGAACTTTTGTCTGCATAATAATTCATTCGAGGAATGTTTTGCTTGTGTCTATCTAGTCAAACATTTATAAAAGCATCTCATGTATTCTCAATTCAAAATATATTTCAAAAATATTTAATAAAGCAGTTGTAAAAACAACGCATGTATTCTCAGTCGCAAAAATATAAAGAGTAAAAGGGAATCAAATGAACTCACCATACTGTATTTTTTAGTAAAAATACATATGACGACATTGAACAAGTGTAGGGTTGGCCTCGGATTCATGAACCTATATCATTTGTATATATATTAAAACGTATAATCGTATTCGAACAAATTTATATATTATTATTAGTGGTGTAATTTTTATATTAATAAATTATATATGTTATTTTATATATAACAATATTAATATAGTTAAGTTTTGTATTATATATCTTTTTATATAAACAATCTTTTGTTTACAAAATAATAGTTATAATAATACTAAAATAAGTATAATGATAAAAATAATAATTTTAATACTAATAATAATAATAGTGATAGTATTAATAATAGTTTTTATGAAAACTATGATAGATTAAAATAATGATACTTTTAGTAATAATTATATAAATTTTTAATAATAACAATACTGTTAATGATACTCACATTAATGATAATGATAATGATAATATTAATAATAATACTTATGTCGATATTAATAATACTAATAATTATAAAATGACACTAATACTAATATTAATGAAAATAATAATAAATTGTATTATTTTCATCATAATAATAATAATAATAATAATAAACCTAATCATAATAATAATAATAATACATATATTAGTAATAATAAAAAAAATATATGACTTAAATGATAAACTTTAACAATAATAAATATATTAATAATACTTATAAGAATAATAATAATAATCATAATAATAATAATAATAATAATAATAATAATAATAATAAAAATAATAATAATAATAATAATAATAATAATAATAATAATAATAATAATAATAATAATCATAATAATAATGGTTATAATATTTATAATTATGATGATAATAATAATAATTACAATACTAATAATAAATATAATAATTAGTAATAATAACAATGATTAATAATAACAATATTAATAATAACATTAATAACAATAATAATTATAATCATAATATTTACTAATAATAATAATAGGAATAAAATAAAATATATACCCTTCAAAATCTTTTTCTAAAAAGAGTTGCCCCGGACCGGGCTCGAACCCGTGACCACTCGCTCACCCGCGAACGCCCTAAACCCTTCTACCATTCATGTTTTTCTGTTTTATAACCACTCTGAATAATTATAACCCGTATATTCATGTGTTCTTCTTATTATAATTAATCGACTGGAAACATTATCACCATAACAACAATACATTGAATTGGTTTTAGGATTTATAAACAAGACAGAAACGATTAGTTGAAGTTGAATTGAGATTAATCAAAACAAAAAAGGAAGATTTTAGCTGTAGCAGACGTGAACATCACTTATGAACTCTAATCATGATATTAAAATTGAGAACGATTTAGCTCGAGATTCCTACATGAATTAGATGCTAAATCACTCATAGAAAGTTTCTGAATCATCAATTTTAACAGAAATTTTAAAACAAAAGCGAATTTTGTGATGAACACGAAGTTTGCCTTTTTTAGATTAAACTTTGACTCACAAATTCGTACTCGATACAATGAATTGGCTTTTGAAATTTTGCAGATAGTTAACGTGAAGGATTCCTAACAACTTTGAATTAAAGGATTTTGAAATTCGATTCAAGATTGGGTTTTGGCTAAAAAGATGAAGAACAAAGTCGAAGAGGCTGGGTTCTTTATTTTCTGTTTTTAATTTTCGAAATGCAGTGATATAAATTATATAGTGTGATATAGTACAAGATTTAACAGTTAATTTTGATCCTAATAGATTTGTGAAATCGACATATAGCAATTTTTACAGACAAGAAGTACGCCAATTTTTCAATCAGAGGAAATAAAAAAAATAAAACAGATACTTACATTTAACTGATTTTTTTTTATGTATGACAATTGGATCGATTGATTTGATCTCTCAGACAAATTAAACAGCGATGATAGTGATTTAAAACAGAAATTGTAACTATCTATGATTTTATTTACTTATTATATATATATATATATATATATATATATATATATATATATATATATATATATATATATATATATTGTATATGTTTATGTATTTAATTATAATTTGTATATATCAGTATTCATATATATCTGTATGTATATCCGTAATTGTATATTCTTTATATTTATATATTTATATTTAATATTTATAGTTTATAATTAATCTTATTAATAAGTATAAATATAATAATATTACTCTTAATATTATAAATAATAGTAATACAAATATAATAGTAATAATAATATTATTACTAATGATAATGATGATAATTACTATAAAATATATAACAATAATATTATTAATAACAATAAATTTTATATATATATATATAGATATATATATATATATATATATATATATATATATATATATATATATATAATAATATTACTCTTAATATTATAAATAATAGTAATACAAATATAATAGTAATAATAATATTATTACTAATGATAATGATGATAATTACTATAAAATATATAACAATAATATTATTAATAACAATAAATTATATATATATATATATATATATGTATATATATATATATATATATATATATATATATATATATATATATATATATATATATATATCAACTTTCCTATCTATATATTATCTATTGATAATAATAATGTATCTAACACTGACTTTAATAATGATAATAAACATATTGATATTATTAATGATATTAATAATATTATCAGTTATAATAATATTAATTTTATTGATAATAATAATATTAACATTAATAATATAACAACTTATACTTATCAATTTCATATGTATATATATACCTTATATAATAATATTAATGATACAATTATTAATATTAATATTAATAATATTATTAATGAAAGTAATGATAATCATATTAATATAGCAATTAAAATTCAAACTTGTAATTTAATATAATACTATATTATTATTTATGTAATATTATATTATATAATGACATTTATTGAATAATTAATATTTATATATTTTATATATACTTAATAGAAATCATATATAGATTCATAATAACATATATATATATATATATATATATATATATATATATATATATATATATATATATATATATATATATATATATATACAACAATTGTTCGTGAATCTTCGGGAATAGTCAAAAGTCAAATGAATCCATGAAAACAGTTCAAAAAATTTGAGACTCAACATTATAAACTTTGCTTATCGTGCCAAAATTATAATAAGATTAAGCTTAAATTTGGTCGGAAATTTCCGGGTCATCACAGGAGCACCTTTTCTCCTTTGATCCATTCTGAAGACACGACAGTAAAAGTAGAGCTGTAATGACTTGATAAACAAAGAGCTCTTGGTAGGCACCCCTTGCTTATCCTTTTTATTTTCTTAAATTTTATTTCAAAATTATTTTTAGTCTAAAAAAAGATTATCTATGTGTACTAACACTAAGCGCCATACTTGCGCTTAGTACATACAAGTTTGTTGAATGTATTCAGGAAAAATGCCAAGTTTAGGGGCTTCCCATTGCATTCCAGTTCGCAGGAGGAGGACTCCTAAAGTTTACCTATCGGAGAGCAGCACTGATCAGCACAGGCCGTCAACGGGACAGTTAGGCTCGAGGCGTTTGATCTTGGAGAGTGTTGAGGAGGACATCAGTATGGCAATGCCAGCTCCTCTAGTACGACGCTCCAGGCATTTAGCTTCGAGACCCACTGAGCATACAGAGCCACTAGAGACACATGTGCCGCATACAGTGGTACATTATGGATCCACCTTGAACGACCCAGATGTTACATGTGCATTACTTAGAGACCAGCAGAGAATCTATCGAACTCTCAGAGCATACCTTCAGTGCGAAGGAATGCCCCTGAGTACTCTAGGTCCTTCGTCATTCAGACTAGCATGCCGTGTTCCACAAACACAACCAGCTACTCCCAGGCGCTCCACTCCGGCCTCAGTTCATTCAGTAGCTTCAGTCGCCATCCTAGCACATGCTACTCTTGCTCCTATCACGCCGCCTGTCTTAGCTATTTCACCTGCTCTAGTGATTGAGACAGCCCCTGTTCATTAGCTACCTGAGGGATGCCACTTAGTCACAGTCTCGATATCAGTTGAGCCATCCACGGCCCAGGGTTTTGAGATTAGCGAGAGCATCCCAGATGAGGAACCTTTCCCGAGTCTATCACACCTGGAGTTGCCATCGAACCTTTGTCTAGACACACTTTTGGGCCCTGAGTTGGATGCAGGACAGCCACTTGAGTATTTGCCGAGACTTGAGGATGACGATGATCTCTTCGGACCTAATGGATACTCCGCAGACACCGCTCGACACGATAACCAAGATAGTATTCTGTAGACTACTTTATTTTCTTTTAATTTTATATTTTTAAAACATTGTATAAAAAGTTATATAGTGGAAATGCTGCTTTTCTCTTTTTGTTCTTCATGCAGAAATTTTATCAAAAGAGACTGATCCTTTCCAGCAATTAAGAGACTGATCGTAGGAAAGCCCAACACTACGAGAGTAACCTGACCGTAGGGAAGTAATCTTTCCTCAAACCTCTTTCAAATTATTACGTACTAAAATTTCTAAGTGTGGGGTCATCCCCGCAACCAACTTAGAGATTCCAGAAAATATTGTCCTTAATTTATAAAGTATTAAAATATTCTTTTCTAGAGAACATTAGGGACAATGTTCTTCTAAGTGTGGGTATTGGGTTAAGATTTAAGGACAACTAATCGTAAAACACCAAGTTTTGAAAAATTATTTTGTCTAAAAAGTAATCAGCAAAGAATATTTAGGTAAAATCGAAAAATTCTTACCTTGTTTTACCCAAAAGATTCTATAAAATTGCTAGAAATTAGTTTTTGGAATATTCACTAGAACGGAACGATTAAGCTGAAACTTATGATCCGTGTCAAAATATTTCTTTCGAATAAATATGTAAAAGGCTACGCATGACCAAGCACGACCCCTACTCCCAAAAAATGAGGACTCTTGGACCCAAAGTATCTGTACGACCCATCAAATCTAGAGTACTTTGGAAATTCAATTGATGAGCGTGCCTGTGTATGGTTTAAGTTAGAAATTGGTTTTGACATACGTTTCAAGGCCAATGTTTAGTAAGCACCATACGTGGTGCAGGTGCGATACTCCTTCCAAAATCATTCTGAATAGAGAAGACAAAAAGCCACCCGTTTCCGTTTCCACTTCACGCAATTTAAACTGACCAACTCACACAAAGAGTTGATGAATCAGAAATATTCACCCCAAATTCACTCCCAAAATACACTACCCGTTCACCTTCATTTCCTTTCCGCTTATCAAAAAGATCCATAGATAAATGAAGAGATAGATCGATCAAATTTGCTTCAAAAGCACTTATTAAAAGATTCCGAAGCCCTGATTGTTTTTGATTGGTCAAAGACTTATTTTCGGTGAATTATCACTTTCTATCTGGGCATCAGGAATGAAAGACAAAAGTTATGAAGAAAGGGTATGCCAAAAAAAAAAATTGAAAGAACAAAGTCTCTAGAATAAAGGCAAGAAAAACCCGAGAAGTTGCCCAAAGAAGAATTACCGGAAGAGCCAAAGAAAAATTCTAGACAAAGTCTTAGAAAAATCTGCATCTTTCGAAGAAACTTTTTACGAAATTCAAGCCGTTCTCTATCCAAAATGGATACTTTGAAGAATAAAAAATCTATCGATTCTCTTAAAATAAAAAATATTTGCATACCTTTCACCATTCCATAAATTTCTCAACCAACCCTACAACCCCGTCTTCCTCTTGAAAGAATGCATAGGAAGAAGATCAGTGTCGTCCTTACTTAACCGGTGGAGATATCGAAGCTTTACCAAGCCTATGATGAGAACCGTTACATGACTGGCTTCTGAGTGACAATACAACTAGATTAGGGAACCTAAACATTTGATTGATATGAGTGATCCGCTAGCGAGAAGCATAGTTATGTATACTCTACATCTGAGAGTTGGAAAGTACACCTTTTTCACTATGGACACGATTGAAATCTAGCGAATAAAATCATCGAAGTTTGAAACTTTCTCTAATAGTTTTGAAAGATGTGATGACTTGTGATGAAGGCATAATAAAAGGATCCAAAGGTAGGAAAGGAAGAATCTATTAGATAGGACCTTATATTCTCGCTTTTTGCTTGAGGACAAGCAAAACTAAGTGTGGGGTATATGATATTGGCCAAAAAATCACGTTTTTACCCCCTATATTAAGCCCTAAATCAATAAAGTTTCAAGCTTTGTCGGAAAAATTATCTCTTTGTCAGTTGATTTTGTAGATTAAGTAATCTAGAGCGAAAACGGTGAAAAACAAGTTACGACCAAGAAAATCAAGTTACGATCCAGGAAACAAGCTAACCAGGGCAGGCCAAACAGCTTGCCAAACGGCCTGCCACTATGGTAAACGGGCCAAGTAAACGGGCATAAAAAATGTACCACTAATGTAAACGTCCCCTGCAAACGGCTTGCCAAAAGGCCTACCAGCCGTGTGCAGGCAAAAATCAAGTCTATTTAAAGGGCCTCTTCCATTCATTTCAACACACACTCAATTTTTACTTCACTTTATATTTTCAAGCTTTTTAGTTTGTTTTTAGTAGTAGCTAGCTTAGCTTTTATTTTCCAGAGGATATTCCGGCGAGTCCCTGCGATCTCGGGCAGATTTCTTCAGCTTTTTCAGGTTTTCATCCGAAACGCTTGTCTTTGGTATTAAACATGCATTTTTACCTTTTATGTTTAATAATGCATTCCGATATTACCATGCTAGCTTAATTAATCTGTATGTTGCCATGATAGAACTTTGGGTTAGCGTAGTTATGTTAATTTAGTACGGTTATTGTTGTTATGCTGAACTTATGAGTCTGATAGATTTGTATGCTAGCATCTTAAGGATTGATCAACCTAGGTTGTGATCAAGACTTGTCCACCTATATGAACTTAGCTACATCATAGGATTAAGACCCCTGGTTATACTGTATCTGAAGATTCTATGAACTCGGTATGGCCGAAGTTCCCGAGATCTAATGCGCTTTTAGGACACGAAACTTAGGAATTGAGATATGAATGACCTAGTATGCCTATTGGCAGTTCCAAAGAGACCTCTTAGGAGCTGTTAAGATCTAGCTAGTGCCTTGACTGTATGACCCAAACCTATAGCATGTTCTTGTTTGTTTGTTGCCTTAGGACTAAGTCATATCAACAGTCTAGGTAGCTATTAGGTTTCTATCTGCTTTACTTTCAATATATCAACTGTAATGATGTATAATGTTTGGATTGATATATGATCTCATTAGTATGATGAAATAGTTGTTAGTTTTCATTTAAGTTTTTGTCAACTTAACCCGACAGACTCCTTCCGTTTATGATCAGTGTTCAATCAACACGATACATTGTTATTTAGTTAACTAAACTGATAACGAGGGTTAGGATTAGAGCTCAACTCACTAATAAACCTAGTGCTTTACTTAGAATAACCTCCAAGGTATAGTTACCTTCCAATAACACAACCAAGTGACATGCTTTTCACTGCTCAAAGAGAACTCTGAGAGTCTAGAGACAAGTAGGTCTGTGTAATTGGCCCATCCAACCAGATCTACGTCATTCTAATCATAGCTTTGACATAAACATAATTACCTTCCCCTAACCTAAAACTAATATCTTGGTCAACATTTCCCTGATCTGCATACTCCGGATATCCTTCCACTTTCTTTACTTTTCCGCAATTAGGACCATTAGCTTAAACCAACTATCACCCTTTATCCAGGTAATTTAAACAAAAGACAATTATCCACTTGATCTTCAATTCGTTAAACCATTCAAAAGCATGAACCTAGGTTAGCTTACACCTTCTACATCTTAGAAAGTTAAAAGTAAATTTAATCCCCACATAATATAAATAATAAACCACTGTCTGCTACCTTGATCGGCTGATTCTGACCTCTTGCGACCTAACAACACCGCACGAATAAAACTGTCCGTTTCAGCCATATCAAAGTCCGAACTAGAGATTGCTCTTCCTTTGTAGATGTGTTGGACATTAATGTGTGCTTACACATTAATCATGCAATATGTTATATTGCAAGTAAGCTTGCTAAAGCATAAACCATAGTGTTGTGCAAATATCTATATGATTGATATTAGAATAACTATCTCTTGCTATATGTGAGTATTACTTGCTACTTGCTAAATATGATTTGATACTCATTAATTTGCCAACTTGTTAACATGCTCTTAAACTTGCTATGTGTTATTAGTTAGAACACTAGGATTCAAATAACTAGTTTACTTCAATGAATTAAATATAAAATAGTTCACAAACAATAATGGTCAATAATCTGTTTGGTGTTGTCTAAGTAACACATTATGTAACATGTCCAAGTACAACTTAACATTGATCTTTACACACTTAATGTCTAACTTAGAAAGACATCTTTCAATTAATCTTTATTTAATCTTGAAATGTATATGATTTGTTATTAATTGAAACTAGGAAGTTAATGACATGTTGACTAGTCTTTAGGATTGAACCAAATGCATTAATGAACCGAACTAAGTCTTGACCAAACTGAGATTACCTAAAATGACAATTAAGACACTTCTTCAAGAATGTTGGGTTTACCACATTTGGAGTGTTATGTCATTTTCACACAATAAGACCAAATCTCACACACTTAATGCATTTAGTACTTGTATAGCATATTGAGTTTCTTTTTCAAGTGCTAGATGAAGTAAAGATTCCAAAATATGGTGTTCAAATCTGAGTCAAACGGTTATACAACGGATGCATATTTTAGATTGGGGCACGCACGGTTGAACCACCGTCGACCGTGCTAGTGACTGTGACAACAGATAGTTTTTAAATTCCACTATAAATAGAAAGCATTGGAGAGCATTTGAAGCTGATCCTCTTGCGCATTTAAAAGGCTTATTTCCAGAGATCACAAGGGCTTTAATTACTACTCAAATGTGATCAAGCAAGATAAGATTCTATGATCTTATAAATATATAATTTGGTTGTTGTAAACTTACTAATTAAATTGTTTATCTTGTGAGTTTACTTATTGTGATGTATGTCCTAGAATTGTCTTAGGATCATCATTACAATTTGTATGAGTCTTGTAACTTCAATTAGTAGAAGCATAGGTTAGTTTAGTGATCTACTTCTTTAAAGGGACTTAGGAAGTTGATTAATCTTATTTGGAGATTAATACTTGTCCAAGTTGAAGACAAGTTGAGCTAGGTTGGAGTTGGTCTTTCAAAAGGATAGAAAGATTAGGTTTGTTGTCTACCAAAGAAATTGAAGACTTGTAAATCGAATCTCCACCGAGTTTGGAGAAAAGTGCTTAGTGAAGCAAGAAATCTCGATTAGTGTAATCGGGTAGTGAATTAAGATGGATTAGTTAACATCCACCCGAACCACTATAAATCCTTGTGTCTATATTCTTTACATTACTTTACTTATCATTTTGAACATAAACACCACACACATCAAGTTTGAGTTACATTCGTTGATCATAGTTAATCAAATTTAGTGATTAATCAAAAAAGTGTTAAAAACGTATTAAGTAGCTATTCACCCCCTAGTTACTTACAGTGTTTGTTTAAGAAATAACTGCATTTGTTTGGTGGTTAAATATGTTATTGCTTAACACAAGGTCTCAAGATCGAACCATACCTAAACTTCTTTTGGTTAAGTGTTATTGTAGCAGGCCCAAGCTACAATAGCAGCCCAAGTTCAATCATATTTTCCAAGACCCAAAATTACTTGCTCTAGCCCAATTAATTAAAGATTCAAGCTCAATATTCGCAAGCCCATGTTTTAAGCCCATTTCAGATTCAAAAGTCCAACTTTAAGTGCCCTGACATTAGTAAACTTTCTCAGTAAACTTTCTAACGAACGATTAATGAAGTCAAGGAATTTAACGATTTTCGTTAATACGTCTAACAAAATTTTCAGAAGTTTGATTCCTCGTGTAGACAAACTACTTCAAATGACGAGTAAACCTCTCGCGACACCTTCAAGTAACGAATATGTGCCAGAATGTATGATTCAATTGGAATATTAAATCATGGAAAAATCTATTAAACTTAAGATGCTTCAAGCATAATATGAGAAGCTATGATAAGAATATGATCGACTTAAATCTGATAACAATTTTTCATCTCAGATAATTCGTACTCTTCAAGTGAAATAGTCATCTCAAGTCTGAGAATGCTAAATCAACACCAATTCCAAAACCCACAATGGTGTCAATGGGTATACAAGTTGAAATCCCAGAGAAGAACGAGCCACGAATTTTGAAATCCGTATGTTCTTTTCTTTTGGTTGAGAAGAAGGTTCCTTTATCAGAGGTTCCCAAGGTTACTCATCCTCACAAATCTATTTCCCACAGACAACAGTTCCATTCTCGTCACCAAACCAAAACAAATCCACCATTTTTGGAACTACTTATGGTCAAAATGGAGAAATCGTGGATTTTTCGATCAATACGACTGGGTGGTCATAAACTAAAACAACCTAGTTCAAAGAAATCAAATAATCCGTCGGCTAAACCATTCAAAGCCAACTCTTCAAATCCAATCAAGTACTCATTCAAAGAGTTACTTTCATTTAACTCACAACTCGTGAATATGGTTAAACCAAAACGTTTTCAAAGTGATATCCAACCTCGTTGGAATGTAAGATTTATTAATAAAATTGACCGTGCCTACAAGTGGTACGCCAACAACGACTTCAAGCTTATTTAGTTACAAGACACACACTTTAGTGTATGCCCTGGTCTTCAATGTGTACTTTGCTTTATCAACTTATGTTACATGATGATCTTGTTGCACATAATCATTATGAGGGGGAGAAATGATTCAAAAGGTAATATTAGTACAAGATAGTCTTCACCAAACAACAAATACCTGCTAAGCTTCCTGATGCGACTGGATGAGTCCGTATTTTTCTCCGAAAATGGATGAATGGATGGATGGTGGGTGTTTGGGTAAACTAGACGGTCTCCTATGTTTTACTCATGATGGTTGATCCCGATTACGTCTCTCTAGTCGTTTGAAGAGCTGGGCTTTTCAGAGACCGAGACCTGTCGCACAAGTACATCAGATGTATTAATATTTATAATTGCCAGGGCTTTGGCTTCTACTCACAGTTATCTAGTGAATAGATAACATAAGTATAATCTAGGGTCGTCACACGACTCAACAGTTTGGATGAGAATTACAAGGTTTCTTTATAAGAATTCGGTTACTCCCTCCGTCTCATAATAAGTGTCCTGTTTTGACTTTTCAAAGTCAATATTTCGCAACTTTGACTTTAAATATATTTATTTGTATAATATAATATTTGATAAAAATTATATGAGTGGATTGAGTTTTAAATGTACTTTTTATTGGTATGAGTATCACCAAATATTATATAACACAAATAAAAATATTTGAGGTCAAAGTTGAAAAAAATTGACTTTGAAAAGTCAATACATGACACTTATTATGGGATGGAGGGAGTAATATTTAATTATATTTTTGTGAGTACTTTTTTGGTTTTATGATTATAATATGGAATGCAATATTCTTCTATTGCGTTTCTTCGGATTTTATAACCTACGTACTTAACTAATACCTATATATATATATATATATATATATATATATATATATATATATAGTTTTGGTGGTACAAAATTGTACCATTTATTGTCCTAAAGGGGCTTCAGAAAAGGGGCTTAACATTACGTGCATGAATTTAGTTAAGGTGTTCTTTAGAGACGGTGAATCTAATTAGAGTTGTGATATTTTCTTTTTGTTTTTAAAATAAAATGTAGTTGTTGTTGTTGAAAATAAACTTTAGTAATGTGTTATTTATTAGTTTAATTGTTATTTAAAAAAAATTAGTTGTTGTTGTTGTTGTTGTTGTTGTTAATTTTGTAGTTTATTAATAGAGAATGTAAAACGATAAATAAGTTAAACGATGAGTTCAAATGTAATTAAACAAGTCCAAACCTAAATATTACAATCAATAAATTAAAAATACAATCAATCAATACCCATGACGTCTCATTGAATAACGTAGGTGTCCACCGGTTCCACACCGATTCCAACTATTTTGGAAAGTAATTTGGCCACCCCTAACAAAATGAACCATAAATGGACGAATTGTAGTCATTTAATTGTGTGACATTAGTGTTTTTTGTGGTTTTCAAGCACTGATTTTGTCTATTTAAAAACCTTAGTTGATGTATTTGAAATGTAAATATGTTGTTTTTGATGTTTTTAATAAATTGAAGATAATTGTGGTATAAATAAAAATAAAAAGTTAGGAAAGATGAGCATGACAAGATAGGGTTTTAGTCTTTTATTGAAGTAGTGTGTAACAATTGAAACTGACCTTTGAAACTCCGGTTTCATATTTTTGTCAGAAATCACTGCAAACCGGCCTTTGGAAGGCCGGTTTAGGGCACTAGTGGCGTTACTGTGCCTGGTCAACTGCCATCTGGAAAAAGTGCACTAAAGCTGAAAGAACCCGTCCTAATCCATCCGGACGAAGTTCGTATCGATTATAAACGATTTACAATAGTTGGTTTCATCGCGAGGTACTTGACCTCTATATGATACATTTTACAAACATTGCATTCGTTTTTGAAAAGAAAATATTTCATTTCATCGAAAGTTGTCGGCATGCATACCATTTCATAATATATCTAACTATAATTGTCTTAATATTAATCTTGATGAACTCAATGACTCGAATGCAACGTCTTTTGAAATATGTCATGAATGACTCCAAGTAATATCCCTAAAATGAGCAAATGTACAGCGGAAGATTTCTTTCGTACCTGAGAATAAACATGCTTTCAAGTGTCAACCAAAAGGTTGGTGAGTTCATTAGTTTATCACAAATAATCATTTCATAACTTTAATAGACCACAAGATTTCATATTTCCATTTCTCATAAAATACGTCCCAAGCATAGAGACAAAAATATCATTCATATGGATTGAACACCTGGTAACTGACATTCACAATATGCATATAAGAATATCCCCATCATTCCGGGATCCTCCTTCGGACATGATATAAATTTCGAAGTACTAAAGCATCCGGTACTTTGGATGGGGCTTGTTGGGCCCGATAGATCTATCTTTAGAGTTCGCGTCAATTAGGGTGTCTGTTCCCTAATTCTTAGATTACCAGACTTAATAAAAAGGGGCATATTCGATTTCGATAATTCAACCATATAATGTAGTTTCAAGTACTTGTGTCTATTTCGTAAAACAGTTATAAAAACAGCGCATGTATTCTCAGTCCCAAATATATATATTGCAAAAGCATTTAAAAAGGGATTAATGAAACTCACGCATATAAATATTTTAAAACAGTTAATAAAGCGTTTGCATGTATTCTCAGCCCAAAAATGTAAAGAGTAAAAAGGGCAAATGAAACTCACCATACTGTATTTTGTAGTAAAAATACATATGACGATATTGAACAATGTAGGGTTGGCCTCGGATTCACGATCCTATATCAAGTATATATATATTAACACATATACATGTAAATCGAGCAACTAAATTTTAAGTTATATTAATTATTAATTTGAATATGTTTATTTTTATATATTTATATACTATGAGGTATTAATGTTTTCATATATGATTATATTTATATCTTATAATATATACATTCATATAAATGTTTATTTGCTATGATAATATAAAAATAATAATACTGAAAATGATAATGATAATACTTTATAATAGTAAAAATAATGATACTACTAATAATAATAACTATAAAAATAATGATTTTAAAACAATATTAATAATAATATTTAGGTTTCATAATGAAATATTAATTTTTGATAATAATACTAGTTATTTTATTTGTAGTAATAATAATAATAATACTGATAATAATAATATATTGAAAATAGTGATATTAGTAATAAAAATAATGATAATAATAATATTGAGAATAATGATAACTTTAATATTAATGCTATCCTTAATAATAATAATAATAAAAATAATAATAAGACTACCTTAGTAACAAGCTTTAAAAATTCTAATGCCCCGGCCCCAATGCTCGAACTCGCGACCTCCCACTAACCTGACATCTCCTCTAACCATTAAATTGTTGTTACTTTCCTTATATTAATTCGCATCATTAATTACTTAGTTATTATTATCATACCATCGTATATCATCATTATCTTTATGATTATATTATCAACATTAACGGATCATCATGTAACCCGTATCATTTTCATCACGTAACACGTATCATCATCATCTTGTAACACATATCATGATCACAAACTAACATCATTATCTTTGAAACCGCAACCATCTCGTCTCTCGTTATTTCATTTCTTCATCGCCATCATTATCTTCTTTATCATTACCATACCAACATACTATCATCATCCTCGTACGTTATCATTTGTGAATATCTTAACATCTAACATCATCACCATACTATAACCTCATCACTAACATATTTATTACCTTAATCCAATTATTATCATCTAAGCTTTGTAACAATTATGTGTGATAGGTTTTAGCCCAAGAAGATTAGAACTCGGCCCAAGTTGTTAATCCAAACTATTGCACTGGTCCAAAAGAAACTCACGGCCCAATTACAAGTTGTGTTAATCGGCCCAAGTTGTATTGCCCAAAAAATAAAGTCAAATTACAAATAAAAGGAAGTGCACGTGTTTTTCTCTTGAATTGGTCATCCAATGAATTCGTAACACCTTCACTGTGCAACATCACCATCATCATTCTATTTCATCGTCATCATTTTTATCTTGTCGACCAGAAACAGAATCCAGAAAAAGGCAATAGCGAGTAGTAGTAATAATGGTTAATTAGGGTCTTTGTTTACAGCAGAAACAGTAGCAGTGTAAGTCGATTAGGTGCAACGGAAGGTGATGGTTCGTGGTGAAGGTGACGTCTGCAGAAGGCGTCCGGTGGTGGTGATTGTTTAGGGTGACGGTAGTGTTGATGGTAACGGTGTGGGTGTGGTGTTTGGAGTAACGACAGTGATGATGTAAAAATATGGTAGTAAGTTTGATGTAAAAAAAAATATAAGTGGGTTTGCTAATGGTGATCGAAATAGTAACAAAGTAGCAATTAGTGGTGGTTTGTTATGGTGTTCGAAGGTAACTGTGGGATGGTCTTCGATTGCAGCAGCAACAGGAACGTATATAGTAGCCACTACAGAGATAGCGAGGTGGGGTTGTTTGGTGTTAATGATTAATCAAGGTGGTGAAAAGTGTGAGGTGGTTTCGTGAAGGAGGTTGTAGGTTCACGATAGTGGAAGGGAGACAAGGTGGAGAGGATTGATGCAGGTGGTGGTGATTGTGGGTTTCTCGACATGGAACTAAAATAGCACGATAGCCGTAGCATTTGATCATGGTTGCAGGTAGCAAGGCGATTTATGCAAAGTGTTCGTGAAAGAAGAAAGAAGGAGGAAGAGAGACGATTTCGATGATGGTTGTGGGTATTGATCTTCGTAACTCGACAGTGGCGGTGTCGGGTCATTTCACCTAAACAAAAAAGAAAGAAGAGTGGTTTTGTTGATCATTGAGTTGGGTTGTTATGGTGGTTTGTCAAGGGTTTCACTTCTGCATTTGTATATATATATATATAAATAGATTATATTAGATAGTGGAGGTGGTGTTGGGGATTAGATAGAACAAAAACTAGTGGCAAGTAAAAGAAATCGAATAAGGGTACTAGTAGTATCTTTAAAGTTGATTGCTCTTATAACAAAATGAAAAGAAAAGCATATATTTTTGTTTGTGTATGTATGTAGTGTTCGACAATCATAGAAAGAACGAATAATATAATGGAGTGGGGTATTTGGGGTGTCAATCAATAAGGAAAATAAACACATGTGTGTATGTTTAAGTATATATATATATATATCTATAAGATAGATGGATAAATATAGATATATATAGATAAAGTTAGATAAATATAGATAGTAGAGTTAAATATTTATCATGTGGTGATGTTGTGTGTAGGATTACAAGGAAAGTGGTAGCCATAATGTAAAGGTGGCGGTGCAAGAATTAAACAAAAGAAAATATAGTCGATGGTTGAGAGAAAAAAAAATATAGAATGGTGATGGATGCATCATGCGGGTGTTTATGTATATATTTATAGGATTGATGGTTTAATACTTATGTATACTAGGCCATAATAGAGAAAAAAAAAATAAACACAAAAGGCTTGTGAATGTTACTTTTGGTGACAGAAAAAGGAATACAATGTTGGTTGTATTCAATTAATATCAAGTGTATATATATATTTATTGATGTACGGGGATATATAACAACATCATATAATACTTCAAATTATATTTTGAATTATTATTTATATATACATACAAACATATCTATTTGCACTTAATTGTTCGTGAATCGTCGAGAGCAGTCGAAGGTCAATCGAATATATGAAACAGTTCAAAATTTTTGAGACTCAACCTAACAGACTTTTCTTATCGTGTCAAAAATATTAAATCGTATCGAGAGTTTGATTAAAAATCAGTCCAAATTTTTCGGGTCGTGACAGTACCTACCCGTTAAAGAAATTTCGTCCCGAAATTTGAGTGAAGTCGTCATGGCTAACAATAAGAATGTTTTTCTGACGAATATGAGCTGATAAAAAGAGTCTTATCATTATTGGTTAATATAGATAAAACGATAAAACGATTTGAGTACTCGAGTGAAGCTGTCACAACAGATCGAGACAGAGATTTAACTTTTGACGTAGCCACGGTGGATTTCCGGAATTCAAGGGATTACAGAAAATCTTTGAAATCTAAAAGATTTGATTCTTCGGCGAATAAGGAAATTAAGATCTCTATAATTAAATACGGTGATCTGCCCCGATTACTACGTCTGATATTTCCTTTTTAAATTTACCTTTTCCGTTCCATTTGTTTTTACCACTTCTATACTCAATTCTCAAATTCAAAAGATTTATGAAAATGCTTAACCCTGTTTTGATCCTTGTTCTTATTCTAACTATCGCAATGATCGTTCTTCTTTTCCAACTCCCACCTGAAGAATCTGTTTATTTCTATTATGCTCTAGGGACTATTGTATTTATAATCCTTCCATGTCTTTTTATTGCTATACGCACTGATCTCCACGGTTTGTAATTTCAGTGTTATCATTGGGCTTTATATTTTCCCTTAAATTTCAATGTTACTGCTTCTGTCTCCTTTAATTATTATTATTCACAGTTAATGCGCTCGCTTATTTGCTGCGATTTATACCCCCTTTCTATTTCGGAGCTTCATGCTTTTGTTTACTTTTCGCAAGTAACGGTCCAGAATTCATAGGTATGGAGTTTCGAATTATCATAATATACAGGGTAGAAAGGAAGGATAGTAGCACGATTTGTTTTGTCAAATTACCTGAATCACTGAGAATAGAACTACCAAGAATATATTTTCTTGATATGTTCGAAGTTAATCTGAATGAAAGAGTTATGTAACAGGGCACATGGTGACGTTATAATCTGTGAATCATCATGTTCCATTTGAAAACTCAGCATGACTTACTGTAATATAATCACGTTGATCAAGTGTCATTATATTATACTAACTCATGCATCAGTTCCCAACATTACTTCAATAACATTCATATTTTAAGCTCGAAAGTTTACAGAATATAGAAACTAACAGTTTCTATATGATGTAATACTGATAGCACGAAGAGATTAATGATGTCAGATAAGAATAGTTATAAAAATATCTCCAGAAATATGGAGGATATTTATAATGAAAGAACGACAATATCTCAGAATATCTAAGATCAGCGGATGATAGAAACTATTGTCTGCAAGGGTTTAGAGTAAGGAGCAAGATATTCACTAAAGACTTTAGCAGACATTGAATCATTTGGATTCTTTGAAGTTAAACTTATTCTTTGTGATTTGTCCACGGATTTCTTCATAGTTTCACATAATCTGCTTTTCGGTACTAAATTTTCTCTTGAATGTTTCCAATATAATGATACACAGGAAGCACAAAGAGGTATATAATTTCGGACGAGAATATTTATGAAATATCCTCAGATTTATCGAAGATATTGATGATGATATTTTGGAATTTCTAAGTTCGATGGTTGATGGAGAAAGATTTTTCACAAGATTTTAACATGACTTCGGGGCAAGATATTCTCTAAAGATTTCAACGGATCCATAATTATCTGGATTCTTTGAATATAGGGTATGGTCCTTGTATTTATCCTTGGTCACCGTCATGGGTAGTTCAATCTGTTTTTCAATACCCAATTTTCTATCGAGCGTTCCTAACACTCCTTTCTTTATCATCAAACTTTTGGTCATTTAGACCATCTACCATTTTTCTGTTTCCTCTGCATTTAATGCTATGATATCTGAATCTTCGGTTATTAATCTGAGGTGGTTTCAGGAAAATTGTGTTTTTAGATGATTAAACGCTGATGGTAATATAGTGGAATATGAAAGGTTCCCTGGTAACAATAAAAGAGCACGCGTATATATATCAACGTTATAATATGGTTGTTTCATACGAAAAGTCGAAGTTGTCTTGCTGGAGCTGTGACAAAACTGGCTATCTCAAACAGCAGATGTAAAGTTATTTTCGGTAATAATAACGCTAAAGGAATTAGCACAGCTACGTGTTAAACGTTTACTCAGGTTCTGAGTGTTTTCAGGTGCCTAACTATATGCATCAATCTTTTCTCCCGTAAATGAAGTGCGGTTGGTTCATCCTCTCGATTGAGGTGTTTTCAAGAATTTTGAACGCAGAATGTAATCGTGAAGATACAAATGATGTTTAAGACGAAATCAAGTGGCAAACTTGAAGAATTGTTTAGTTTCATATGTTATAGTCAATATTTTAATTCATTTTAATTGTCCAATGTTATTAGTCCACAGTCGATAGTCCACAGTTAACAGTCCAATAATTCATATATAATTGAATATATAATATTTGAATTAATAATTATGTATCGTGACTCGATATTTAGAGTGCGTAAAATAAATAACAGAAAAATAAATGACGATAAATAAAGTGCGTAAAGTAAATAACAGAAATTAAATGACGATAAATAGAATTGCGATAATTAAATTGCGATAAAATAAAATGTAATTCGGAATTAACAGTTAGCTAGGATTTTGTTAGCGTGGTTTCTTAATAAAAAAAATTTAATATTGTTAATTAGTCTGTTTCTAATCAATTTTTATTGTGTTCATTATGTCTTCATTATGCCACTTGTTGGATTCTGATAGGTCAAAATCCATATATAAAATTGGATGAAAAATGGTTATTCTGCGGTGAACGGATACGTATAACGGTAGATGTAAATAGGATGGTAAATGGATGTTGAATCAGATTCGAAGAATGTACAGTATAACCTATTAAAGTGAAATCTAAATTTTCCTCGGGTATTACCTACCCGTTAAAATATTTTCACCATGAACAGTTTATACGAAAGAATTTTTAATTACAATCTTTATGAAAATATAGTTACATATATATTCTCTTCAGATGTAATCATGGATTTAATGAGTTAATATGATATTAATCTCATTTGATTTACCGTTTGAACAAGAATATAAAATCTCTAAAACATTAGAGATTACATAATCGCCATGTCGAACGAAGATAATCGATGTAGAACCATATATAGTATGATGATTATAATCGAGGTACAGAATGAGATGTTGAAGCGTATGATGTGAACTTGAGTTGTTGGTGGTACTGGTATTGATGTTGGTGCTGGTGATGTTGCTGAAGCTGGTACGTTTTGCACCATATTCTCCAAATTGATTACTAGAGCGCGAAGTTCATTGACTTCTTGTATTACTCCGGGATGGTTGTCGGTCGGAACGAGTGGATGAATAAGGTTTAGAATCTGAGTTATGATATAGTCGTGGCGAGATATTCGAGAAATGAGGGTGAAAATGGTGTTACGAACAGGTTCGCCGGTAAGTGTATCAGGTTCGTTGCCAAAAGGTAAATTCGATTAGTGGATGGAATCGCCTTCTGCGCGTCTCCATTGATTGAGTCGACTATGAACCCATCAGATTAATTGATATTGGCTGATTGGTTGATTCCTGCCGATGACGCTGTTTTCGGAGCTTAGGTGAACATCTATGTCGGAATAGCTGTCGGAATAGCTGTCGGAATAACTATCGGGATAACTATCGGAATCTGAGGGACTCGAACTGGTTGCAGGATTCATCTCGTACGATCAGATGAATGATTGTCGATAAGAAATAGATTATAGGATGTAGATTAGTACCCTGCAATACATAATTTACATATGCATATATAATACTAAAATCCCATAAGTTACGGAGGAATCTACGGGAGTTGTCAGGTAAAGTTACAGTAACAGATACGCTAAGATATGAAGTAGCAGATACGCTAAGATATGAATTTTGTCTATACACTATTCATGCAGTCAATGCAGTAAAACGTGTCTAGACTAAGAATGATAAGCAAGTGATTCTCTAAGAATGATAAGCAGGTAATTTTTGACACAAAATGATAAGCAAAACTTTTGACATGCAGACACGGTCGAAGTCCAGACTCACTAATGCATCCTAAGGACTTATCAGTTAGACACACTAATGCAGACCTGGTTCGCTAAGACCACCGCTCTGATACCAACTGAAAGAACCCGTCCTAATCCATCCGGACGAAGTCCGTATCGATTATAAACGATTTACAATAGTTGGTTTCATCGCGAGGTACTTGACCTCTATATGATACATTTTACAAACATTGCATTCGTTTTTGAAAAGACAATATTTCATTTCATCGAAAGTTGACGGCATGCATACCATTTCATAATATATCTAACTATAATTGTCTTAATATTAATCTTGATGAACTCAATGACTCGAATGCAACGTCTTTTGAAATATGTCATGAATGACTCCAAGTAATATCTCTAAAATGAGCAAATGTACAGCGGAAGATTTCTTTCGTACCTGAGAATAAACATGCTTTCAAGTGTCAACCAAAAGGTTGGTGAGTTCATTAGTTTATCACAAATAATCATTTCATAACTTTAATAGACCACAAGATTTCATATTTCCATTTCTCATAAAATACGTCCCATGCATAGAGACAAAAATATCATTCATATGGATTGAACACCTGGTAACCGACATTCACAATATGCATATAAGAATATCCCCATCATTACGGGATCCTCCTTCGGACATGATATAAATTTCGAAGTACTAAAGCATCCGGTACTTTGGATGGGGCTTGTTGGGCCCGATAGATCTATCTTTAGAGTTCGCGTCAATTAGGGTGTCTGTTCCCTAATTCTTAGATTACCAGACTTAATAAAAAGGGGCATATTCGATTTCGATAATTCAACCATATAATGTAGTTTCAATTACTTGTGTCTATTTCGTAAAACAGTTATAAAAATAGCGCATGTATTCTCAGTCCCAAAAATATATATTGCAAAAGCATTTAAAAAGGGATTAATGAAACTCACGCATATAAATATTTTAAAACAGTTAATAAAGCGTTTGCATGTATTCTCAGCCCAAAAATGTAAAGAGTAAAAAGGGCAAATGAAACTCACCATACTGTATTTTGTAGTAAAAATACATATGACGATATTGAACAATGTAGGGTTGGCCTCGGATTCACGATCCTATATCAAGTATATATATATTAACACATATACATGTAAATCGAGCAACTAAATTTTAAGTTATATTAATTATTAATTTGAATATGTATATTTTTATATATTTATATACTATGAGGTATTAATGTTTTCATATATGATTATATTTATATCTTATAATATATACATTCATATAAATGTTTATTTGCTATGATAATATAAAAATAATAATACTGAAAATGATAATGATAATACTTTATAATAGTAAAAATAATGATACTACTAATAATAATAACTATAAAAATAATGATTTTAAAACAGTATTAATAATAATATTTAGGTTTCATAATGAAATATTAATTTTTGATAATAATACTAGTTATTTTATTTGTAGTAATAATAATAATAATACTGATAATAATAATATATTGAAAATAGTGATATTAGTAATAAAAATAATGATAATAATAATATTGAGAATAATGATAACTTTAATATTAATGCTATCCTTAATAATAATAATAATAATAATAAAAATAATAATAAGACTACCTTAGTAACAAGCTTTAAAAATTCTAATGCCCCGGCCCCAATGCTCGAACTCGCGACCTCCCACTAACCCGACATCTCCTCTAACCATTGAATTGTTGTTACTTTCCTTATATTAATTCGCATCATTAATTACTTAGTTATTATTATCATACCATCGTATATCATCATTATCTTTATGATTATATTATCAACATTAACGGATCATCATGTAACCCGTATCATTTTCATCACGTAACACGTATCATCATCATCTTGTAACACATATCATGATCACAAACTAACATCATTATCTTTGAAACCGCAACCATCTCGTCTCTCGTTATTTCATTTCTTCATCGCCATCATTATCTTCTTTATCATTACCATACCAACATACTATCATCATCCTCGTACGTTATCATTTGTGAATATCTTAACATCTAACATCATCACCATACTATAACCTCATCACTAACATATTTATTACCTTAATCCAATTATTATCATCTAAGCTTTGTAACAATTATGTGTGATAGGTTTTAGCCCAAGAAGATTAGAACTCGGCCCAAGTTGTTAATCCAAACTATTGCACTGGTCCAAAAGAAACTCACGGCCCAATTACAAGTTGTGTTAATCGGCCCAAGTTGTATTGCCCAAAAAATAAAGTCAAATTACAAATAAAAGGAAGTGCACGTGTTTTTCTCTTGAATTGGTCATCCAATGAATTCGTAACACCTTCACTGTGCAACATCACCATCATCATTCTATTTCATCGTCATCATTTTTATCTTGTCGACCAGAAACAGAATCCAGAAAAAGGCAGTAGCGAGTAGTAGTAATAATGGTTAATTAGGGTCTTTGTTTACAGCAGAAACAGTAGCAGTGTAAGTCGATTAGGTGCAACGGAAGGTGATGGTTCGTGGTGAAGGTGACGTCTGCAGAAGGTGTCCGGTGGTGGTGATTGTTTAGGGTGACGGTAGTGTTGATGGTAACGGTGTGGGTGTGGTGTTTGGAGTAACGACAGTGATGATGTAAAAATATGGTAGTAAGTTTGATGTAAAAAAAAAATATAAGTGGGTTTGCTAATGGTGATCGAAATAGTAACAAAGTAGCAATTGGTGGTGGTTTGCTATGGTGTTCGAAGGTAACTGTGGGATGGTCTTCGATTGCAGCAGCAACAGGAACGTATATAGTAGCCACTACAGAGATAGCGAGGTGGGGTTGTTTGGTGTTAATGATTAATCAAGGTGGTGAAAAGTGTGAGGTGGTTTCGTGAAGGAGGTTGTAGGTTCACGATAGTGGAGGGGAGACAAGGTGGAGAAGATTGATGCAGGTGGTGGTGATTGTGAGTTTCTCGACATGGAACTAAAATAGCACGATAGCCGTAGCATTTGATCATGGTTGCAGGTAGCAAGGCGATTTATGCAAAGTGTTCGTGAAAGAAGAAAGAAGGAGGAAGAGAGACGATTTCGATGATGGTTTTGGGTATTGATCTTCATAACTCGACAGTGGCGGTGTCGGGTCATTTTACCTAAACAAAAAAAGAAGAAGAGTGGTTTTGTTGATCATTGAGTTGGGTTGTTATGGTGGTTTGTCAAGGGTTTCACTTCTGCATTTGTGTATATATATATAAATAGATTATATTAGATAGTGGAGGTGGTGTTGGGGATTAGATGGAACAAAAACTAGTGGCAAGTAAAAGAAATCGAATAAGGGTACTAGTAGTATCTTTAAAGTTGATTGTTCTTATAACAAAATGAAAAGAAAAGCATATATTTTTGTTTGTGTATGTATGTAGTGATCGACAATCATAGAAAGAACGAATAATATAATGGATTGGGGTATTTGGGGTGTCAATCAATAAGGAAAATAAACACATGTGTGTATGTTTAAGTATATATATATATATCTATAAGATAGATGGATAAATATAGATATATATAGATAAAGTTAGATAAATATAGATAGTAGAGTTAAATATTTATCATGTGGTGATGTTGTGTGTAGGATTACAAGGAAAGTGGTAGCCAGAATGTAAAGGTGGCGGTGCAAGAATTAAACAAAAGAAAATATAGTCGATGGTTGAGAGAAAAAAAAATATAGAATGGTGATGGATGCATCATGCGGGTGTTTATGTATATATTTATAGGATTGATGGTTTAATACTTATGTATACTAGGCCATAATAGAGAAAAAAAAAAATAAATACAAAAGGCTTGTGAATGTTACTTTTGGTGACAGAAAAAGGAATACAATGTTGGTTGTATTCAATTAATATCAAGTGTATATATATATTTATTGATGTACGGGGATATATAACAACATCATATAATACTTCAAATTTTATTTCGAATTATTATTTATATATACATACACACATATCTATTTGCACTTAATTGTTCGTGAATCGTCGAGAGCAGTCGAAGGTCAATCGCATATATGAAACAGTTCAAAATTTTTGAGACTCAACCTAACAGACTTTTCTTATCGTGTCAAAAATATTAAATCGTATCGAGAGTTTGATTAAAAATCAGTCCAAATTTTCCGGGTCGTGACAAAAGCCGACCTTTGAAACGCTGGCTTGGCCTGAAAACTGACAAACCGGCGTTTGGAACTCCGGTTATACCATGTTTGCAAAAATCGAACAAGAATTTCTAGTTTTGTAAGTTAACTAAAAAATATTACTATTTAAAAAAAATCTGATGTTTTAGTGAAGAATATGAAGGGTTTGTGAGTTTTTGATTTAATTGTTTGTTTATAAAAATTAGGATTTGTGAGTATTGTTTGGTTTATGATGTTTTAGTGAAGAAGATGAAGATGAACGGTAAAAAGATGATTTTACCTTCCCAAGCAATGCACATGTCAAAATTTAACGGAAAATTTTGATGAAAGTGTCGAATATGCTCGGCGAGATCATCTCTAAGTCGATCGTGGGAGGCCATTAAACACCTAATAGAAGAAAGAACAGACACGGGTTCCATAGTGCGTCTCGTATTTCTCATGTAAGTGTATCCCGATCTCTTCTTTTACACGTAATACGCCTGCTCTTGTCAATGGCTCAACAAGCATCTCTTCCTCAACCGAACTAAAAGTAAAACCATTGTCTTCTTGTTTACATTGTGTAATATAACACAAGTGTCCATGACCCTTCTCATCTTGTTCACAATCATTAATCATGAAGGAGTCTTCAAAAGTTGTAAACCGACCTTGCAATACCTCAAAGGTTCACTCAACATCTTTTGAGGCACTTACTTGAAATCTCGTAAGTTTAGCTTGTTTATGATAATAACATGATAACATGTACGATAATATAATAATGAATTGTAATTAAACACCCGAATCCAACTTCGCAATAAAAATGACACTCTCACAACAAAGAATTCATTTTTGAAAGGTGTTTTGCGAAATCCCTGAATTAATTTGACAGCGACAAATATAAATCCGCGCAAAAACATCGATTATTGTTTGTAAAACAATGTCAGTTGTAAATAGACGTACTAGATCGAATTTGTAAAATGAACTTGAAATTCCTCATGTATTTCAACAAACCAAAGACTTACAAGAACACAAAAGCCCTATGATTCTTCAGCTTACTAAAAAACAAAAGCACACGATAATAATGTTCGTCGTAACACAATCACGTACGTACATTGTATATACACATACGTGATTTAATTATAACTATGAATATTGATGATCTATGTTCAAAAAACAAGCATGATTAATTCCTCAACATCCCAACGTCACTAGATTTGTTTGTATATCGATCAACGATTCATTCCTCCTTGAACCTTTGGCGGCACCATGACTCCACCACTTTGTTGTATCCCCGGAGATTGATTTCGCCACCCAACTCCTGATAATTAATTAATTAAATTTAAATTTTAGAGTCATATGACACAAAAAGTTGTTAAATATGATAAAAAAAAAATAAATGTTTAAACAAGTGTTACCAAGTTGCATGTTGAAGCCACGAGCCTGAAGCTCGCGATACTCTTGACATAAGGCACAGGGTTCACATAGTAAATGAACAAGAATATTAATGAGAGGGTCATCAGGCAACCTATAGAGATGGCTCATTTTAATCCTGTAATATGCGGATAACAAACAACCGCAGCCCGTGAAGTACAGTATTCCAGCATGAAGCATAGCATACACACCGCAACCTATTATACAATTTAATTTTTTTAAAATGAATTCACAAACGAAATTAAGCTAATTCATCGATTATATATCTCAGGGCATGCTTGGTTGGGGGTATTGGACTATAAGGACAGACTTTGATTATAATAGATGTTGGCCGGTTATTTGTAATGGGAATTCTTATTACCTTAAAGTAGTTAATGAGTCATTACACACCAAATTGAGGGGAATGGTGAATCACACGTTATTTTTTATATTTACGTCCCTTTTATTTTTCTCAACTGCCATTTTCCTATTTTTATGCTATTTTCCCAGCTTTATAGCTTACAAAGTTACAACTTCCATTTTCGTTTCTTTTTAATCTTGCTCACTGTACAATTTCATCATAAAGTTAAAAAGCATTTTCCAATGTTTCTCTCATTTTTATACTATGACTAAGCTACTATTTGGTTATATTCAACTAACCAAAAGAATTTACCCGACTATTAAACTATGCCTTATTCAACTAATCGTTTAATATAAAATAATATAATTCGTTACACGGATAGAAATAACTTATTATCCTATTCGTTTTTTCTAAGCTACATGGGTGGATTTATTATTCCTCCATTGTTAAATAACTTCGTTACATCTAAATTCAAAAGAAAAAAAGGTGAGTCCTAATACTAACAAATATATTCGTTGAAAAATATTAATGATGATTAATTTTATGTTTAATTGCAAGATAAGATTTCAGTGATGATGTGTGCATCCATAGTTATATTGCAAGCAGTGTATACGAAGTTGGAAATGAGAACATGTATTTTCTAAAAGAATGTGGTGATAGATTAATTATATTATAAAATATGAACCAAGCAAAAACAATGCAATAGGAATGGTCATTGTATTCCTATTATCATTCCTTTCCTATTGCCATTACCATTCCCTATTTTGAACCAAGCACACCCTCAATATATCATGTTGAACACTTACTATTTTGTCCTCTATCAACCATTTCTGCGACTTGCCCGAAAGTAACACAAGGGGCAAAAGCAGTTATAAGCACTGTCAAATAAATAAGAAAGACATTTTTATGAGTATACATATTAAATTAAATTAAATACTATTTGTAATCGTAATAGCTAATGCGTTTTAGACATAGCGCTATGTGAATAGTGTGATATACGTGTGATTGTACACTAATTCGAGGTATGTTGTAGGCTTGTGATTTTAGAAGATATTATTTTAAAAAAGAATATTTCGGAAATGGTTAGACTTACGGGTTGGAATATCGTCAAAACATTCGAAAAGACCAGTAGACCAAGCAGGAGGCACGTGTTGTTGTGGTGGAGCCCCAACGACATACGGGTTAGGTTGACCTTTGCTAGAGTCTGATGATGATGAATCAGATGAAGAGACATTTGGAGGTGGTGCGGTTTGGGGTTGAGACGGTGCACCGTTTGTTGGTTGAGGAGCTTTGTCCTTGTCGTCGTTTGGGAGTGAGGAATTCATATTTTAAACTCAATTATCCAGATGATAAAATGCGTTGGATAATCGAGTTTTGCCTGAGAATTGGTCGATGTAAGAACAAAAGGTATCTATTTATACACAAGGCATGCATTATAAGTCTGAAATGATTTCATCCATTGCTTTCTTTCAGGATATTTTGGGAGGACATAAATTGTGGCATATTAATAGGGTTGATTATGAACGATGAGACTTCTTGATAAAATAATTTACTATTTGAAATTCGGAGATTATCAGAAAAATAAAATATATAGGTTAAGACTCAATTTTAAAAGAGCAAAACCATTTTATGTATCAAATTGTTTCGTTATCCAAATATACTAGTCTATTATTTTACTCTTATTAAAACGACCACAACTCATTTTCAGAAAAATGACAATTTTTTATTATTATTAAAAAAAATTTTAAACAGGACTAGGTGCGGCGCACCTGTTAGGTGGTGCGACGCACCTTCACTCTGTTGCGGCGCAATTAGGGACAATTGCGGCGCACCAACATACTAAAATTTATATTTTCGACATCAGTAGCAAAATCCACATTCTGGTGCGACGCAGCTGCTCTAGGTGCGGCGCACCACCTGCTGAAACTTCAGTTTCAGCCTTGAAAACTCATTACGACCCATTTCTAAAGACCCATGTTAACACGTCCCGTTTAACCAAACATAGTTCATTTCAATTACCTTTAAACCAACACTTCCATTAATTTTACACGATAATCAATATCATTTCAATATTAGACCGACCCATTACAAAATCATGTGGCAAACTTGACACATCGGACAATACGATAACAAAAAGACGAAATCATGATTATTGGGACATATCTATCCCACTCAAGGCATCTACTAAGGTATAGCAATCACTAACAAAGGTTAAATAACAACGAGTAAGTGAAAACGCTTAGTGAATACAATATATGCATATTAATCAACAAAATTCATATGGATAGTCAAATCGCATACTACACCAATTCAATCACAATTCCGTAAAACACCAAAGCAAGCACAATTGCATACAACATGAAAAAAATCACAATTTTGTACAACACAAAACTAAGCACAATTGCATACATCACGAAAGCAACCACAATTTCACATTCGATGCTAACCTAGGTCCTTGCTGCGTTACGTGAAGCAAGTACCCCTTGCTGCATTCCCTACATGAAGCAAGTTCTCTACCATCTTTCATAAAACACTTACTGCATTCCCAACTTGAATTAAATGCCACTTGCTGCATTCCCAACGTGAAGCAAGTTCTGCTTGCTACGTTCCCAACGTGAAGCACGTCTTACCAAACCAATCAACGGCATAAAATCGCATACCAATATCAACTTTGTAAACAAATGTGCATACATTATACTCACCTCAAATCCGAGTAAGCAAATCAAAAAGTACTTCTAAGGAACAGTCAACACAACCTTTCACAAGCGCAAATACCTAATCAATTGGTATACATACAATTTATCACATTTCTACAACAATTAGTCAAACAAGGTCAACTAAACCTTGGCTTCACTGTTAACTCAAAACAACACATTTTTACATTATTGACTAATTTCAAGACTTATACCTATTAGTCTTCCCAATTCATCTCATTTGGTCAAACAACATCAAATATATTTAGGATTTATCTTTTAAACCCACAAAACACACTCTTGATATTATTTATCTAATCTGAGACTTATTTGCATGTCTTTTCAACTAACACACAAATTGATTAAAATTTTACTTTCACAAAGTCTCTTAGTCAAACATGGTCAAAATTAGAGTTTGGACTCTATCAAACAAGATTTTCAAGTATAAGTTTATTTGTTTACTAAATCCACAATTTCTCTAGCTTTATTTTATCCAAACACAAGACTTATAATTCATAAGTCTTCCTAGTTCATTACAAAACCAACAAATTATAACTTACCATTCAAAGTCTTATGTCAAACATGACTTCAAAATTTCATATTAAATAAACTAGTTACCTACTAAAAGTCTCCATTTTTACAAGTTAATCATCACAACCCATCATTCACCCATAAACCCTAACTTCCAAAATTCAAATTAAGGTTTCAAATGGATTCAGAAAGCTTATTTCTAACAATTAATTAAACAAAACAAAACAAGAATTCAGATTTAAAAGCTCATAATTTCATACCTCATGTGTAGGGTTACAAAATC
Organism: Rutidosis leptorrhynchoides; assembly: GCF_046630445.1. NCBI lineage: Eukaryota > Viridiplantae > Streptophyta > Magnoliopsida > Asterales > Asteraceae > Rutidosis > Rutidosis leptorrhynchoides. The sequence continues at coordinate 155,640,283 of NC_092342.1, forward strand.
CCCAAAAGTCATTAAGAAAAAAAAAGAACAAGGAGAATTCAAGGTTCTAGCTAGTATTAGTGAGGTTAATTACACTCAAAAATTTTCTTGCATTAAAATATTGAAGCTTTCTTAGTGGATCACCACCAAATCGCCACTTTCACACATACTCCTTTTCTTTTATTATTCAGCTCCAGGAAACAAAGTGAGACCAAAAGGCCGAATTCGAAATATACATATCAAGTCCAATTTACACTTTTTACCCTGCCCAACTAAAAACTTTGCAAGTAGGGTTCTTTCCTTACATCTATGGTTCTTTTTCTTAACAAATGTTAAGTTAAATAACTCTCGCACCATTAAAATAATACCTGAAAAATATGGGGTGTTACCAATAACGTAGGATACTAGGGGCAAGGCAGGCCCTTGCGCCCCCTCCCCATCCCCCCCCCCCCCCCCCCCCCCCAAAAAGGAATTTTGTACTTACATATTCATTGGGTATTAGCTATTTTCAAATTTTTAGGAACTTTATATGAGAAGTTGTTCTTTGGGCCTCCTTAAGTAACTGACTGTTATTTTCAGGCTTTTAAAAATTTGGTTTTTAATATTTAAAAAAAAAAAAAAGCTTCCACTTTTATGTCTTCTTGACTTCACTTAAATTATTAGTATTAGAAGACAACCTATTTTCTCTTCTCTTGTCATGTGGTTAATTTAAATGCATGGAGATCAAATCATCCCTCCAAAAAGTGAGGGTATATGTTTTATATATATTACTCCATATATAATTCGTTTTAACTTTTGTTTATATATGCCAATACATGTTTTCTTGAGTTATTTGGGCTACGTTCGCGCTAATCTTCAAACTTTGTGCTTGGGTGTTAGCTAATCAAAATTAAATGTGATACATTTAGAGCCTTACGATTAGAATTTTAATTTCAATTCAAATCTCACCATCCAAAATCCAAAAAGAAGATGATAATAATATAAAGGGTTAAAGCCAAAAATATGCTACAAACTTACAAACTTTAGATACATTTACCTATATGCCCTTTATTATAAAAGAAAAAACACACGCCCTCCTAATTCTTTTAGAACAATCTCGCATCTGAAACATGAATAACTATTTCTCAAATATGAAAAAAATTTACAGACCTAATTCCTTTATCGACATGTTGAGATATAAACCTGAAAAACCTCACCATTATATATATATATATATATATATATATATATATATATATATATATATATATATATATAGAGAGAGAGAGAGAGAGAAATAATCAAGAGGGAAGCACTTTTTTGGGGGGAAGTGAGGGGAAGTAAGTTTTTTTGTTTTTTTCAAATTTTTTTTTCAAGCATCAAGTTTAGGTGAAAATATGAACATTTAAAAAAGACACTTTGCGATTAATGTTATTATTTTGGCGGGAAAACGCTCGAAGAAAAAAATAAAAACATTCAATGCATTGAATGTTTTGATTCTGAGTTTTTTTTTAATGGGTTAGCAATTAGGATTTAGAAATTAGGGTTTAGAAATTAGGGGGTTGAAAATTAGGGTTTAGAAATTAGGGTTTTGGGTTTAGAAATTAGGGTTTAGATTGAATATTTTAACACGAACGGTTTAGAGTTTAGGATTTAGGGTTTTGGGTTGAGGGTTTACGGAGTAAACCCGAAAACCCTAAACCCTAAACTCCAAATCGGGCTAAATTCGAAAAAAATACTTCACACAAGTTGAAAAAAAAAATGATGCAAATAAACTCAGCAGCAAAATATTCAATGCATTGAATGTTTTTTTTTCGAGCGTTTTCCCGCCAAAATAATGAAATTCATCACAAAGTGTCTTTTTCAAATGTTCATATTTTCATCTAATCTATAATGTTCGTGAATATAGTTTTTTCAAAAAACGAAAAAATAAAATAATAAAATTTGCTTCCCCCTTCCCCCCAAAAAAGTGCTTCCCTCTTGATTATGACCCGATATATATATATATATATATATATATATATATATATATATATATATATATATATATATATATATATATATATATATATATATATATGATCATGCCTAAATCTTAAACGGTGCTTATAGATTTAAGCTTGAGTGCTTAATTTGGGAAAAAAAAATGTATTTATCAATTGTTTTAACTCCAATAACTGTGCAAACTCCGTTTGAAATCTGGATTCCATGAACGTAAAACAATCAATTAGATTAACCTCACATGATTAGATCGAATGAGTTAATATCTTATGTGTTGATGAACTCCGATATCAACCAGAATTTCAATCGGAGTTGTATTTTCGACTGAACGATGTTACAATATTATTTTTGCAGAGTAACTGTACGCATTCAGTTTGTTGTAATGAATGACCCATGTGATATATTTATAAGTGTTTTGAGAGAATGGTTACGTGGCACATGTCCATTTCATAATTGTAACAAAGTTTTACCAGATTCGTGGGCTGACGTGGCACGTGTCCTTTTCATTGGCATAATAAATGAATTCTAACAAACTTTCCTAGATTTGTGGGCTGACGTGGCATACGATCCATTCGTTGGTTTGTTTCAGGACCATGTGCTTGTTCCGGGACCACCAAATGCCTGTTCCGAGACCATGCTTTGTTTCGGGACTGTGTGATTATTTCGGAATGGTGTGCTGAATCTATCTGTGATGCGACGGATGGACCGCACACTTTTGATTAGGTAAAAGGTCTTACATGTGAATATCGTCCAATGTTTATCCAAGTACTTCACCCGGTACCCATCTGACCGGGTAAGGCTACAACTGGTTCATACGTTTGTAATGTTCTTGTAAAGGTTACTGGGATACCAGCGTATTAAGTAGAACTTGATATGGAAATATGATTCATAACTTCTCGGCGCTTTGTATCTGGTTGAGTGGTGCCGGTATCCGGCACACTTGTCCGGATAGGATGAGCTTATGTGAAGTCATGGCGGGCTCTTATCCGAGACATTTATTCCCGGATGTGTATTCGAATAATCTTCTGGCGGGTTTGCTTAGGTAGGACCGGGAGAAGGTATTTCCTCTTGGACTGTTATGCCGGTTAAATTCCAGACGGAACTTCGTCAAGTAATGGAAAAATGTCCTTTTTTTATACGAATCGTATGCGTATCATATATATATATATATATATATATATATATATATATATATATATATATATATATATATATATATATATATATATATACACACACTTAACGAACGAACAGGGGCCTTAAAATTGACAGGACGGCCCTACTGTTTACGTTCTTTATTCTTAATAAAGGAGTTTTTTTTTTAATTTTTTTTTTTTTCAGACTACCATTAATTCCTTATTCCTTAAATCAACATGTCTTGGATTGTTTTACATATGCTCTTTTTCTTGATTGTTTTGCTATACTGGTATTCTGGTTGTGTTCTTCATTCTTAATAGAAGATACTTTTTTTGTTAAATTTTAAAAAACATGGGCGCGCAATAATAATGAACCGAATCATAGTGTAGGTGAGTTAGTTATTTATGATATTACGGCAAGGTTCACGTTCAATTTAACCGTTTTTAGGTAATAGAATTAAGGTTCAGTTCTATTATTCTTTTTAAATAACGATTCAAACATAAAAATAAAGCAATTGGAACATGATATAATAACTAGAATATGGTCCGAGGGCGCGCATTGTTCCTATACTCTTGTGAGCTAATAATGTCTAATCCTATCTGTACGTATGACGTATGTTACAAAAGTTGACAGTTTATCGTAACAACAATTGATATGATTGCCTCGTATGTATAAGTTATAAACATCAAAGTCGAATTATAATACTTATATACCATAATGAAATTTTGCAAAAGTAAAGAACCTCATGTTATTGTGTGACTACTCATGTCGATAATGACATTTCCGCTAAATATAGATAACATAAAATTCCAAGGCATTCTTCGTTTTGTAGTGTGTAGTTGTAACATCATTCCCTTCACCCTACTCATGGTAAAGTGTGTTCACATTCTTTAAAAGATAAATATGTGCCGCAAAAAAGGTTGATAACCCGCAGCAAATTGATTTAACGAAATCTAACCTGATTCGGCTAACATTTCTTAATGATCCACCCGATTCATATAGTCATCATGCATCAATCCTGAACCATGTGTGACAGAATGTTACACATTGTCAGTAACACGTAAAGTTCTAAATTAACATCATAAAATCAACATAAACTCTAAATTAACATTGGAATTTAACTGCACACATAGAAGATCAAGATACACATTAGATGTACAATATGTCTAAATCAACGAAGAACCAAAATGCGTTAATCTTTCCGTACAATATGTCTAAACCAACGAAGAACAACGATACCGAGGCAAAAGCAATAGAAAAATAAGAAGGAACAAAGCTCACTTATGTGCATAAAGTCAAGTAAAAGAAAATGGATCTTAACGGCTGCAATCTAGAGATTGCAATAACAAGATGAGACCATATTTTTTCTGAGGGTTAAAGCCAAAAATAGGCTACAAACTTACACAAATGTACCGATGTCGCCCACAAACTTACACATATTTTTTCGATAGAAAGATATATGTTACAAAGTTTGTTTGTTTTCTTCAACTGTACAAATATTACAATCCAACATTAAATAACTAAGAATTTAATAAGTAGTTAGCTCACCAAACTTAGATAACATGTTTTCCGAAATAAATTAGCACATTAAAATTAGCTCACGAAAAAATTGAAACCATAAGCTTTCAGACTGATTGATTTATTTAGCAGGCTAAAATCGCATGATAACCGACCCAAAAAAAGAACGAAAATCAAACCCAAACTTTTAGACTTACCGTTAGTGCTAAGGTGTCAATAGAAGATGTCGTTCTTCGTAACGGACCATAGAAACGTGGAAGTAAAGCGTGAAGCCACCAAAAATCAAGTAACTCTTCAATCGCCTGAAACCCTAATTTGTATCCATATAACTTGTGTTAGCCATAAATCAAATCAAAGAGCCGATGTAAAAGAGGTGGAAGTCAATCGCCTTAACCCCCAAATTGTGCCCTAAATCTTCGATCGTTTACTATAATCCAGGGAGAGGTAGAATGAACGCACAATGGAGAAGGAGAAAAGGCAACAAAGCAGATTTTATTAGCGCTGAAATGCATCGAGGCTATTAACCCCAATAAGCCCATGATAAAAACGAGAATGAAAAATTGATAAAATCAAACAAAACGTCAATACGAGCTTCGCTTGTTATATATTTGTATAATGTTAGTATCTAATTATACGTCAAAATGTTTGACTCTCTTAAAATAGATGTTCAAGTTTTGCCACTGAATAAGGTTTAGATATTTGTGCATACAGTGTTCTCAGATTGGAATATACTGAGCCACCATCGTTAGTAATTTGATTTATGTTAATGGTATCTGCTCATGTACAACATGTGATTAAGGCAATGAGAGTAACTTAGAAGTATAACCGTGTATGTGATCAATTAGTGGAAGATGTCTTTGTTGGAAATATGTTCTCGGGTTGGCTACGGTTCGACCGTGGTTTGACCGTGGTACATATATTCCGAAGATATGCCCATGACATAAAATAATAAAAGTTCATTTATTATATTCGGTCACACACAAAGGCCAATCGTAAATTGTTTGATATACATTTTAATCGGAAATTAATTTATTAATCATTAGTTATTGGTTTAATAAATTAAGTAAGTTTTTTTTATGTGTTTACATATACTTACAAATCTAAATATGTAGAGATTTGATTAGATTTTGCAAATCATATTTTATATAAAAAAAAAAGATTTGATTTGATTTATAAAATATGATTTGATTTTGTAAATCTTATTTTATATAAAGATTTGATTTTGCAAATCTTTTCAAATCTTCATTTATTATATTTGTACTATATGTATAATTGTATCAATTATGTAATATATAATACCAAGTCTTGGTATTGAAAAAATATACACAAAAGATACAAAACACACATACAAAAATGCTATTTTCTTTCACATTTTCAAGTAACTAAAATACTTGAAATCTATAATTGGGTTCCGTTTTGGTGGAAATAAGGAAGAAGAAAAGATCCGTTAAGTAGAAGGTATAGATCGAAACAAGGTTGGAACTTTGAGTGTCTACCGTTTAGAGGAACTCTTCTTTGAGTTTTCAAATTCGATTTTCAAAAGGCTACAAAGGTTGTATTCTAATATTCTCTTGTTCGGTTTCGTTAATTTATTTTGTTTGCTAAAGTTTTATACAATGATCCGTGGAAGAGTATGATTTTGTAAAGTTTTAAAAATGCTTCCGCTCGCTTGAATTTGTATCATACTCCAACAGTGGTATCAGAGCCATCTTGTACAAGTTTTAGCAAACTAATGTACTCTATGATAATCGGTTTTGATGAGTGTGTTGTGCATGATTCTTGGAGATGATTATGCATAACAAACGTGCACAACTATTATCATGATTTGTGTATTTATGTTTCCTAAATAACATTTGAATCTTGGGTTTTGGCAAAATATTAAATGGTTAATCTCATTTTTTAAAGTTTTTTTTCAGCTTGAACAGTCTGTCTTTGATGGACTGTTTCGAGGCTTTAAACTCAATATTTTCGTATGAAGCCAATTGCATTTGAAAGCTAACTGAAAGAACTTAAATTTGAAAAAATAATTCATCGAAAACGGATTAGAAATGAGTAAGATATGACCATTTAAATTTGATGTAAGAATCTGCCCAAAATCCGAAAATTTTAATAGTAGCTTTGTTGTTGACTATTAAAGATTCAATGTTTAGGAAAATAAAGTACATAAATTATATTCATGTTTTACATGAAATGATAAAATTAAAATTATTAATTTTATACTTTATGCCTTGTTAAAAAGTGAATAAATCTCCAACATATTTTGATTCACTTAATATGTTTGTTTGGATGGTTTTGGCATGAAAATCATACTTACAAATATGAAGTGGGTTTACATACATACATAAGTTATGTAAACAAGGATTGATTATTTTGTGTGCCATTAAGTGTTTAAATCAATCCTTATCGAAACATGTTTCATGAAAATGGATATTTGGCACTCCATTTGTTATGTATGTGATTGTTGTATGAAATCGGTAGTATTTGCCTCAATAAGACCCTTGTGTGGATGTTTGGTTGTATGATTTAATTTATTATTTATTCGGGATGAATGTAATAATTTATTAAACGGCTTGCATGTCGTGTTTATTATTTATTCGGGATAAATGTAATAATTTATTAAACGACTTGCATGTCGTCTTTCTATTTATATTGTATTTGTAATAGTATAGAAAATAGAATAGTTATTTTGTAAGATAATGCAACCAAGATTGGAATCAAGAAGACGATGTTAACAAGGCGGCCCATCCAAGCATATAATGGAGATGGCGGTTTTAGTGGGAGCCAATTCTCACACAAGGGTATGTCCCTAGTTGACCATGTTTTTCCGTGTGTTGGCTCACCGGAAAAACGCATAGGACTCTAGGCATACTACCGATAATTGCGTGTCATGATTATTACTGTGTTCTTATTTGTCTATGCCATGCTAGCTAGAAAATTAGTATACAAACAAAATACAATAATCACTTAAAATGGTTTGGTTAAAATTAGTTTGACAAACGCAACACGCAATACATAATTAGCAAATGTTTTAAAATGGAATAAACTACTTTTGCTAAAAGAAAACAAAACCCCGTTTTTAATGTAAACTTTACGCTAGCCATGAGTAGTACACACATCCGAACCTTCTACCTATTAGAGTTCGCGATACCCGAGAGTCTTGGGCCGGACTTTAGTTGGGTGTTGGGAAGGGTGAGGTGAATTTCGCGATACCCGAGAGTCTTGGGCCGGATTTAACGTGTATCTATCACGGACGGTTTACAATCTGAAATTGTGGTTCGCGGCAAACCCGCCACGAGGAAGGATTAGCGTAGAAGGGATTAAACATGCCAAGTGAAATAATTGATTATCACTAAATCCTGCAGAACCTAAGAATTTCATAATGGATAAAATTGGTAATATAGTTACCTACCTAAATAGCTTATGATTGGCGATCCGCGGTAAACCCGTCGTTACCATAAGTGAAATATGGATCTTAACCTTGTTAATTATAATTGTTTGAATATTGAACACACTTGGGTAATTATCTTAACAAGGATTAAACATATCAAACTAACTAATACAACTTACTTTAAAAATATGATAGATGTCTGCAACAAACACAAATCCTACTCCGTCATCAATCACTAATTTCTGCCTTAAAGGGCTCCTCGAACAGGACAAGCTTACAGGCTTGAACTACATGGACTGTCTTCGCAACCTAAGAATTGCTCTTAGGATGGAAGGAAAGATCAGGGCAATTGAGGAACCCTTACCGGCAGAACCCGGATCGAGAGCTACTCAAGCGGCTAGGGACGAGTTTGAAAAACGTCGTTTCGAGTCTAATGAGGTAGCATGCTTGATGTTGGCGACCATGTCTCCGGAGCTCCAAAAGGGTATGGAGAGCTTAGGGTCGTACGACATGCTTAACCAACTAAAGGACATGTTCCAACAACAGGCAAAGCAAGAAAGGTTTGACACCGTGAAAGCTCTCGTATCTTGCAAAATGGAAACGGGAAGTAGCGTTAGTGTCCATGTACTACAAATGAAAGGGTACATAGACTGGCTGGAGCGCCTTGGTTTTTCCATAAGTCAAGAGCTTGCAACGGATTTTATCCTGAACTCGCTGACTAGTGCATATGAAGGATTCATTATGAACTATAATATGAACAATATGGAGAAAACAATCATGGAGCTCCATGGGATGTTGAAAATCGCTGAGGCTAACATGGCCAAAGCTAAACCCGCAACTACTGTTCTAGCCATTTGTGAAGGTGGGATTAAGAAGAAGAAAAACAAAACAAAGGGCAAGAACAAGGGCAAGGGTAAGGTTGGCACGTCCAACTTCAAACCTAAACCTAAGGGCATTGCTAACGCTTCTACTTCAAAGATCCTGCAAACCAAGTCTCCTGAAGAAGCAATATGCTTTCATTGTGGGGAGAAAGGACATTGGAGGCGCAATTGTACCAAGTACTTGAAGGAACTTAATGAACTACGGGCTAAGGGAGTCGTCGTACCTTCAGGTTTGTTCATGATTGAACTAAACAATACTATTATTTCTAATTCCTGGGTATTGGACACAGGATGTGGTACTCACATTTGTACAAATGTGCAGGGACTCACAAGAAGTAGGAAGCTGAAGACCGGAGAGCTCAATCTAATCATGGGGAATAAGAACATTGCCTCTGTTAACATGATTAGAGAATACAAGCTTTCTTTTGATTCGGGTCTATGTATTGTTTTATCTAATGTTTGCTACAGTGCCGAAATGGCAAGAAACATTATATCTTTTAATGCTTTATTTAATGATGGTTTTGATTTTAGTTTTGATAATGGATCAATACTTGTTCACAAAAATGGGATGTTTTATTTCAAGGCTAGTCCTTGTAAAGGCATCTTAGAAACCACAGCAAAGCTAAATGATAGTTCAATCTACAATGTTGATTCATCCAAAGACTTTTTGGATAAAACGTATCTATGATATTGTCGTTTAGGCCATATAAACAAGAAACGCATAGCAAAACTTCAGTCAGATGGAATTTTAGAATCATTTGATGTTACATCATATGACGAATGTGAATCTTGCTTGTTAGGAAAAATGACAAAAGCACCTTTCACAGGAAACTGTGAAATGGGTAATGATCTGTTGGAGTTGGTACACACTGATGTGTGTGGTCCATTCAGATCGCCTACTAGACACCAGGAACGATACTTCGTTACATTTACTGATGACTTCAGTAGATATGGTTATGTTTATTTAATTAAACAAAAGTCTGAAACTTTGGGAGTGTTCAAGGCATACCAAAATGAAGTAGAAAATCAACTGAACAAAAGAATTAAGATTCTTCGATCTGATAGAGGTGGTGAATATCTTAATGATGAATTTCATGATCATCTACGGGGTTGTGGGATAATCTCACAATTAGCTCCTCCTATAACACCACAACATAATGGTGTGGCTGAAAGGAGGAATCGAACATTACATGATATGGTTCGATCCATGATGAGCCGCACAAAAACCTTCAAATCAGTTTTTGGGGCTATGCCCTACAAACTGCCGCAAGGATCCTTATCCTCATCCAAACCAAGAAAGTTTCTAAAACACCTTATGAGATATGGCATGGTAAAACTGTGTCTCTCTCATATCTAAGAATCTGGGGTTGTGAGGCTTACGTTCGTCGTGAAGCTCAAGATAAACTTGAACCCAGATCCAAAAAGTGTTTGTTTGTTGGTTACCCGGCTGATTCTTTTGGATATTTGTTTTACAACCCTACTGAGAACAAAGTCTTTGTGTCCAGAAGGAGAGTCTTCCTTGAAAAGGATATCATATCAAAACGAACCAGTGGGAGCAAAATTGACCTTGAAGAAATTCAAGAATCAACCGACATGGAAACTGATATTGGAACTGATTCTCCTCAAGAGGTCGACGAGCCTGCAGTTGAAAGAGAAACTGACCTACAGCCACCACCTATACGTAGATCTGATAGAGTGCGTCGAACACCAAAGAAATATAATTTACACATATTTGAGGGTGACGACGAAAATATAGATTCTGATGAACCTATTACCTATCAGGAAGCAATGACAGGCCCCGAGTCTGTCAAATGGAAGGAGGCTATGGACAACGATATCTAATCCATGCATGATAATCAAGTCTGGACCTTGATTAATCATATACCAGGTACTAAAACCATTGGGTGTAAGTGGGTCTTCAAGAAGAAGACCGATATGGATGGAAATGTACACACATTCAAAGCCAGACTGGTGGCTAAGGGTTACACGCAACAATATGGTGTAGACTATAATGAAACTTTTTCACCAGTAGCTATGTTGAAATCTATTAGAATACTTCTTGCCATAGCTGCATTTTATGACTATGAGATATGGCAAATGGATGTAAAAACAGCTTTCCTTAATGGTAAGCTAACAGAGGATGTGTTTATGACACAACCTGAGGGTTATGTACATCCTAAGTATCCTAATAGTGTGTGCAAGCTTCAAAAGTCCATTTATGGACTTAAACAAGCTTCTCGTAGCTGGAATCTTTGCTTTAATGGAAGATCAAAGAATTTGGTTTTATTAGAGGCGAAGATGAGCCATGTGTCTATGTTAGATCCAGTGGGAGTGTTGTAGTCTTCCTTGTACTATATGTCGATGACATATTACTCATGGGAAACGATATCCCGACATTGAAAGATGTCAAAGCTTGGCTAGGGAAATGTTTCTCCATGAAAGACATAGGAGATGCATCATATATTTTGGGAATAAAGATCTATCGAGATAGGTTAAAGAGATTAATTGGGCTAAACCAAAGTGCATATATAGATAAGATACTGAAGAAATTCGGTATGCATAACTCCAAGAAAGGGTGCGTTCCTATGAACCCTGGAATGATATTGAGCAAGTCTCAATGTCCTAATTCTGACTTGGAGTCAGCTACTATGAGTCGGACTCCATATGCTTCAGCTATAGGATCGATCATGTATGTGATGATATGCACTAGGCCTGACGTGTCGTATGCACTAAGCATGACTAGTCGTTATCAGGCTAATTGTAACATCCCGCGTTTTTCCGTTAAATTTATTTTAACACCGTCTTTTTTTTTAAATAATATCTTTCGTATTTAAATTCGTCGACTCCGTTGACGAACGTTCATAATATTCTCGTTATTTAATTATAACATCTCTCGTTAACTTGCGTTTTAAAAATATTCGATCGGTTAAATCCCGCACCCGCTTCTAAACTCGAGGGACTAAAATTGACACGGGGCAAACTAGTTGACTAGGTCAACTAGTCCACCCCAATCACCACCATTCAACCATCTCCCTCTCTCTCTCTTTCTCTCTAGCAAGAACACACACACAAACCCCAACTTCATAAAATCATCATCTAAATTCGATCTAGGAGGCTTACAACAAAACAAATTACATTTTCGTGATCCTCTCTTCATTCTCTACGATTTGATACTAACTTCATCGATTTTGGGTAACATTTCTAAAACTCTAGATTTCTCTAAATTCGTGTTTTTGATTTGAAATGGTGTTAGTTAGTGTCTATGGCTCGTGTCTAGCATGAATATATGATTTACTTGCTCGATTTGTTGTTTTGAGTAACTAGTTTGAACATTTGAAATGGGTTTGCTTAATCTTGCATTTTGGAAGATTAAATGTTGTTTGATTGTTAAAGTTCATGTTTTAATTGTGTTACTAGTATCACTAGCTTCGTTTTGATGCGTAGGTTGATTTGTAAAACTTCATAAACTTGATTAGTGATTTTGGTGATTTTGGATTAGGGTTGATAAGCTTTATATGAACTTTTGGTGCATCAAATGCTATGAATTGTTGTTGATAAGTGTTTAGTTGCAATGTGTGTTTGATTACCTTCGAAACGGCATATCATACATGTAAATTGGTTGCCCGAATCATGAAATGCGTTTTTTAGAACTTGAAACTTTGATTATGAACGTTTAATGCGGTTTTGGGTTGTTGTAAGTGTTGAATTGCTTGATGAAATGTGTCTAGGTGTTTTCCTCGTCAAATTACCTTTCCGATGATATAAGATACATGTTCTAATTGTTTACGGATCATAAAATGTGGTTATTTGGTTTTTAGCTCGTGCATACTTGTGAAAAACAGAAACAGACCTGCACAGATGGTGGCGCGGCGCGCCCCATCCCCGCGCGGCGCGCAGATGTGCCTGGTCAGATTCTGACCTCCTCGTTGAAATGTCCCGTTCTTATTGATTAAAAACGTTCCATATTAATTGATTTCGTTGCGAGGTTTTGACCTCTATATGAGACGTTTTTCAAAGACTGCATTCATTTTTAAACAAACCATAACCTTTATTTCATCAATAAAGGTTTAAAAAGCTTTACGTAGATTATCAAATAATGATAATCTAATATATCCTGTTTACACACGACCATTACATAATGGTTTACAATACAAATATGTTACAACAAAATAAGTTTCTTGAATGCAGTTTTTACACAATATCATACAAGCATGGACTCCAAATCTTGTCCTTATTTAAGTATGCGACAGCGGAAGCTCTTAATAATCACCTGAGAATAAACATGCTTAAAACGTCAACAAAAATGTTGGTGAGTTATAGGTTTAACCTATATATATCAAATCGTAACAATAGACCACAAGATTTCATATTTCAATACACATCCCATACATAGAGATAAAAATCATTCATATGGTGAACACCTGGTAACCGACAATAACAAGATGCATATATAAGAATATCCCCATCATTCCGGGACACCCTTCGGATATGATATAAATTTCGAAGTACTAAAGCATCCGGTACTTTGGATGGGGTTTGTTAGGCCCAATAGATCTATCTTTAGGATTCGCGTCAATTAGGGTGTCTGTTCCCTAATTCTTAGATTACCAGACTTAATAAAAAGGGGCATATTCGATTTCGATAATTCAACCATAGAATGTAGTTTCACGTACTTGTGTCTATTTTGTAAATCATTTATAAAACCTGCATGTATTCTCATCCCAAAAATATTAGATTTTAAAAGTGGGACTATAACTCACTTTCACAGATTTTTACTTCGTCGGGAAGTAAGACTTGGCCACTGGTTGATTCACGAACCTATAACAATATATACATATATATCAAAGTATGTTCAAAATATATTTACAACACTTTTAATATATTTTGATGTTTTAAGTTTATTAAGTCAGCTGTCCTCGTTAGTAACCTACAACTAGTTGTCCACAGTTAGATGTACAGAAATAAATCGATAAATATTATCTTGAATCAATCCACGACCCAGTGTATACGTATCTCAGTATTGATCACAACTCAAACTATATATATTTTGGAATCAACCTCAACCCTGTATAGCTAACTCCAACATTCACATATAGAGTGTCTATGGTTGTTCCGAAATATATATAGATGTGTCGACATGATAGGTCGAAACATTGTATACGTGTCTATGGTATCTCAAGATTACATAATATATAATACAAGTTGATTAAGTTATGGTTGGAATAGATTTGTTACCAATTTTCACGTAGCTAAAATGAGAAAAATTATCCAATCTTGTTTTACCCATAACTTCTTCATTTTAAATCCGTTTTGAGTGAATCAAATTGCTATGGTTTCATATTGAACTCTATTTTATGAATCTAAACAAAAAAAGTATAGGTTTCTAGTTGGAAAAATAAGTTACAAGTCGTTTTTGTAAAGGTAGTCATTTCAGTCGAAAGAACGACGTCTAGATGACCATTTTAGAAAACATACTTCCACTTTGAGTTTAACCATAATTTTTGGATATAGTTTCATGTTCATAATAAAAATCATTTTCTCAGAATAACAACTTTTAAATCAAAGTTTATCATAGTTTTTAATTAACTAATCCAAAACAGCCCGCGGTGTTACTACGACGGCGTAAATCCGGTTTTACGGTGTTTTTCGTGTTTCCAGGTTTTAAATCATTAAGTTAGCATATCATATAGATATAGAACATGTGTTTAGTTGATTTTAAAAGTCAAGTTAGAAGGATTAACTTTTGTTTGCGAACAAGTTTAGAATTAACTAAACTATGTTCTAGTGATTACAAGTTTAAACCTTCGAATAAGATAGCTTTATATGTATGAATCGAATGATGTTATGAACATCATTACTACCTTAAGTTCCTTGGATGAACCTACTGGAAAAGAGAAAAATGGATCTAGCTTCAATGGATCCTTGGATGGCTCAAAGTTCTTGAAGCAAAATCATGACACGAAAACAAGTTCAAGTAAGATCATCACTTGAAATAAGATTGTTATAGTTATAGAAATTGAACCAAAGTTTGAATATGATTATTACCTTGTATTAGAATGATAACCTACTGTAAGAAACAAAGATTTCTTGAGGTTGGATGATCACCTTACAAGATTGGAAGTGAGCTAGCAAACTTGAAAGTATTCTTGATTTTATGAAACTAGAACTTTTGGAATTTATGAAGAACACTTAGAACTTGAAGATAGAACTTGAGAGAGTTCAATTAGATGAAGAAAATTGAAGAATGAAAGTGTTTGTAGGTGTTTTTGGTCGTTGGTGTATGGATTAGATATAAAGGATATGTAATTTTGTTTTCATGTAAATAAGTCATGAATGATTACTCATATTTTTGTAATCTTATGAGATATTTCATGCTAGTTGCCAAATGATGGTTCCCACATGTGTTAGGTGACTCACATGGGCTGCTAAGAGCTGATCATTGGAGTGTATATACCAATAGTACATACATCTAAAAGCTGTGTATTGTACGAGTACGAATACGGGTGCATACGAGTAGAATTGTTGATGAAACTGAACGAGAATGTAATTGTAAGCATTTTTGTTAAGTAGAAGTATTTTGATAAGTGTATTGAAGTCTTTCAAAAGTGTATAAATACATATTAAAACACTACATGTATATACATTTTAACTGAGTCGTTAAGTCATCGTTAGTCGTTACATGTAAGTGTTGTTTTGAAACCTTTAGGTTAACGATCTTGTTAAATGTTGTTAACCCAATGTTTATAATAACAAAAGAGATTTTAAATTATTATATTATCATGATATTATGATGTACGAATATCTCTTAATATGATATATATACATTAAATGTCGTTACAACGATAAACGTTACATATATGTCTCGTTTCAAAATCATTAAGTTAGTAGTCTTGTTTTTACATATGTAGTTCATTGTTAATATAATTAATGATATGTTTACTTATCATAATATCATGTTAACTATATATATAACCATATATATGTCATCATATAGTTTTTTTACAAGTTTTAACGTTCGTGAATCACCGGTCAACTTGGGTGGTCAATTGTCTATATGAAACCTATTTCAATTAATCAAGTCTTAACAAGTTTGATTGCTTAACATGTTGGAAACATTTAATCATGTAAACATCAATCTCAATTAATATATATAAACATGGAAAAGTTCGGGTCACTACAGTACCTACCCGTTAAATAAATTTCGTCCCGAAATTTTAAGCTGTTGAAGGTGTTGACGAATCTTCTGGAAATAGATGCGGGTATTTCTTCTTCATCTGATCTTCACGCTCCCAGGTGAACTCGGGTCCTCTACGAGCATTCCATCGAACCTTAACAATTGGTATCTTGTTTTGCTTAAGTCTTTTAACCTCACGATCCATTATTTCGACGGGTTCTTCGATGAATTGGAGTTTTTCGTTGATTTGGATTTCATCTAACGGAATAGTGAGATCTTCTTTAGCAAAACATTTCTTCAAATTCGAGACGTGGAAAGTGTTATGTACAGCCGCGAGTTGTTGAGGTAACTCAAGTCGGTAAGCTACTGGTCCGACACGATCAATAATCTTGAATGGTCCAATATACCTTGGATTTAATTTCCCTCGTTTACCAAATCGAACAACGCCTTTCCAAGGTGAAACTTTAAGCATGACCATCTCTCCAATTTCAAATTCTATATCTTTTCTTTTAATGTCAGCGTAGCTCTTTTGTCGACTTTGGGCGGTTTTCAACCGTTGTTGAATTTGGATGATCTTCTCGGTAGTTTCTTGTATAATCTCCGGACCCGTAATCTGTCTATCCCCCACCTCACTCCAACAAATCGGAGACCTGCACTTTCTACCATAAAGTGCTTCAAACGGCGCCATCTCAATGCTTGAATGGTAGCTGTTGTTGTAGGAAAATTCTGCTAACGGTAGATGTCGATCCCAACTGTTTCCGAAATCAATAACACATGCTCGTAGCATGTCTTCAAGCGTTTGTATCGTCCTTTCGCTCTGCCCATCAGTTTGTGGATGATAGGCAGTACTCATGTCTAGACGAGTTCCTAATGCTTGCTGTAATGTCTGCCAGAATCTTGAAATAAATCTGCCATCCCTATCAGAGATAATAGAGATTGGTATTCCATGTCTGGAGACGACTTCCTTCAAATACAGTCGTGCTAACTTCTCCATCTTGTCATCTTCTCTTATTGGTAGGAAGTGTGCTGATTTGGTGAGACGATCAACTATTACCCAAATAGTATCAAAACCACTTGCAGTCCTTGGCAATTTAGTGATGAAATCCATGGTAATGTTTTCCCATTTCCATTCCGGGATTTCGGGTTGTTGAAGTAGACCTGATGGTTTCTGATGCTCAGCTTTGACCTTAGAACACGTCAAACATTCTCCTACGTATTTAGCAACATCGGCTTTCATACCCGGCCACCAAAAATGTTTCTTGAGATCCTTGTACATCTTCCCCGTTCCAGGATGTATTGAGTATCTGGTTTTATGAGCTTCTCTAAGTACCATTTCTCTCATATCTCCAAATTTTGGTACCCACATCCTTTCAGCCCTATATCGGGTTCCGTCTTCCCGAATATTAAGATGTTTCTCCGATCCTTTGAGTATTTCATCCTTTAAATTTCCCTCTTTTAAAACTCCTTGTTGCGCCTCCTTTATTTGAGTAGTAATGTTATTATGAATCATTATATTCATAGATTTTACTCGAATGGGTTCTCTATCCTTCCTGCTCAAGGCATCGGCTACCACATTTGCCTTCCCCGGGTGGTAACGAATCTCAAAATCGTAATCATTCAATAATTCAATCCACCTACGCTGCCTCATATTCAGTTGTTTCTGATTAAATATGTGTTGAAGACTTTTGTGGTCGGTATATATAATACTTTTGACCCCATATAAGTAGTGCCTCCAAGTCTTTAATGCAAAAACAACCGCGCCTAATTCCAAATCATGCGTCGTATAATTTTGTTCGTGAATCTTCAATTGTCTAGACGCATAAGCAATCACCTTCGTTCGTTGCATTAATACACAACCGAGACCTTGCTTTGATGCGTCACAATAAATCACAAAATCATCATTCCCTTCAGGCAATGACAATATAGGTGCCGTAGTTAGCTTTTTCTTCAATAACTGAAACGCTTTCTCTTGTTCATCATTCCATTCAAATTTCTTCCCTTTATGCGTTAATGCAGTCAAAGGTTTTGCTATTCTGGAAAAGTCTTGGATGAACCTTCTGTAGTAACCAGCTAGTCCTAAAAACTGGCGTATGTGTTTCGGAGTTTTCGGGGTTTCCCACTTTTCAACAGTTTCTATCTTTGCCGGATCCACCTTAATACCTTCTTTGTTCACTATGTGACCGAGGAATTGAACTTCTTCCAACCAAAATGCACACTTTGAAAACTTAGCGTACAATTCTTCCTTCCTCAATACTTCTAACACTTTTCTCAAATGTTCACCGTGTTCTTGGTCATTCTTTGAGTAAATAAGTATGTCATCAATGAAAACAATGACAAACTTGTCAAGGTATGGTCCACACACTCGGTTCATAAGGTCCATGAACACAGCTGGTGCATTAGTTAAACCAAACGGCATGACCATAAACTCGTAATGACCGTAACGTGTTCTGAAAGCAGTCTTTGGAATATCATCTTCTTTCACCCGCATTTGATGATACCCGGAACGTAAGTCAATCTTTGAATAAACAGACGAGCCTTGTAGTTGATCAAATAAGTCGTCGATTCTCGGTAGTGGGTAGCGGTTCTTGATGGTAAGTTTGTTCAACTCTCGGTAGTCGATACACAACCTGAATGTACCATCTTTCTTCTTGACAAACAAAACAGGAGCTCCCCACGGTGATGTGCTTGGTCGAATGAAACCACGCTCTAAAAGTTCTTGTAATTGGCTTTGCAGTTCTTTCATCTCGCTGGGTGCGAGTCTGTAAGGAGCACGAGCTATTGGTGCAGCTCCTGGTACAAGATCTATTTGAAATTCAACGGATCGATGTGGGGGTAATCCCGGTAATTCTTTCGGAAATACATCGGGAAATTCTTTTGCAATGGGAACATCATTGATGCTCTTTTCTTCAGTTTGTACTTTCTCGACGTGTGCTAGAACAGCATAGCAACCTTTTCTTATTAGTTTTTGTGCCTTCAAATTACTAATAAGATGTAGCTTCGTGTTGCCCTTTTCTCCGTACACCATTAAGGGTTTTCCTTTTTCTCGTATAATGCGAATTGCATTTTTGTAACAAACGATCTCCGCTTTCACTTCTTTCAACCAGTCCATACCGATTATCACATCAAAACTCCCTAACTCTACTGGTATCAAATCAATCTTAAATGTTTCGCTAACCAGTTTAATTTCTCGATTCCGACATATATTATCTGCTGAAATTAATTTACCATTTGCTAATTCGAGTAAAAATTTACTATCCAAAGGCGTCAATGGACAACTTAATTTAGCACAAAAATCTCTACTCATATAGCTTCTATCCGCACCCGAATCAAATAAAACGTAAGCAGATTTATTGTCAATAAGAAACGTACCCGTAACAAGCTCCGGGTCTTCCTGTGCCTCTACCGCATTAATATTGAAAACTCTTCCACGGCCTTGTCCATTCGTGTTCTCCTGGTTCGGGCAATTTCTAATAATGTGGCCTGGTTTTCCACATTTATAACAAACTACATTGGCATAACTTGCTCCGACACTACTTGCTCCGCCATTACTCGTTCCGACACCATTTGTTCCTTTCGTTCTATTAACCCCTGGTCCGTAGACCTCACACTTCGCCGCGCTATGACCATTTCTTTTACACTTGTTGCAAAATTTGGTGCAGAACCCCGAGTGATTCTTTTCACACCTTTGGCATAGTTGCTTCTGATTGTTGTTGTTGTTGCGGTTATTATTGTTGTTGGGATGATTGTTGTAGTTGCTGTTGTTGTTGTTGTTGTTGTTGTTGTTGTTGTTGGGCCGTTTGTTGTAGTTGCGATTGATGTTGCGATTGTTGGGATAATTGTTGCGATTATTGTTGTAATTGCTGTTGTTGTTGTATTGGTGATTCTTATCACCGTTTTCCTCCCACTTTCTTTTGACTTGCTTCACATTGGCCTCTTCAGCAGTCTGTTCTTTAATTCTTTCTTCAATCTGGTTCACTAGTTTGTGAGCCATTCTACATGCCTGTTGTATGGAGGCGGGCTCGTGTGAACTTATATCTTCTTGGATTCTTTCCGGTAATCCTTTCACAAACGCGTCGATCTTCTCTTCCTCATCTTCGAATGCTCCCGGACACAATAGGCACAATTCTGTGAATCGTCTTTCGTACGTGGTAATATCAAATCCTTGGGTTCGTAACCCTCTAAGTTCTGTCTTGAGCTTATTGACCTCGGTTCTGGGACGGTACTTCTCGTTCATCAAGTGCTTGAATGCTGACCACGGTAGTGCGTACGCATCATCTTGTCCCACTTGCTCTAGATAGGTATTCCACCATGTTAACGCAGAACCTGTGAAGGTATGCGTAGCGTACTTCACTTTGTCCTCTTCAGTACACTTACTTATGGCAAACACCGATTCAACCTTCTCGGTCCACCGTTTCAATCCGATCGGTCCTTCGGTTCCATCAAATTCCAAAGGTTTGCAGGCAGTGAATTCTTTGTAGGTGCATCCTACACGATTTCCTGTACTGCTAGATCCAAGGTTATTGTTGGTATGTAGCGCAGCCTGTACTGCGGCTATGTTTGAAGCTAGAAAAGTACGGAATTCCTCTTCATTCATATTCACGGTGTGTCGAGTAGTCGGTGCCATTTCCTTCAAAATAGTTAAATGGAACAAGTTAATCATACAGAATATTAAGAGTAGTTAATAGTATTTCGTAGCATAATATGAACTCATTTATAAAAGCTTTTTCTTCATATTAGCGTTTTATAAGTTTAAATTCGGGTAGTACCTACCCGTTAAGTTCATACTTAGTAGCTAATATACAATTCAACTACTACAATTCTATATGAAAAACTGATTATAATAATATTTCGCGTTCAAACTTTTATACAATATTTTACAAACTTACAATACCGCTTATTTTACATAAAGCATGAAATATAGCACACAATAACTTTGATACAAGATAGTTGTGAAGACAATTCTAGCTAGTACACAAGTCGTTCAGCAAAGGCAATAAATACACGTAATTCATACGTCCAGAAACAAGTCATGCATTCTGGTTTTACTAGGACTACTTCCCATCCTTGGTCTTGTGCAACATAACCGTTATGGCCGTTGATAAGACAGCGTGTTGTAACGTCATCAAAGGGACGAGGGTTACGTAATGTCCAACAGTCCCGTAATAATCTAAAAACCTCATTTCTTACCCCAATTACCGACTCCGTCACTTGTGGAAACGTTTTGTTTAATAGTTGTAGCCCGATGTTCTTGTTCTCACTTTGGTGAGAAGCGAACATTACTAATCCGTAAGCATAACATGCTTCTTTATGTTGCATGTTAGCCGCTTTTTCTAAATCACGAAGTCCAATATTCGGATATATTGAGTCAAAATAATTTCTTAACCCGTTGCGTAAAATAGCATTTGGGTTCCCCGCAATATATGCGTCAAAGTAAACACATCGTAACTTATGGGTTTCCCAATGTGATATCCCCCATCTTTCAAATGAAAGTCTCTTATAAACCAAGACATTCTTGGAACGTTCTTCGAATGTCTTACAAACTGATCTCGCCTTAAATAGTTGTGCCGAAGAATTCTGGCCGACTCTAGACAAGATTTCATCAATCATGTCTCCGGGTAGGTCTCTTAAAATATTGGGTTGTCTATCCATTTTGTATTTTTAAACTGTAAAATAGACAAGAGTTAGATTCATAAAAAAAAATACTTATTAATACAAGCAATTTTTACATATATCATAAAGCATAAGAACACTATATTCCATATATTACACCACACGAATACAACTATCTTATTCCGACTTGCTCGTTTCTTCTTCTTCGGTTTTGGTTCGTTTTGCCAAGTTTCTAGGGATATATGATGTTCCCCTAATACGAACCGTCGTTGTCCACATTGGTTTAGAAAAACCTGGTGGTTTAGAGGTTCCCGGGTCATTGTTACAACTTAAGGACTTCGGGGGTTGACGATACATATAAAGTTCATCGGGGTTGGAATTAGATTTCTCTATTTTTATGCCCTTTCCCTTATTATTTTCTTTTGCCTTTTTAAATTCAGTTGGGGTAATTTCTATAACATCATCGGAATTCTCGTCGGAATCCGATTCATCGGAGAATTGGTAATCCTCCCAATATTTTGCTTCCTTGGCGGAAACACCATTGACCATAATTAACTTTGGTCGGTTGGTTGAGGATTTTCTTTTACTTAACCGTTTTATTATTTCCCCCACCGGTTCTATTTCTTCATCCGGTTCCGATTCTTCTTCCGGTTCCGATTCTTCTTCCGGTTCCTCTTCGGGAACTTGTGAATCAGTCCACAAATTATTCCAATTTACATTTGACTCTTCATTATTATTAGGTGAGTCAATGGGACTTGTTCTAGAGGTAGACATCTATCACATAATATCAAACACGTTAAGAGATTAATATATCACATAATATTCATATGTTAAAAATATATAGTTTCCAACAAAAATGTTAAGCAATCATTTTTAAAGAAAACACGGTCGAAGTCCAGACTCACTAATGCATCCTAACAAACTCGATAAGACACACTAATGCAAATTTTCTGGTTCTCTAAGACCAACGCTCGGATACCAACTGAAATGTCCCGTTCTTATTGATTAAAAACGTTCCATATTAATTGATTTCGTTGCGAGGTTTTGACCTCTATATGAGACGTTTTTCAAAGACTGCATTCATTTTTAAACAAACCATAACCTTTATTTCATCAATAAAGGTTTAAAAAGCTTTACGTAGATTATCAAATAATGATAATCTAATATATCCTGTTTACACACGACCATTACATAATGGTTTACAATACAAATATGTTACAACAAAATAAGTTTCTTGAATGCAGTTTTTACACAATATCATACAAGCATGGACTCCAAATCTTGTCCTTATTTAAGTATGCGACAGCGGAAGCTCTTAATAATCACCTGAGAATAAACATGCTTAAAACGTCAACAAAAATGTTGGTGAGTTATAGGTTTAACCTATATATATCAAATCGTAACAATAGACCACAAGATTTCATATTTCAATACACATCCCATACATAGAGATAAAAATCATTCATATGGTGAACACCTGGTAACCGACAATAACAAGATGCATATATAAGAATATCCCCATCATTCCGGGACACCCTTCGGATATGATATAAATTTCGAAGTACTAAAGCATCCGGTACTTTGGATGGGGTTTGTTAGGCCCAATAGATCTATCTTTAGGATTCGCGTCAATTAGGGTGTCTGTTCCCTAATTCTTAGATTACCAGACTTAATAAAAAGGGGCATATTCGATTTCGATAATTCAACCATAGAATGTAGTTTCACGTACTTGTGTCTATTTTGTAAATCATTTATAAAACCTGCATGTATTCTCATCCCAAAAATATTAGATTTTAAAAGTGGGACTATAACTCACTTTCACAGATTTTTACTTCGTCGGGAAGTAAGACTTGGCCACTGGTTGATTCACGAACCTATAACAATATATACATATATATCAAAGTATGTTCAAAATATATTTACAACACTTTTAATATATTTTGATGTTTTAAGTTTATTAAGTCAGCTGTCCTCGTTAGTAACCTACAACTAGTTGTCCACAGTTAGATGTACAGAAATAAATCGATAAATATTATCTTGAATCAATCCACGACCCAGTGTATACGTATCTCAGTATTGATCACAACTCAAACTATATATATTTTGGAATCAACCTCAACCCTGTATAGCTAACTCCAACATTCACATATAGAGTGTCTATGGTTGTTCCGAAATATATATAGATGTGTCGACATGATAGGTCGAAACATTGTATACGTGTCTATGGTATCTCAAGATTACATAATATATAATACAAGTTGATTAAGTTATGGTTGGAATAGATTTGTTACCAATTTTCACGTAGCTAAAATGAGAAAAATTATCCAATCTTGTTTTACCCATAACTTCTTCATTTTAAATCCGTTTTGAGTGAATCAAATTGCTATGGTTTCATATTGAACTCTATTTTATGAATCTAAACAAAAAAAGTATAGGTTTCTAGTTGGAAAAATAAGTTACAAGTCGTTTTTGTAAAGGTAGTCATTTCAGTCGAAAGAACGACGTCTAGATGACCATTTTAGAAAACATACTTCCACTTTGAGTTTAACCATAATTTTTGGATATAGTTTCATGTTCATAATAAAAATCATTTTCTCAGAATAACAACTTTTAAATCAAAGTTTATCATAGTTTTTAATTAACTAATCCAAAACAGCCCGCGGTGTTACTACGACGGCGTAAATCCGGTTTTACGGTGTTTTTCGTGTTTCCAGGTTTTAAATCATTAAGTTAGCATATCATATAGATATAGAACATGTGTTTAGTTGATTTTAAAAGTCAAGTTAGAAGGATTAACTTTTGTTTGCGAACAAGTTTAGAATTAACTAAACTATGTTCTAGTGATTACAAGTTTAAACCTTCGAATAAGATAGCTTTATATGTATGAATCGAATGATGTTATGAACATCATTACTACCTTAAGTTCCTTGGATGAACCTACTGGAAAAGAGAAAAATGGATCTAGCTTCAATGGATCCTTGGATGGCTCAAAGTTCTTGAAGCAAAATCATGACACGAAAACAAGTTCAAGTAAGATCATCACTTGAAATAAGATTGTTATAGTTATAGAAATTGAACCAAAGTTTGAATATGATTATTACCTTGTATTAGAATGATAACCTACTGTAAGAAACAAAGATTTCTTGAGGTTGGATGATCACCTTACAAGATTGGAAGTGAGCTAGCAAACTTGAAAGTATTCTTGATTTTATGAAACTAGAACTTTTGGAATTTATGAAGAACACTTAGAACTTGAAGATAGAACTTGAGAGAGTTCAATTAGATGAAGAAAATTGAAGAATGAAAGTGTTTGTAGGTGTTTTTGGTCGTTGGTGTATGGATTAGATATAAAGGATATGTAATTTTGTTTTCATGTAAATAAGTCATGAATGATTACTCATATTTTTGTAATCTTATGAGATATTTCATGCTAGTTGCCAAATGATGGTTCCCACATGTGTTAGGTGACTCACATGGGCTGCTAAGAGCTGATCATTGGAGTGTATATACCAATAGTACATACATCTAAAAGCTGTGTATTGTACGAGTACGAATACGGGTGCATACGAGTAGAATTGTTGATGAAACTGAACGAGAATGTAATTGTAAGCATTTTTGTTAAGTAGAAGTATTTTGATAAGTGTATTGAAGTCTTTCAAAAGTGTATAAATACATATTAAAACACTACATGTATATACATTTTAACTGAGTCGTTAAGTCATCGTTAGTCGTTACATGTAAGTGTTGTTTTGAAACCTTTAGGTTAACGATCTTGTTAAATGTTGTTAACCCAATGTTTATAATAACAAAAGAGATTTTAAATTATTATATTATCATGATATTATGATGTACGAATATCTCTTAATATGATATATATACATTAAATGTCGTTACAACGATAAACGTTACATATATGTCTCGTTTCAAAATCATTAAGTTAGTAGTCTTGTTTTTACATATGTAGTTCATTGTTAATATAATTAATGATATGTTTACTTATCATAATATCATGTTAACTATATATATAACCATATATATGTCATCATATAGTTTTTTTACAAGTTTTAACGTTCGTGAATCACCGGTCAACTTGGGTGGTCAATTGTCTATATGAAACCTATTTCAATTAATCAAGTCTTAACAAGTTTGATTGCTTAACATGTTGGAAACATTTAATCATGTAAACATCAATCTCAATTAATATATATAAACATGGAAAAGTTCGGGTCACTACACTCGTCCCATTTCACGTGAAATGTTTGATGACCTACGGACCTCTGATTCACATGAAACTTGTTCTAATATACTTGTATATGAATATTTAGCATAGAAAAATAGTTCGGGACCCGACCCGAACGCGTTGACTTTTTCGTTGACTTTGACCAAGTTTGACTTTTAGTCAAACTTAACCAAACTTTTATACAATCATTCTAACATGCTTTTATACTTGTTTCTTGTATGAAACTTGACAACGTGATTCACATGCTATATTTAATCGAGTCGTATTGAGCCATAGGACTAATTGAACACATTTCACCCGACCTTGTGTCGTAACCGGTTAATTGATATAACTTACTTGTTTAGGTCAAGGCTAAGCAACTTTCATGCACACGTTTACTTGTTGAAGTACCTTTATACTCGTGCACTCGAGGTGAGATCATAGTCCCACCTTTTCAACAACTTTTATACTTTTAAATCGTGGGCTGAGAAAACATATACTTTGTTACATCTTGTACTACTTACTTTTATGTTTTGAACACAAGTGTGAAAACAAACATTCCACGTGCGAGTTAGAACAAAAATGCCTCAATTCGATTATCATTAGTTACACTTGCAGGGTGTAAGCGAGAACTTATATTGTGTGGCCATACGGGTTTAACAAACCCTCATTCGGACGGTTCGCTACCGTTATGCGGATGAAATATATTTTTGTGTTTTAGTGCGGGTTCTAGCACTGTGTGATGGGGTAACGTTGGTTAAGTTTTGATAATTGAGTGCTCGCGTATAACAACACTTTTGGAATGCAAATGATTTGGATAATCTACGTTATGGAAATACAAAATCTTGTGGTTCAAAAACAACGTTTAATACTTACTAAACCTATGATTTCACCAATGTTTTCGTTGACAGATTTCTCTATGTTTTTCTCAGGTCTTGCACGATATGTGATACATGCTTCCGCTCACTATTTGATACTTGCATTGGATGTCGAGTATACATGCATTACTTAGAGCGTCTTTTGACTTTACTTTAAACCGTGTCGCCTAGATTTCAAATGTACTTATAACCTTGTAACTTAACTTTTGGTTGAACAATCCTTGTAAACTTTGAAAACAATCTTTATTTGAATATGAGGGCGACATATTTTGGTCAAACATTGTCATAAAGACTTATGACCAGGTAATGGGACCCACGTAGTCGACGCCGTCACTTGACGATTTGTCGGGGTCGCTACAAGTGGTATCAGAGCCTTGGTTGTAGGGATTTAGAGTTCATTTGTGTCCACCCCGAGTCATAGGGTACATAGGTGAATCTAGACTACAACCGGCATATAGACTGAAGTAGGAATTACTTGACTATTCGTGCATTTATACTCGAACTCTTCTATCATATCTAACTCGTATTCGATCTTGATCTTACGTTGATAAATTTTGTTGACGCGCCACCTTGACCTTATGAAGTAATGTTAAATGCACATGAGAATCAGGGTAATATAATTTCCGGGATTATATTACGGTGATTCATATGGACATTCCGACATTATGACATAAAGAATTTAAGGCGAATCAAGGAAAATTTTCTCTACATCATCATTCCATATCATGATTAGTATTATTGAGAATACTAATCAATGATATTCTTGTGTCTTGAAGGAACAATGCCTCCCCGTCGCGGGCCACGTAATGAAACTTCCGAACAAGCTTTTCAACGCATGATAGCCGCCGCCATAGGTGTGGCTATGGCTAGTATCTCCTCCGACATCAATAACAACCACAACCACAACAACCATGGAGCCGGTAATTCAAACGAGGGTTGCTCCTACAAAACTTTCATGGGGTGCAAACCTCACACCTTCGATGGGACCGGAGGACCGGTTGTGCTCACCCGATGGTTTGAGCAAATAGAAGCCGTTTTTAGCATAAGCGGTTGTCGGGACCAAGACAAAGTCAAATATTCCACCCACACTTTTGCCGGTATCGCCCTCACATGGTGGAATACGTATGTGCTGTCGGTGGGTATCGATGAAGCCCACACACTCTCATGGGCCGACTTAAAGAAAAAGATGATCACCGAATACTTCCCGCGCGAAGAGACCCGTAAGCTCGAACACGAACTAAGAACTTTAAAAGCGGTCGGGAATGACCTAAAGGCATATAATCAACGATTTTCTGAGCTATCCTTGATGTGCCCAAACCTCGTGACCCCCGAACCTCTAAGGGTTGAACTTTACATGGATGGTCTTCCCAAGAGCATCAAACAAGGAGTAATGTCATCCAAACCCAGTAATCACCAAGAGGCCCTGAATATGGCCGGTCAATTGATCGAAACGGTAGGCGAGATTGAAGTGCCGGCACCTAAAGCCGAGGATGAGTCGGGTGACAACAAAAGAAAATGGGAAGCCCCCCAATCGAGTAACTACAACAACAACCTTTCCAAGGAACCTCTCACCCCCGTCGGCAAGAAAAGTTATGCCGGGACACGACCTTTTTGCAACAAATGCCACAAGCATCATTTTGGTGAATGTGGCAAGCTAATTTGCCATCGGTGCCAAGGTAGTGGTCATATTGCCAAGTATTGTGGAAGTACCGCCCCCGTCACTCAAAAGGGGCCCGACGCACCAAAGCCGAGTATTTGCTACAAATGCGGCCAATCGGGTCATTTTAGGAATGAATGCCCAAAGAATAAAGCAAAAACCAACGCGCGCCGTTGAACTTACGACATCGACACCTAGGATGCCCGAGACGATGATGGACTAGTCACGGGTATGTTTCCTCACAACAAACCGTATATTTCATACTTATTCGATTCGAGTACCGTTAGACGTTTTATAACCAAGGATTTGACTCGTGCTCTTTATGTTCCACCTCTTTCCCCCAGATACTACTTAGACGATTTAAGTGACCGACGGAAAATATTGTGTGCCTATAAATTTTATTGGATGATATACGTTAAGACTTTTGACTTGACACCTATAGAACTAGGGAGCTCGGAACCTATTCGTAAAAAAAAAAAAAAAAAAAAAAAAAAAAAAAAGTTTCCCCATCATCTTGTATAGATTATTGTGAACTGAGTAATTTTCGGTTGGAAACCGATACCCTCTCCCTCGCATCCATGACCTCATGATTATTTGCACGAATCCCGTATGTTCCAAATCGACCTCCGTTCCGGTTATCATCAATTGGGGGTTAAGTGAGACGATGTCTCCTAAGCCACTTTCCGAACTCGCAACGTTAGTTGTAAAACTCTCTTAGTACCGTTTGATTTATTTAGGGCTCGCCCGTATCCATAAACCTCTTGAACCGCGTATGCAAATTCATATAGACTAATCTGTTATCGTATTTATAGATGACATCTTAACTTATTTAAGTAAAGAAGGAAAACGAACAACATCACCATCTTACGCTCGAACTTTTGAGAAAAGAGCAACTTTATACCAAATTCTCCGAGTGAGAATTTCTGTTGAACGAAGTCCAATTTTCTAGACCATGATGTTAATGGTCAAGGCATTACAATCAATCTCGAAATCAAGCCACATGTAATCAGGAAACTCTCCCAACTCAGACTTGTATTCGTAAAATCTTAGATCTCGCCTGTTATCACCGAAGATTCATTTCTGACTTTTCTCGTGTTACCCGACTTTTACACTCGTTAACTCACTAAGGGAAAACTTTAAACCTCTCCGTGTTCGAACCTTGAGCGTGATTCTTCACACCAACATTTCTAGTTAAAATCGTATAACAACAGATGGAACTCAAACATGGAAATATTTCTACATGAACGCCGAAAGGCATACTCTCTCGACTCAAAATTAACGTAACTAAAATTCGTTATTTTGCACGAAGAATTCGAATATTAAACTGTAGATCCGATCAACTTTCTCGTCATCACGTACCACACACATACCTCTGTTATTTCACCGTTACTGTCTGATATTACTGGAATTTAAGATAACACACAATCCAACGATACTTCACTCTTCTTTGACTTAACGTCCTTGTGTTTCTGATAATCGGCCAACTATTATTCAACCCCGAACTATACAACTACGTGTACTATCTTGTTTCTCTTCCAGACTTCAATTTTCGACAACTAGAGGCGCGTTATGGCAACCTCGAGATGTAAGCTCATCCTATTCTCAGTCCTCATTTCACTCCTATCTTTATCGCTCGCATTTCCGTTTAAGGAAACTCCTTGTGACATTTCTCCATGGATAGAGAAATTCCTCATATTATATTAGTATTCGCCACGAGGGTGAATAGTCCTAACGAACATTTCTCGAACCCTAACTGACTTGTTCAAACATATCTTAAGAGATTCTATTCCAACACGGAGTATCTTTGTCAAATATCCCGTATCGAATTACTCGTTTCGCCTCTAGTTTTACAAGAAACCTTGAAGACCCGCTTAGACATGAGTACCGCGTACCACCCACAAACAGACGAACCGAACAAACGAACGATTTACGTCTTCAAAAGACATGTTTCAAACTTGCATGGTCGATTTTAGTAGATCCCTCTTACAACAGTAGTTACCACTCGTGTGTTCACACGCACTTTCCGAAACCCTATATGACCGCTAATGTCATACCCCTATTCGTTGGACCAAAGCAGGTGGCAAACAAAACACCGAATCTTAACTCATCCAAGAAACAACAATTGAGATAATCCAAGTCCGAGAAGGGCTCGAGACGACCCGTAGTCGCCCAAAAGAGTCATACCAAACTTAGATGAAAACCTCACAAATCCCAGTGTGTAACCGCGTAATATTGAGAAACCGCACCTTGGAAAGGTGTAATCCAATTTGGGAAATCGAGAAAGGCTATATCCGCAATATCGAACCTTTTGAAACCTTGGGGCGTATTGGAACCGCTTCCTATCGTTTGGAACTTCAGACTCAATTAAGTTTCCGTTTACCCTACATTTCGTGTAACAAACTTAGAAACGTGTCCTGTGGAACAGGAACGTGCAATCCTGCTAGGTACATCAACTATCGATGACAAACTTCTCTTCATAGGAAAACCAGTTGAAACCGGGGATCGTAAAACCAAACTTTAATACAACGTAAAACCCTGACTATCCAAATTCATGAGAACACTCAAGGACGTACCTACACTTATTCATATTATGAACAACGTAAAGTCTCGAGTAAGAGATATCGACTACTACTTCCAACTAAATTTCGGGACGAAATTTCTTTTGAGGTGTGGATAATGTAACATCCCGCGTTTTTCCGTTAAATTTATTTTAACACCGTCTTTTTTTTTAAATAATATCTTTCGTATTTAAATTCGTCGACTCCGTTGACGAACGTTCATAATATTCTCGTTATTTAATTATAACATCTCTCGTTAACTTGCGTTTTAAAAATATTCGATCGGTTAAATCCCGCACCCGCTTCTAAACTCGAGGGACTAAAATTGACACGGGGCAAACTAGTTGACTAGGTCAACTAGTCCACCCCAATCACCACCATTCAACCATCTCCCTCTCTCTCTCTTTCTCTCTAGCAAGAACACACACACAAACCCCAACTTCATAAAATCATCATCTAAATTCGATCTAGGAGGCTTACAACAAAACAAATTACATTTTCGTGATCCTCTCTTCATTCTCTACGATTTGATACTAACTTCATCGATTTTGGGTAACATTTCTAAAACTCTAGATTTCTCTAAATTCGTGTTTTTGATTTGAAATGGTGTTAGTTAGTGTCTATGGCTCGTGTCTAGCATGAATATATGATTTACTTGCTCGATTTGTTGTTTTGAGTAACTAGTTTGAACATTTGAAATGGGTTTGCTTAATCTTGCATTTTGGAAGATTAAATGTTGTTTGATTGTTAAAGTTCATGTTTTAATTGTGTTACTAGTATCACTAGCTTCGTTTTGATGCGTAGGTTGATTTGTAAAACTTCATAAACTTGATTAGTGATTTTGGTGATTTTGGATTAGGGTTGATAAGCTTTATATGAACTTTTGGTGCATCAAATGCTATGAATTGTTGTTGATAAGTGTTTAGTTGCAATGTGTGTTTGATTACCTTCGAAACGGCATATCATACATGTAAATTGGTTGCCCGAATCATGAAATGCGTTTTTTAGAACTTGAAACTTTGATTATGAACGTTTAATGCGGTTTTGGGTTGTTGTAAGTGTTGAATTGCTTGATGAAATGTGTCTAGGTGTTTTCCTCGTCAAATTACCTTTCCGATGATATAAGATACATGTTCTAATTGTTTACGGATCATAAAATGTGGTTATTTGGTTTTTAGCTCGTGCATACTTGTGAAAAACAGAAACAGACCTGCACAGATGGTGGCGCGGCGCGCCCCATCCCCGCGCGGCGCGCAGATGTGCCTGGTCAGATTCTGACCTCCTCGTCCCATTTCACGTGAAATGTTTGATGACCTACGGACCTCCGATTCACATGAAACTTGTTCTAATATACTTGTATATGAATATTTAGCATAGAAAAATAGTTCGGGACCCGAACCGAACGCGTTGACTTTTTCGTTGACTTTGACCAAGTTTGACTTTTAGTCAAACTTAACCAAACTTTTATACAATCATTCTAACATGCTTTTATACTTGTTTCTTGTATGAAACTTGACAACGTGATTCACATGCTATATTTAATCGAGTCGTATTGAGCCATAGGACTAATTGAACACATTTCACCCGACCTTGTGTCGTAACCGGTTAATTGATATAACTTACTTGTTTAGGTCAAGGCTAAGCAACTTTCATGCACACGTTTACTTGTTGAAGTACCTTTATACTCGTGCACTCGAGGTGAGATCATAGTCCCACCTTTTCAACAACTTTTATACTTTTAAATCGTGGGCTGAGAAAACATATACTTTGTTACATCTTGTACTACTTACTTTTATGTTTTGAACACAAGTGTGAAAACAAACATTCCACGTGCGAGTTAGAACAAAAATGCCTCAATTCGATTATCATTAGTTACACTTGCAGGGTGTAAGCGAGAACTTATATTGTGTGGCCATACGGGTTTAACAAACCCTCATTCGGACGGTTCGCTACCGTTATGCGGATGAAATATATTTTTGTGTTTTAGTGCGGGTTCTAGCACTGTGTGATGGGGTAACGTTGGTTAAGTTTTGATAATTGAGTGCTCGCGTATAACAACACTTTTGGAATGCAAATGATTTGGATAATCTACGTTATGGAAATACAAAATCTTGTGGTTCAAAAACAACGTTTAATACTTACTAAACCTATGATTTCACCAACGTTTTCGTTGACAGATTTCTCTATGTTTTTCTCAGGTCTTGCACGATATGTGATACATGCTTCCGCTCACTATTTGATACTTGCATTGGATGTCGAGTATACATGCATTACTTGGAGCGTCTTTTGACTTTACTTTAAACCGTGTCGCCTAGATTTCAAATGTACTTATAACCTTGTAACTTAACTTTTAGTTGAACAATCCTTGTAAACTTTGAAAACAATCTTTATTTGAATATGAGGGCGACATATTTTGGTCAAACATTGTCATAAAGACTTATGACCAGGTAATGGGACCCACGTAGTCGACGCCGTCACTTGACGATTTGTCGGGGTCGCTACACTAATCCTGGTGAAGCTCATTGGATAGCAGTCTAGAACATTCTAAAGTATCTTAGGAGGACTAAAGAGATGTTGTTGGTCTATGGTGGGAATGACGAGCTGAGCATCAAAGTATACTCTGACGCTAGTTTCCATTCAGATAGAGATGATTGCTCTTCACAATCAGGATTTGTATTTATGTTGAACGGTGGAGCCGTCACTGGAGAAGTGGCAAGCAAAGTACTATTGCCGATTCTACGACAGAAGCCGAGTATATAGCGATAAATGAAGCTGCTAAAGAGGCCATGTGGATAAAGAAATTCATCGGGGATCTGGATGTGGTTCCTACAATCCATTATCATGTTGAGATTTTCTGCGACAATGTGAGTGCGGTTATCTTGGCTCAAGAACCGAGGTCACAAAAGCGCACACGGCACATACTCAGAAAGTACCATTACATCCGTCAACTTGTAGCAGAAAATGACATATTATTAAGTAGAGTAGACACGACTAAGAACTTGGCTGATCCTTTCACCAAGCCTTTGCCACAGACTAAGCATGATACTCATAGCATGTCTATTGGCATTCGTGTCATTGATGATAAAGTTTGATTGTATTTTTATGTTAAGTTTGAAACTTTAAACATTGGGTAATAATATATATTGCAATTGATCTGATGATTAATATATTGAGATTATATTATACGTACGATGCAATCATTTCATTGTATATTGCCATGTTTCATTTTGCATGTTTTAACTTCCAATGAATATTATTTCATAAACTTCCACAGTCGGTCATTCTCTAAGGAAGAGAGAATTGAATTAAGGGTGCTATGAAGTGTAGTAATATAGGCTTATATGAAACTACATTCATGAGGAACTTGATAGTTGATTCAAGGTTCTGGAATGACCACACTTAGACATTACTTCATAGTTTTTAAGTCAAAAGGTAAGCTCTAAGATGGCAACATCATTTATCCTAGAGTGGATATGTATGAGAAATCCTGACACAAACTATGTTATACTTTGACCTGTTTCTAACGTTGTGCGTAAATGCCGGTCATAAGGGAGCAGATTGGGTATATCATGGAATGTGGTGGATGTCTATACAGTTGAAGCAATTTGTTCCTTCTTCTTTAAGCGAGTTTAAGCGATATCTCTGGGCCCCTCGTTGATTTGTGCCGAATTAAATGCATGGCCATGCTACGACTGAATTAATGCAATTGCAGTCTATTTGATCACCACAAATCTCCATCGGGAAACATAATCTTGAACGATGATGATTGACACTTAACCATGTCACACATTCATATAGATATCTTGAACAAAAGGATGATTGATATAAATCAAAATATAGGAGTGTAACGTAGCAGACTAGTTGTTACACATGGTGTATCTTTTAAGACAGGCCAATATTATTAATGTCAGTGAAAGTGGGAGTCTGTTGGAAATATGTTCTCGGGTTGGCTACGGTTCAACCGTGGTTTGACCGTGGTACATATATTTCGAAGATATGCCCATGACATTAAATAATAAAAGTCCATTTATCCTATTCGGTCACACACAAAGGCCAATCGTAAATTGTTTGATATACCTTCTAATCGGAAATTAATTTATTAATCATTAGTTAATGGTTTAATAAATTAAGTAAGTTTTTTTTATGTGTTTACATATACTTACAAATCTAAATATGTAGAGATTTGATTAGATTTTGCAAATCATATTTTATGTAAAATATAAGATTTGATTTGATTTATAAAATATGATTTGATTTTGTAAATCTTATTTTATATAAAGATTTGATTTTGTAAATCTTTCCAAATCTTCATTTATTATATTTATACTATATGTATTATTGTATCAATTATGTAATATATAATACCAAGTCTTGGTATTGGAAATATATACACAAAAGATACAAAACACACATACAAAAATTCTATTTTCTTTAACATTTTCAAGTAATCAAAATACTTGAAATCTATAATTGGGTTCCGTTTTGGTGGAAATAAGGAAGAAGAAAAGATCCGTTAAGTAGAAGTTATAGATCGAAACAAGGTTGAAACTTTGGGTGTCTACCGTTTAGAGGAACTCTTCTTTGAGTTTTCAAATTCAATCTTCAAAAGGCTACAAAGGTTGTATTCTAATCTTCTCTTGTTCGATTTCGTTAATTTATTTTGTTTGATAAAGTTTTGTACAATGATCCGTGGAAGAGTATGATTTTGTAAAGTTTTAAAAATGCTTCCGCTTGCTTGAATTTGTATCATACTCTAACAGTCTTCACACACACATACACACACACACACACACATATATATATATATATATATATATATATATATATATATATATATATATATGACTTTTATACATCGTTATAAATTAATTGGTCATATACATGAGCTACGAAAATGAGGATGAGATGGTTTTCCATTAAAATGTTTAAATTGTAAATATATTATGGCCTGCTTCTATCCGAGGTATTTCTTCCCGGATGCATATTCAGGTCATCCAAGGTTGCGAGTGGGGCATGCCTGAGAGGACATTCAGGTCATCCAACGTTGCGAGTGGGGCATGCCTGAGAGGATATTCAGGTGTCAGCGAGTTAAGTCCGGGTCTTAAACCAATCTGAAATCAAAACATTTTTTGAAAGTCAAATTTGAATACAATTTATAGGCATTGTCGATCTAACTTATGGACATTGAATTCCACTTGGATTTGATACACGACTTATCTTTAGAATGTTGATTTTGTGGAATCAAGGATGATTGAAAATCTTTTGACATAGCAAGAGAAAAGGATCTCGGCTTAAGTTTAAGTAACTCAGATGAAGAGTACTTAGTTGGTTTTGAAGAAGCAGTGGATCTTGGTGTTGAAAATGGTTTAGTTGTCCACTTCTTATTTGACACTTGTTTAGCAAGATTATTCTTTGAGTGTTTAGAAACAAGGTCAATTTTGGTACGCGGGGTATTTCTCGGACCTATGGATGACTTCATTGGTTTGTGTGGAAGCCAACAATATTGATCGCGAAGCCCCGTAATCTCCCCATTTTTTCATAAGTTATTTCCGGAAACGGACGGTTGATCTTGGTCTGGTAACTGGAGTAAATCTTTTTTGCTTGAGAAATTGGATTCTACGTGTAGGGCCACATTAAATTCCTTTGGTTTGGGTTGGGTAACTTTAGGTTCGTTTGGTTTCGAGGATGTTTTTCTCGGAGTCACCGTTGACTTTGGAGAACCTTGATCTTTTGGTTTGGGGTTAGAGGACCTTTTGGGTGGGGTATCCAAGTGAACTTTTGAATTCATAGGGGATTTCCTCGATGTATGTGTAGACTTAGGATATAACACCCCACCAAATTTTCATCTGACGACGTGTTAATCCAGTCCCACAGTTAACAGTTACACCCTCTATATGAGACATTTAAAGCAATCGCATTTAATTTTATTAAAAGTTTACTTCCAAAAACATAAGTCAATAATCCCAAAATAGAAACATTGTTGTGATCGTAACCACAAGCCAACAGTATTTAAA
Source organism: Rutidosis leptorrhynchoides (assembly GCF_046630445.1). NCBI lineage: Eukaryota > Viridiplantae > Streptophyta > Magnoliopsida > Asterales > Asteraceae > Rutidosis > Rutidosis leptorrhynchoides. Next base: position 155,677,276 of record NC_092342.1, read on the forward strand.
TAGTTATAAAAGTTTCAAATGCGAAAGTAAATAATGTTCTTTAAAAGTATGCTGACTCCAAGGCCAGACCATGCAGCAAACACAGCGGAAGTCTACCTCTTAAGGACCTGAGAATAAAACACGTAAAAACAGGTCAATAATAATGTTGGTGAATCTACAGGTTTAAAATAATGTATCAGTATCTGTAAAATAGTTATCAGAAAAATAGTTTAATTTCCTTGACCACGAGATTTTACAAGTACAACTCCAAGTTGCAAAACGTTTGCATAATCTATGAGCACCTGAATACTAGCAATGACCCGAGTATAGAAACCACTATACCAGCCTTTACCTCATAAAATGTTATACACTTGTTCGAGTGTATCTAATGTTCAAAGTAAATGATCCACAGTTAATATTGTAGGGTGAGGTTGTCAACCTAACAGATCCCTCCATCTAAATTGTGCTTACACCGATCATAGCCAGGCTCCAGACCAACGTACACAGCGGGGATGCTGTGTCCCATTAGGGGGAGGATTGTAACATCCGTTCCACATCGGTTGGAGAGGGGAACGAAGCATGCCTTATAAGGGTGTGGAGACCTTTCCTAGCATGACGCATTTTGGGACCACAATCGCAGCAGATCCCATGAGAACTCTGCAGTTAAGCGTGCTCAGGCGAGAGCACTACCAGGATGGGTGACCTCCTAGGAAAGTGCTCATCGTGTTTGGTCGCCAAGAAAAATCCGTGCGCCTACGGGCAAAGCGGACAATATCATGCTATGGGGAACGTGTTACCTGGGATGTTACATAGGAGGACCGTTGTCTTTTGGTTTTGGAATCTCCAAAGTCTTTGGTGTTTTACGTAAAGTAGTCTTAGAGTACATTGAGGATTGGTACACTATGGGTTTGAGATTGGTCTTGGCAAAAGTCAGCTATTTTTTCATAGTCTTGGGGGTAGACTTTGAAGCATTGGACAAGTTGGACTCAGTAACTTGGATACTAACTAACACTTTTGGTTTTGGAGTGTCAGTGAAAGCTTGTTTAGCTTTGAGTCCAGAAAACATTCTATAAGAACCAAACATAGAAGGATTATTTGGGACCATGCATTTTCTATCAATAATGGACAAATTATGTTCAGCATATATGATATTATTAGCTAAGTCCTTAGTTTTTATGATATCATATTAGTCATGCAAAATAAGCTTTTCTTTTTCAAGTAGGTTCACTAAAACATTTTAAGCCCTTAATTTCTAGACATAGATCATCTACTGAAACTAAGACTTCTCCTTCCTTAAAGTTGTAGGTAGATTATGCACTAGGAACTTCAGGTATTTTCTCAATTGTTGCTAGAATTTTCTTGTCGGTTTCACAAGTAACCTGCAGATCTATATTTTCTCGTTCTAGCTTGTCAACAAATTGAGTAAGGTCAGTCTCAGCATCCCGAGCTCCTAAAGAGATAGGTTCTTTCTCGGGTTATGGTTCTAACTTAACTTCTGGAATCTTGGGTTGAGATTCTAAGAAGTGATCTAGTGATTTGGACCTAGATGATTGTAACATACGTTCAACAATGTCAAACTTGGTCAAGAGAGAATTACTAAAGTCTTTGAGTTGTTTTGCTAGACCTACACAATTGATGGAGTCATTCACAGATCTTGGGTTTGAGTCCCGTGATTCAGTGTTCTTTGAAATCATCTCACAAAAATTAACAACTTGATTTGCAATTTGATATTCAACTTTATGAGCATTGGAGACCAGTTTGTTATTTTGGGATTCAATGACAGTGATTTGGTGTTATAAAGCCTTAATGATCATTTGAAATTTGAGTTCATTGTCAAAATATTTGATTTTGTTTTCATCAAGTTCGTCCTCCAGACTAATGATATATCTTTCTAAAACCAAGGTTGGTAAATAGATTATACGCTTTTTAGGGGTGTTATAATATGAACCATCTTTTCTCATGTAAGTTGCATTTATTTGTGTCATAAATTAACGACACCTCACATTTCATTTTTGTTGATTGATTGGCTATTCTCTCCTCAATCTCACTTTCATTGACAAAAGTGAGTCTTTCTGGCAAGCCTATCTTAATATATTTACCATCATATAGACTAGGTTCGACTTTGGAGATGTTTGACTGTATTTGAGGATTTTCGAACCCTAACCCTTGGTGTTTTCGATATGAGTTTTTGGGTCGATTCATGAACAGAGCTTGTTTAAAAATGTGGCCATCTAAGACTACTTTAGCCTGGTCAGGTTTGAAAGTTTTTTTACAAATAAACTTAGTTGGGTTTTTTAGTCTAAGTTTTTTGTAACTAACTTAGAGCATTCAGAAGTCTTCTCGGCCAGGTCACTCAAAGGCTTTCTAGTTTTCTGTTCCACGGTCTCTAAGAAAAGTATCTTAGAATCATTAAGCTTCTTAAGTTCTTTTTCAGCGTCTTTAACTTTTTTCATGAGAACTGCATTCCTCAGTTTAAAATCTGTCCTTTCTATCCGTAGAAGTTTCACACTACTTTCTAGCTCTATTAATTCAGTTACTTTTTCAGCTAGATCTTGTTTTATTTTCAAATAAGTATGATTTGACACTTTTATTTCCAATTCTGATTCAACCTAGAGTTCTCATTATTTAATTCGCTAATTTGACTAGCAAATGATCTAAGATCTCCATTCATCTTGGCAAAGTTGTCTACATACATATCAGGTAGTATACGAAACACACAATCGGTATTAAAAGGTACAGATTCAGATTTAATGGGCAGCTTTATTTGGACACGTGGGAGTGGGGTATGACAAGCAGAGCTCACATGCAATTGTATCATTTTGATCAAGAGGTGTCTCATGACATGTTTGCAGTACATCAGATATAAATTCAGAATTGTTTTGCACAGAGTTATAATATTCATGAATTATATCAAAGTATAGTTGTACCACTTCCTCAACATTGAAGGACACGTGATCATCACGGTTTGCCATGTTAAATGGACGGGTGTTCAACCAAGGGCTTAGGATATACAAGGTTTACGAGTAAACCACGAAACGACAAATAAACTTAAGAAATATCACTTTTCTCCAGCTCAAAATATGATTCACGTGAATCAAATTTTGAAAATGAGGTTTCGTTGGTTTTCTTTAACTTTCCGTTAAGTGTCTGTTAAGTGCACGTTTTGGAATTCCCTCCAAAAATTTTCGACAAAAATTAATGTCGTAACCTTTTGAGATATGAACTACAATGTGACCGAGAGGTTGAGGAAAAATTATGACTTTTTCCAAAAAATTTCGGCAAATTTCGTTTAAAATTGTGCGTTTTCAGGTGGTTTTTGGGGCTGGAAAATTTTCTTCCTTGAAAATTTAAATCTCGCGTAAAAATGATCTTTTGAGTTCAAGAAAAAATTTAAATTTTACTTTAGTTTTCCCGCCTTTTTTTTCGAGCACTATATATTTTCGAACAACAGAGATTTCGAGCATCAACCTTTTTGAGCACTCAAAATTGAAGAACATATCACCGGAGTTGGTGGAGGAGGACGGTGGTGCGTGACGGTGGACATGGTAGAACGTTCAAATCTCAACCAAAATGTATGAAATTTTGCAGATAGTTGCATTAGACCACGATGAACACAACTACATTTCCAGATTTTGAAAACACTTTACCTAAATCACGGATTTAAGTTAAATCAGTGACATTTTTTAAAAACGACAAAATTCGTGGATATCCCTTGTTGCTTCGAATCGAAGGTTGAGATTTTAGATACGCATTTATTAAAGGATTACCAACATTTCTATTTAAACACATTTTCAGATTTGCTCTAAATCATTTAAACCCAAAAAGTCAACAGAAAGTCAATTTTCTTTATAAAAAAATGTTTTGGAATAGTTGAGCTGATTTGGTGAACTTGTTATGAAATGATGTTTGTGTAGAAGTTATTGTGAACTGATTTGGTGTTTTGGGATAAGTAAAGATGATAAGATTTGGTAAAAAAAAATAGAATTGGGTGATATTTTTGGATAAAAATTCATACAAAACCTGTTTTTAGTTAAGATCGGTACTAGATAAAGATCTAGTCCTTGCTCTTGATACCAATTGTTCGTCCCAAATCTAGCTAAGGTCGATCGGTTTTGTTAGTGTAAGTAGGTTTGGTTGTTAAGAACAACTGGTATGATGATAAGATTGAGAGAGAGAGAGACTTGCAAGTAGTGAAATGTGTGATAACTCAACTAGTTGTAAAGTGGGTGGGAGGCTGCTTTATATACTAGCAACCTCCTTTAGTTACAAGGGTGGTAAATATCATTTACCATGGTTAAAGTAACTAATACAATAATAAGTAAACTACCTATTACATTAGTAGCACTAAAACCACATGTCATATAAGATAATATTCATTGTCAACAACGCATCAACCCAACCATTTGGTCTAACTTTTATCACTAGTCATTTACATACTTTTTGAGCCCATTATGAAATAACAACTTAGAGAAACTTAATGGGACATGTAAAGCCACTTAGAATTAGGGACACTCGATACGAATCACCGTACCACTCGCCACACTCACACATATTTTTTATCAGGCTGTTTCGTAACATTTTCACGGCTGCTTTTGGGTCTTTTTCGGGCTGTTTCAACTGCTTTCGGGGATGTTTTCATTCGACTTTTCGAGACATGGTTTTGACTCAATTTACAAAGATTAATATATTAAGATTCCTCAACTAACAACCATAACTAGAAAACTCGTTGGTACATTAAATATGTGTAAATCATAACACAATTTATATATTAACAAACATAATGAATTTTCAAATAAGCATGTCATACCAATAATTTTTATATTGAGAGGAAAATTCTTTCCTAAATGATCCTAGTACCACCTAGATTATCTGTACATTATCTCGAATAATGAAATTTCAAAGATGAATGAATTACCAAATGAATACGACCATCGAACCGAATATTGCAAATACACAAGTATGATCACAAAATAAATTCAAGAAGAGAGTATTTAATATTCTTCATTATTTATATTTATAATATTAGCATATAATTTTTATGTGATTATTCTTATTACTACAAGATTATAAATTTGATTAATACACTATTTTTTTCATTGTATTTTGACTAACAAAAATATGTAATTTTAAATCAAGTTTTGACATGATTTTTATAAGATATTATTTCGGAATTTTAAATCTTATAAAATGGTAATGTACTCTTAAGAATGTAAAATGAAACATAGATTACATTACATTAATACTTGAACATCAATACAACCTTGAATTTCCATCAAAATAAATCAAACACGTAGCAAACTGGGATGTAAAATGTTGCTGAATTTTTAGGCCAAGGAAAGGATGGAAGAAAGATATAGAACTTAAGAATTTTATTTGCAAATTATAACTTCAAGTATGGTGGAAAGTCTGATAAAGAAAGATCATTAATCTAAAGATGAGTGGCTAATAACTTTGTAAGTAATGGTGATAAAAATTAAGTTATTATTAGTAGGTTACAAAGACAAGGTATCCAAAGGTCTTTTTTATGAATGAATCTAGACATGTAAAAGATGTAAGATTAAATAATATGTCATGGTATAAGATTTCATTAGATATGTGACAACATAATTATTATTTAACATTTGTTAACTTTATTATTAAACTTAATTATATTAAATTTAAGATAAAATCTAAACTTTACTTACAAATTACTATAGATCCCAAAACATATGTCTAAAATATAATCAAAGTTATGGTGATAATTTTGTGGGATATTACAATCATCCTCATTCTCACATCATCATCGTCGTCATATCATCCTCATCCTCATCATCAGCATCTGTATTGTTATCATCATCGTCATCCTCATCCTCATGCATCTTCATTATCATCCTCACTAACATCATCATGTTGATCATTGTCATCATCATCATCGTCATTATTGTCAGCATCATCATCATCATCATCAGCGCCATCATCATCGTCGTCATCATCACCGTCACATTCCACCATCACATATCAACGTCACATTCCACCGTCACATATCAACGTCACATTCCATCGTCCTATATCAACATCACACACCACCTTCATCATCGTCGCCGGCTTGGTGACAAATTCCAGAACAATCCAGAAAACACAGAAATTCGAACGATTTGAATAAAGGACAATGAAGCTGCCGTCTTATCACCCAAGTCGCCGGCTAGATAATGTTTAGTGTACTTAAATCCCAAGAAATATCTAAAAAAGGCAACAAAATTAGAAAGATCCTGTATCACTAAATTCGTCAGCCTGTCGTTGAAGCCGCCGGCTTGGCCAGCACTGATACGCGTTTTCATGCTTGAGGATTACGTTTAACTTGATGAAGGAGTAACCGACTAAGCGTAGCCGACAGCTTAACCCCAAAGCCGCCGGCTTGAGCCACCGATTCTGAACATTATAAATAGAGGCCATTTGTTATAGTTTTCAATGTACAATTTTGTTTACTCTTTAGGGTTTTTCACCTAAGTACGAAAAATTCTTAGTTTTTAAGTTTTTATTCAAGTTTCAATCAAGTTATAATTCAAATTTTATCTTCATTCTACCTTTAAGGTACATGTCGATCTTATTTTATTGTTATTCGTTCATTTTGTTTACTGTTTTTTATTAATCTTCATCTACCATTATGAACTGAATGTTCATAGTGGTTGCGTGGATGAAAACTAACTTTGTCTGGGAATCAGATGAATCTGCCGGTTTCCTCAGTACAAGCTGCCGGCTTGACTGAGCCCAAGCCGCCAGCTTCATGCTTCATGTTGTGCTTCATAAGCATAGCATGTCAAACATATTGCACATAATATAATCATATCTTGCTGAATACATATTGTAAGAACACAAGTAAGTGTAGCATGTTCAAGCTAATATACGTAATCATGCATAACGATCTAATTTATATATATGCATGAGAAACATCTATTCAACATTATGAGCATAGTAGTCGAAGCATGTCAATTAATCATGATCAATAGGGCAGATATGATAAGTCCAAACGTTATCCACATGATAACTTATCATTGAAAAATCATGCACTAAGTTTCAGGTTATTCAACTAAGAGCATATATCTTTGTTTACTTGGTGATGAACATATGTATAACCTAAACATATAGAGCATGTTAATATTTCACTTATCACGTAATGATCAAAGATAAATTAGTGTTCAAATAATCACTTATTAGGTTGACTAGTCCAATTTTAGCACGAGAATGCACACATATATGAGTTTTGGAAGAAATGGTACTGTAATCGAGGAAAGTTTATTTCATCCATAAGCCTTGAGAACATGATCTTCCAATCGCTACCTACTCGACTTTGGTAGTAGAGAGAGCTACAAGTGTTTGTTCCTTTGGGAGCCGAGAGGTTATGCATAAACCAACTAATGCACATACACCATTCTTCTAAACAGTAGCGATCTACCATCATCCGAATCTCTAAGGCACATGATATCCATGATGCATAGAGCCCTTTAGATTTCTTAAAAGATCCTTTTAACGGCTCAAAAGTGTGACATATTGAGACTTTCCTTTGCATGGGTGATGAGCATCTAAGACAATTATTATCGTGTCAACATATGTTAACTTGACTATGAATAATGTTAACTAGTTAACATTTTCCATGTTTCATAGTTAATAATTTGGAGTGTTTCATTAGATCATGAGCATAAAAACATCCAAGCATAATTTTTCAACATGTTAATAAAGCACAAGCATGTAAGCACATAAGCATGATGAAAAACATATGGCATGTTGGATGTAGTAAATATTAAGCACAATGTCCTCACAAATAAAATTCAATTAGCACATTAATGATCCTTACGTGTGTAGAGTAACATTTTTCAAGGTGATTTCAAGTAACATAGGTTCCAAAAAGATAACTCAAGTTGTCAAGCATGAAGATCATATCAGCATACGAGTATGACAAGTAGATAAGAATACAATTATGACAAGTAGATGTTGCACACATAATCATACAAGAAATGAAAACATATATGGCATATGTGAGAGATAAAATAAAGATTATGCGATTTACACCTAGAGTATAATGAGCGAAAACCTAGAGTGAAACCTAGAGTGTAAAGCATAAAATAAAGCATTTTATCAAGCAACATTCTAAGTTTTCCTTCTAATGGGTATCCTAGAGATGTACCTACCTCTTAGAGTCACACATACACCTTTGAGTGATAATCTAGCATTGATTTCCAGAGATGTGTCTAACGCCTTAGCATTTATCTAAAAGGTTAGTGAAACTTTTTATTTTACTTGTTTGTTCTAGGTGTTTGTTTGACGCAAACCTAATCCTAGTTTAGAAATTAAGAGCAAGAATTATAACCTCAAAGATTTAGAATCATCCGACCTGATATGTCTAAGTGTGTTTAAGACATTTTAACAATTCAACAAACGCTTATGCATTTAACTAACAATTATTTTTTTTATCAATTACTACTACTCTAGCAATTTAGAAAAGAATAATATCATTTAAATGTAAGCCTAGAATGAGTTCTTTTATCACAAATGTATCTCATTAAGCATAGATGATAGAAATCATATAACCCCTTTAGTAAGACTACAAAGTTTAACTTTGGAAATCTACACTATACCTAGAAAACGGAGAACATAAACTACACACTTAAGATAAAATTTGTCTCCTATTGATGTAATGCATATATTGACATGTTTTTATGTTATTTCTCATTTTTACTTGCAAGTACATAAGACATTTTACTCAATTATATGCATAATATGTTTCTACTTTTAAACGAGTTATGACCTAATTAGCATGTTAAGATATATGCACATAGTAAACTAGTAGCACATTTATTTACAAGAAATATTACCTCTACCGATAATGGTCCTTCCAATATGTCCATAAAATATTACATCACCATCATCATGTTCTTTGTGCTCGATGTGACATATTTATCATGGACTTGTGTTTTGAGTACTTTTGATTTCATCGTCTTCCAACACATTGTTAACAAACCTACAACTTGTTAGAGACACAAAACATGGTACCCAATGTTTGTTGGGTCCGAGATTGTTAGCATAAAATATTCTCACCATAACTCATCTTTGTACCTTTCTCAAGGAATAGACTATTGTTCTCTTAGACATGTTTATATTTTAAAATTCGGCAAACCAATTTCATGTCTTGTGTGAGAATAATTGATTTTGTACGCTTATAGTTGTTTGAAAATCACTAACACTTACGAGTTGAAAAGTTGACCTTTTAAATGAGTGTTGTTTAGTGACAATAATTAGCTTTACATTAGCAAATATTTAAATCTTTCCAATAAATAATGGAAAACAAATACTGTAATCATTTTAAAAAGATTCAACATCTAAAAGTGTCATATCACGGTCGATCTTAAAATTGCGAAAGCCCATTTTGAACAGAGCCTATGCGATCGATCCACGGTCGACCGTAGGTTCAACAACCGAAAGGTTTGGTACAATGTTGAGTTTTAAAAAGTGATTTTTTGAAAGGTTAGTGATAGGTTCACTTGAGGCGCTTTTTAAAGCCAACTTTAGTTTATCATTTGGTATCTTTGACTTTAAAAATCATTTTTACTATAACACCACTTTTTGTCATTTTTGAAGAAAGATAATTCCTTTTCTTGTTCAAAATAGTCACAAGCTAGTGATTTTAGTTTCAAATTATTATTACCACTAAGTAACCTTTTTTGACTATATGAGTTTCGAGAATACTTATTGAGATGCTTAGAGTCTAATCTTAGATATTATGTCTATCACTTAAGGCTCTAAGATGTGTGATAACCTATGTAATCTAGCAATCAAGATCAATTAATCAACCACACATCAAGTAATAACTCATTTTTTTTTTCATGCAAGGATTCAAGGCACAAGTAATTTCAATTATCACATACATTGCATTGGCCTAAGTGAAATGTCCCGTTCATATTGATTATAAACGTTCCATATTAATTGATTTCATCGCGAGGTTTTGACCTCTATATGAGTCATTTTTCAAAGAGTGCATTCATTTTTAAAACAACCATAACCTTTATTTTATCTATAAAGGTTTAAAGAGCATTACGTAGATTATCAAATAATGATAATCTAAAATATACCATTTACAGACGACCATTACATAATGGTTTACAATAAGAATATATTACATCAAAAAAATAAGTTTCTTGAAAGCAGTTTTTACATAATATCATACAAGCATGGACTCCAAATCTTGTCCTTATTTTAGTATGCAACAGCGGAAGCTCTTAATAATCACCTGAGAATAAACATGCTTAAAACGTCAAAAAAATGTTGGTAATTTATAGGTTTAACCTATATATTATCAAATCATAATAATAGACCACAAGATTTCATATTTCAATATACATCCCATACATAGAGATAAAAATCTTTCATATGGAGAACACATGGTAACCGACATTAACAAGATGCATATAAGAATATCCCCTATCATTCCGAGAAATACTTCGGACATGATAAAAACGAATTCGAAGTACTAAAACATCCGGTACTTTGGATGGGGTTCGTTAGGCCCAATAGATCTATCTTTAGGATTCGCGTCAATTAGTAGATCGGTTTACTAATTCTTAGGCTACCAAGCAAAAGGGGCATATTCGGCTTCGATCATTCACCCATATAATGTAGTTTCATTTACTTATGTCTATTTCATAAAACATTTATAAAACTGCATGTATTCTCATCCCAAAATATTAGATTTTAAAAGTGGGACTGTAACTCACTTTCACAGATTTTTACTTCGTCGGGAGTAAGACTTGGCCACTGGAATTCACGAACCTATAACAAATATATATATATATATATATATATATATATATATATATATATATATATATATATATATATATATATATATATATATATCAAAATATGTTCAAAATATATTTACAACATTTTTAATACATTTTGATGTTTTAAGTTTATTAAGTTAGCTGTCCTCGTTAGTAACCTAAAATTAGTTGTCCATAGTTAGATGTACAGAAATAAATTGATATATATTATCTTGAATCAATCCACGACCCAGTGTATACACGTCTCAGGCTAGATCACAACTCAAAGTATATATATTTTTGGAATCAACCTCAACCCTGTATAGCTAACTCAAACATTACTGCATATAGAGTGTCTATGGTTGTTCCAAATAATATATATACATGGGTCGATATGATATGTCAAAACATTCGCATACGTGTCTATGGTATCTCAAGATTACATAATATATTAGAATACATGTATAATACAATATAAGTTAGCTAGGATATGATTTGTATAGAATTGTTACAATATTTCCCGTAGCTACAACAATCAAAAAAATACCTTATCTTGTTTTACCCATAATGTCTTCGTTTTAAATCCGCTTTGAGTGAATCAAATTGCTATGGTTTCAAATTGAACTCTATTTTATGAATCTAAACATAAAAAGTATAGGTTTAAAGTCGGAAATATAAGTTACAAGTCGTTTTTGTAAGAGGTAGTCATTTCAGTCGAAAGAACGACGTCTTGATGACCATTTTGAAAAACATACTTCCACTTTGAGTTTAACCATGATTTTTGGATATAGTTTCATGTTCATAATAAAAATCATTTTCCCAGAAAAACAACTTTTAAATCAAAGTTTATCATAGTTTTTAATTATCAAACCCAAAACAGCCCGCGGTGTTACTACGACGGCGTATGTCCAGTTTTACGGTGTTTTTCGTGTTTCCAGGTTTTAAATCATTAAGTTAGCATATCATATACATATAGAACATGTTTTTAGTTGATTTTAAAAGTCAAGTTAGAAGGATTAACTTTTGTTTGCGAACAAGTTTAGAATTAACTAAACTATGTTCTAGTGATTTCAAGTTTAAACCTTCGAATATGGTAGTTTTATATTTATGAATCGAATGATGTTATGAACATTATTACTACCTCAGGTTTTGTGGATAAACCTACTGAAAATGAGAAAAATATATCTAGCTTCAAAGGATCCTTGGATGGCTTGAAAGTTCTTGAAGCAGAATCATGACACGAAAACATGTTCAAGTAAGATTTCCACTCGAAATAAGATTGTTATTGTTATAGAAATTGAATCAAAGTTTGAATATTAGTATTACCTTGTATTAGAAAGATATCTTACTGTAAATAAGAAATATTTCTTGAGGTTGGATGATCACTTTACAAGATTGGAAGTAAGCTAGCGAACTTGGAAGTATTCTTGATTTTATGAAACTAGAACTTATAGAATTTATGAAGAACACTTAGAACTTGAAGATAGAACTTGAGAGAGATCAATTAGATGAAGAAAATTGAAGAATGAAAGTGTTTGTAGGTGTTTTTGGTCGTTGGTATATGGATTAGATATAAAGGATGTGTAATTTTGTTTACATGTAAATAAGTCATGAATGATTACTAATATTTTTGTAATTTTATGAGATATTTCATGCTAGTTTCCAAATGATGGTTCACACATGTGTTAGGTGACTCACATGTACTGCTAAGAGCTGATCATTGGAGTGTATATACCAATAGTACATACATCTAAAAGCTGTATATTGTACGAGTACGAATACGGGTGCATACGAGTAGAATTGTTGATGAAACTGAACGAGGATGTAATTGTAAGCATTTTTGTTAAGTAGAAGTATTTTGATAAGTGTCTTGAAGTCTTTCAAAAGTGTATGAATACATATTAAAACACTACATGTATATACATTTTAACTGAGTCGTTAAGTCATCGTTAGTCGTTACATGTAAATGTTGTTTTGAAACCTTTATGTTAACGATCTTGTTAAATGTTGTTAACCCATTGTTTATTATATCTAAAGAGATGTTAAATTATTACCTTATCATGATATTATGATATATTAATATATCTTAGTAAGATATATATACAGTTAAATGTTGTTACAACGATAATCGTTACATATATGTCTCGTTTCTAAATCATTAAGTTAGTAGTCTTGTTTTTACATATGTAGTTCATTGTTAATACACTTAATGAAATGTTTACTTATCATTTATCATGATTAAACATAGTGTATCAATATATTAATATGATTCATATGTATTTAGTAAGACGTTGTTATAACGATAATCGTTATATATATCGTTTCGAGTTTCTTAATTCAGTAAACTCAATTTTATGTATATAACTCATTGTTAAAATAGCTAATGAGATACTTACTTATCATAATATCATGTTAACTATATATATAATCATATATATGTCATCATATAGTTTTTATAAGTTTTAACGTTCGTGAATCACCGGTCAACTTGGGTGGTCAATTGTCTATATGAAACCTATTTCAATTAATCAAGTCTTAACAAGTTTGATTACTTAACATGTTGGAAACACTTAATCATGTAAATAACAATTTCATTTAATATATATAAACATGGAAAAGTTCGGGTAACTACAGTACCTACCCGTTAAATAAATTTCGTCCCGAAATTTTAAGCAGTTGGAGGTGTTGACGTATCTTCTGGAAATAAGTTCGGGTATTTCTTCTTCATCTGATCTTCTCGTTCCCAGGTGAACTCGGGTCCTCTATGAGCATTTCATCGAACTTTAACAATTGTTATCTTGTTTCGCTTAAGTCTTTTAACCTGACGATCGATTATTTCGACGGGTTCTTCGACGAATAGAAGTTTTTCGTTGATTTGGATTTCATCTAATGGAATAGTGAGATCTTCTTTAGTAAAACATTTCTTCAAATTTGAGACGTGGAAAGTGTTATGTACAGCCGCGAGTTGTAGTGGTAATTCAAGTCGGTAAGCTACTGGTCCGACACGATCAATAATCTTGAATGGTCCTATATACCTTGGATTTAATTTCCCTCGTTTACCAAATCGAACAACACCTTTTCAAGGTGTAACCTTAAGCATGGCCATCTCTCAAATTTCAAATTCTATATCTTTTCTTTTAATGTCGGCGTAGCTCTTTTGTCGACTTTGGGCTGTTTTCAACCGTTGTTGAATTTGGATGATCTTCTCGGTAGTTTCTAGTATTATCTCCGGACCCGTAATCTGTCTATCCCCCACTTCACTCCAACAAATCGGAGACCTGCACTTTCTACCATAAAGTGCTTCAAACGGCGCCATCTCAATGCTTGAATGGTAGCTGTTGTTGTAGGAAAATTATGCTAATGGTAGATGTCGATCCCAACTGTTTCCGAAATCAATAACACATGCTCGTAGCATGTCTTCAAGCGTTTGTATCATCCTTTTGCTCTGCCCATCAGTTTGTGGATGATAGGCAGTACTCATGTCTAGACGAGTTCCTAAAGCTTGCTGTAATGTCTGCCATAATCTTGAAATAAATCTGCTATCCCTATCAGAGATAATAAAGATTGGTATTCCATGTCTGGAGACGACTTCCTTTAAATACAGTCGTGCTAACTTCTCTATCTTGTCATCTTCTCTTATTGGCAGGCAGTGTGCTGATTTGGTGAGACGATCAACTATTACCCAAATAGTATCAAAACCACTTGCAGTCCTTGGCAATTTAGTGATGAAATCCATGGTAATGTTTTCCCATTTCCATTCTGGGATTTCAGGTTGTTGAAGTAGACCTGTTAGTTTCTGATGCTCAGCTTTGACCTTAGAACACGTCAAACATTCTCCTACGTATTTAGCAACATCGGCTTTCATACCCGGCCACTAAAATGTTTCTTGAGATCCTTGTACATCTTCCCCGTTCCAGGATGTATTGAGTATCTGGTTTTATGAGCTTCTTTAAGTACCATTTCTCTCATATCTCTAAATTTTGGTACCCAAATCCTTTCAGCCCTATACCGGGTTCCGTCTTCCCCAATATTAAGATGCTTCTCAGATCCTTTGGGTATTTCATCCTTTAAATTTCCCTCTTTTAAAACTCCTTGTTGCGCCTCCTTTATTTGAGTAGTAAGGTTAGTGTGAATCATTATATTCATAGCTTTTACTCGAATGGGTTCTCTGTCCTTTCTGTTCAAGGCTTCGGCTACCACATTTGCCTTCCCCAGGTGATAACGATGATGGAATTTAACAAGTTTCTCAACAACATGTTCATGTAGTTTACATAATCGTAAAACCAATTTTAAGATAGTTAACATAGCGGAAGCATTATTAGAACAAGTATATTTGTAAGACCATTCTTGTCAAATTCCTTATTCATATCAAGTCATGGATCATGCTTACATATAAAATAAGTGAGTAAGGAAGAAAATAATACCTCCTCAACTTAATTGAGGGTGAGTTTGAAGAGGAAGAAGATGATGAAACAATGCACCAATACACCCTTGATATAGTTAGGCTTTAGAACCTTAATGAGCTAGCAACCTAAGCTTGAAACCCTCTTCTTTCGCACCCTGAAAACTGGACAGCAGCAAGTGAAAGAATGATGATGAATGAAGCTTCAAAACTATGAAACCTCAAGGGATAATACCCCAAACTTGTACCCAACACCTAATACTATGGTTAGGATTTAATTATACTTGATTATCACTTGAAGAACCAAGCTAATGAACCCTCTTTTTCTGCCCAAAATCACGACAGCAAGAAGGCAGCATGAAGCAGTTTTTTATGGTTCTTTTCTATCACTTGAGAGAATGTTTGTGCATGTACACTTAGTCTTTGGTCAAGGGACATACTTATGTGTAATTGTATCATAGAAAGCAACAAGAATCTTGCATATTTTGTCCTCCTTGGAGACCTAAATGCAGTCCACTAAGAGGTGGTTTTAATTTTTATAAAACTTGGTAGTTTTATAAAAACTTGATATAAAAAAAATATGCATTTGTTACTTATATATATTTTATAAACCAACTTATAAAATATACCACAACATAATTATTTAAACCTTTAAATAATTAAATATAAATTATCCAAATAATTTATCTAAAGTGATAATATTTTAGAAAACTGATTTTCTAAAGTCCAAGTGTCGCGTATTTACTTAATGATCCAATCGTTAAGTTCAAGTACGTTTAAGGTGTCGGTAAGCTTGTTATTGGGTATGACCCGACTTGGATCATAACATGTTAGCCACATTAATTAAATATGTCTCTCGGGCATACGAAAAACTTACAATCTCCCACTTGCACGAGAAACATAAGAAATTAATGCAAGTGATGGATACCACCTAACGACCGTCCACCACCCCCAATATATTATGACTTTGTGCCATTCAATAACATCATCCCTTTCGAGTTCCCATCTCGAATATGAATAGGTGAATATTTTCATCATATCCTTTCGTCCTAGATGTCATGTTAAATCCAAGAGATACAGAGTGATCACTCTCTTCTAGATTTAACTTTATCAGGCCTTAGACATCTGACTCTCAATGAATAAGAGGGACAAATTCCATCTTGACTACATACGTCCTAA
The DNA here is from genome assembly GCF_046630445.1 of Rutidosis leptorrhynchoides. Classification (NCBI taxonomy): domain Eukaryota; kingdom Viridiplantae; phylum Streptophyta; class Magnoliopsida; order Asterales; family Asteraceae; genus Rutidosis; species Rutidosis leptorrhynchoides. The sequence goes on from NC_092342.1 coordinate 155,693,629, forward strand.
ATATATACCTTGCATTATCCCTGAGCTCTTCCTTGTGAACTACCATATTTCAGAATAGCGAAGGAAAGAATCAAGGCACAATACTTGGTAAATATCCAAAACCAATATGTATCTCAGGTCAGAGGATACAATGATATTCGCCTTTACTCAAGATTACATGTGATCAACCACAAAGGCTCCATTTAGTAAATCTTGAGGGCGGATCTTCCAATATTTGTATACTACAAATATCTATGAACCTTGGTTGCAACCTTGCCCCACATTCATCTCGTAAATGTATACCAATCCAAGTTCATAATAGTCTAAACCTCACACTTGCTCCTACAAATGTGATCGACTACGGAATTTAGAATAATTGCTTATTCATGGATAAAATATGCAAAATAGGAACTTAACTCAAAATAAATTAAACCATAATTATATTAATGAGTTTGAACAATTTCGTTCCGTTACAATACTTAAAACAGATCATGACCAATCACTAGAATATCGAAGCCCTAATGCACAAACATGTCCTACATGTTTTGATCCATGTAAGAGCTTCGTGAGAAGATCTGCTATATTAAGATCTGTGTAAACTTTGCGAATACATATCTTTCCCTTTTCAACTTCATCCCTTATGTAGTTGAATCTCCGCTCAATGTGACGGGTCTTTTGATGAGCACGAGGTTCCTTGATTTGAGCAATCGCACCCTCGTTGTCACAAAAGATCACAAGAGGGTCCTGAATGGAAGGGACTACTCCTAAGTCATCGATGAATTTCTTCATCCATGCAGCTTCCTGAGCTGCCAATGATGCGGCGATGTACTCTGACTCTGTAGTGGATAGAGCAACAACATCCTGTTTTGAACTCTTCCAAGAGACCGCACCTCCATTTAATGTGAAGACATAACCGGATTGTGATCGAGAATCATCACGATCAGTTTGGAAACTCGCGTCCACGTAACCTTTTACAGCGAGTTCCTCCTCACCAGACCCATATATCAGAAACATATCCTTAGTCCTCCTAAGGTATTTCAATATACTTTTAACAGCAATCCAATGACTGTTTCCTGGGTTATTCTGGTATCTACTTGTCAGGCTAAGAGCGCATGACACATCCGGTCTAGTGCATATCATTGCATACATGATTGACCCAATGGTAGAAGCATATGGGAGTTTCTTCATTCTCTCCTGTTCATCTTTCGTGGTGGGGCACTGAGATGAACTGAGAAGTGTTCCCTTTTGAATAGGTACCAAACCTTTCTTAGAGTTCTCCATCTTGAACCTTTTCAAGATCTTTTCAATGTATGCACTTTGATTTAAACCTATCAGTTTCTTGGATCTATCCCTGTAGATCCCAATCCCCAAAACGTATTGTGCTTCTCCAAGATCCTTAATGGAGAAGCATTTGCTTAACCAAGTTTTAACACCTTGCATTGCCGGAATATCATTTCCAAATAACAATATATCATCCACATATAGTACAAGGAACATGATAGTGCTCCCACTAGCTTTCTTGTATACACAAGCTTCATCACCATTTTTAATGAAGCCAAATTTCTTGGCCTCCTCATTAAAACGATGATTCCACATTCTAGATGCTTATTTCAATCCGTAGATTGACTTCTTTAGCTTGCATACCTTCTTAGGATATTTCGGATCAATAAAACCTTCAGGCTGAACCATGTAGACATCTTCCTCAAGATGTCCATTTAGGAAAGCGGTCTTGACATCCATTTGCCATATTTCATAATCATAATGAGCAGCAATGGCAAGTAATATCCTAATAGACTTTAGCATTGCCACAGGCGAAAAAGTTTCATCATAGTCAACCCCTTGAGTTTGAGTGAAACCTTTTGCTACAAGTCTAGCTTTTTATGTATCCAAGTTTCCATGTATGTCGGTTTTCATCTTGAAAAGCCATTTACAATCAACTAGCCTTGAGCCAGTAGGTTGTTCAACAAGTTCCCAAACTTAGTTGTCATACATGGATTGCATCTCAGCGTTAATGGCTTCCTGCCATTTATCCTTATCAATCCTTGATAAAGCATCTTGGTAGTTTGTTGGTTCATCCAAATCAACCACATAGCAACCATCCATGAGAAACCCATATCTCTCAGGAGGATTACTAATCCTACCAGATCTGTGAACGTCTTGTGTATTTTGATCATCCATTTGATCACTCTCAACATTTTCATGTTGAGTGCTAGTGTCAACCAATTGTGTATCATCTACTTGATCTTGAACTTTTTCAAGATCTATCTTCCTCTCACTATTTCCTTCCATTAGGAACTTAGTTTCAAGGAATTCAGTCTTTCGAGCAACAAATACATTTTGCTCGGTTTGATCATAGAAATAGTATCCCATATCATCCTTGGGATATCCTATGAAGATACACTTCGTGGATCGAGCATTCAACTTATTAGGGATGTAACGCTTAGGATAAGCTTCACATCCCCATACCTTTAAGTATGATAGAGACGGAGGTTTTCCAAACCACATCTCATGAGGAGTTCGTTCCACTTTCTTGGTTGGGGCCATATTTAAAATACGAGCCGCGGAGCATAGACAATAACCCCAAAACGATAGAGGTAACGAGCTTCTTGCCATCATAGATCGAACCATATCCATTAGGGTTCGGTTCCTCCTTTCAGAAACTCCATTAAGTTGGGGTGTTCCTGGTGGAGTAAGTTGTGAGATAATCCCACAACTCCTAAGATGATCTTGGAAAGCATCGCTTAGGTATTCACCTCCTCTATCGGTACGAAGTACCTTGATTGTCTTATTGAGTTGATTTTGTACTTCGCTTTGATATTATTTGAATGCTTCAAAAGTTTCGTCCTTATGTCTTAACAAGTAGACATATCCAAAACGACTGAAGTCATTAATGAAAGTAACGAAGTATCTTTCACCATTCCTAGCTATGGGCTTAAAGGGTCCACATACATCCGAATGTATTAATCCCAATAAGTCCTTAGCCCTTTCATAGGTCCCTTTGAAAGGTGCTTTAGTCATTTTTCCTTGTAAACAAGATTCACACACATCAAACGAGTCCATCTCATTTGATTTCAAGAGTCCATTCTTTTGAAGTGTATGCATTCGGTTCTTGTTTATGTGACCAAGGCGACAATGCCATAAGTAGGAATCACTCAAATCCCTTTTGAGTCTCTTGGTGCTAGTATGGTATATTGAGCTACTAGATGATGTATCATCATGAACCAATTCATAAATTCCATTTGAAGGCGAAGCCTTAAAATAGAATACATTATCTAAATAAACATGGATATCATTATTAACAAAATTAAGATAAAAACCACATTGTTTTAAACGGGAAACTGAAATAATGTTTTGACATAAATCCGGTGCATACAAAACATTGTTCAAAATAAGTTCCAAACCACTTGGAAGCTGTAATACAAAGCCTCCTTGAGCCTTCACTTGCACTTTGGCTCCATTACCCATAAAGAGACTTGATGTTCCCGTTTGCTTGCTACTTCTTTTGAACCCCTGCAAAGAATTGCAAATGTGAGTTCCACATCCAGTGTCTAATACCCATGTATTAGAAGAAGTAATACTAAGCTCTATATATACCATATATATGTTACCTGAGGTTTGCCCCGCATCCCTCTTTTCCTTCAACTCCTTAAGGTAGACCGGGCAGTTCTGTTTCCAGTGACCCATTTCACCGCAATCGAAGCACGGGTCTTCCTTGGGGTTTGCTTGTCCGGTAACCTTTTGCTTCTTGTTCTTGTTTTTAGTTGGGGTAACCATCCTCCCCCTTCCCTTGCCTTGATGGGCGGGTCCTTTTCTCTTAGCCACCTTAGGCTTAGAGGTGTTGTTACCTTTTGACCCGCCATCATTGATCATTAGCACGGGTGAAGCCCTTTTACCCATACTTGTTTCGGCCGTCCTTAACATGCCATGAAGCTCACCGATGGTCTTATCCATCCCATTCATATTGTAATTAATTACAAATTGGTCAAACCTCTTTGACAAGGAGTTTAGGATAAGATCGGTGGCTAGCTCATTGGAAATGTTGAGGTTAAGACGGTTTGATCAATGAGGCTTTTCATTTTGAGGACATAGGAGGAGACGGATTGGGTGTCATCCATACGACATGCATGTAGCGCTCGAACCGTTTCGAAGCGCTCGACACGTGCTTGTTGAAGGAACATCTCCTTCAATTGCGTTATCATGTCATATGCACTATGATGTTCAAAATCCTTTTGGAGTTCAGGTATCATAGTCCCAAGCATTAGGCAACCAACTTGCACCGAATCGGCACAATATTTGTCATAGTAAGCCATGCCCTCCGTATCATTCATGTCGGGTTGATCGGGAATGGGGTCCTCCAACACATACGCTTTATCCTCGAGTTTGAGGACAATCCTAAGATTACGGAACCAATCCATAAAGTTCGTTTGGTTGAGTTTGTCTTTCTCAAGGAGAGACCTTAACGATAGGTTGTTTAGGTTAAGTGGTGCGTTTTGCATGTTGTTGTTGTTATTAGCGGCCATCTACAAAATTAACAAAGTTCATTTAAGTATTGATTTCAAATTTAATAAACAATACCCTTTTATATTATAATTGTCTTATTAAATATTAGAATCCAACGGTAAATCAAATTTCGGTTAGGTGACCTTTATCCCGTTATTTGATTTAGCTAGGTAGTCATTTATATGACAATTGCAATCCTTTTGCAACTTCTAAATTATGGGATCATGCAATCCTTTTGCATGGCATATTTATCCCATCAACGCCTATTTGTTCCTCATGCTTCGGTGACCTAAGTTCATGATTCCCAAATCAAGTCGTCCTACTTGTGTAAACATGTAAAATTAACATGCAAGTGGTTAGGTGACCTTTATCTTACAAGCATGTGAATTTTACCTTAACCATATTAGTTTGCTTATAACGGTTAGGTGACCTTTATCCCATTATGAGTTCCCTAATATTTTTAAGTGTCACACAAAAGGATGGCGTTTAACTTGTTTGCTTTGTTGATTAAGGGATTTTAAGTTTTCATTAATTCTAGTTTGAGAAAACATTTATGCCATACACCAACATGCATTTAGTGTATGGTTCATTTGAAATCCATTTTCAAGTCTTGTAATTAAGCCAATTACTTGATATAAACCAATTTATATATGCGATCCTTTTCATGTTCTTAATAACCGTTTATTAATGTCCTTTTGCTACTTTTAATTTAACCATTTAAATTGTCGATATGCATGTTGTTAATAATGTTAATTTAACCAATTAAATTGTCATTTTAGTTTGTTGTTAACTTGTGTGATTAACTTGTAGCATACAAACATACAATCCACAATCATACAAGAAATAAAACAACCACGCATGCAAAACAAATGTGTTCACAATCAAGCCGATTTGGTAGACATTTGTTTAGCCGAAAACAAATGTCACCGGTTAAGGGTTATAACACTAAGTAGGAGATTTCAAAATCTCCCACTTAATCTTGCATCCAAATGCATCTTCCAAGTCTTCATCTTGTATCTTCATTTTTACAAAAAAATATCCTAATACATTTTTCTAGAAAATGAAAATACAACCTAATCTATTTTACATACCAAATATAAAATAAATTACATAACCAAATGAATTATTACATGCCAAATGAATAAATATTATTACAAACCAATTGAATAAATATTAATCAACCATGCATGCAACCAAACACAAGGTCAAGGCTTAGATTGTGAACATTTACATTCAACCAAAATTAGACCAAATGGAAGAACCCAAAAACCATTTTGGGTCTCCTTAAATTCGGCCTAAATTCCAAACCCACCCAAACCCGACAATTTTTGCATTCCATTTTCATGCATGTACTTGAAATGCAAATATAGTGGGTTTAAAGACCATATAAGAAGCATAATCCATGGACCTCGGCTCTAGATACCATTGATGGAATTTAACAAGTTTCTCAACAACATGTTCATGTAGTTTACATAATCGTAAAACCAATTTTAAGATAGTTAACATAGCGGAAGCATTATTAGAACAAGTATATTTGTAAGACCATTCTTGTCAAATTCCTTATTCATATCAAGTCATGGATCATGCTTACATATAAAATAAGTGAGTAAGGAAGAAAATAATACCTCCTCAACTTAATTGAGGGTGAGTTTGAAGAGGAAGAAGATGATGAAACAATGCACCAATACACCCTTGATATAGTTAGGCTTTAGAACCTTAATGAGCTAGCAACCTAAGCTTGAAACCCTCTTCTTTCGCACCCTGAAAACTGGACAGCAGCAAGTGAAAGAATGATGATGAATGAAGCTTCAAAACTATGAAACCTCAAGGGATAATACCCCAAACTTGTACCTAACACCTAATACTATGGTTAGGATTTAATTATACTTGATTATCACTTGAAGAACCAAGCTAATGAACCCTCTTTTTCTGCCCAAAATCACGACAGCAAGAAGGCAGCAGGAAGCAATTTTTTATGGTTCTTTTCTATCACTTGAGAGAATGTTTGTGCATGTACACTTAGTCTTTGGTCAAGGGACATACTTATGTGTAATTGTATCATAGAAAGCAACAAGAATCTTGCATATTTTGTCCTCCTTGGAGACCTAAATGCAGTCCACTAAGAGGTGGTTTTAATTTTTATAAAACTTGGTAGTTTTATAAAAACTTGATATAAAAAAAATATGCATTTGTTACTTATATATATTTTATAAACCAACTTATAAAATATACCACAACATAATTATTTAAACCTTTAAATAATTAAATATAAATTATCCAAATAATTTATCTAAAGTGATAATATTTTAGAAAACTGATTTTCTAAAGTCCAAGTGTCGCGTATTTACTTAATGATCCAATCGTTAAGTTCAAGTACGTTTAAGGTGTCGGTAAGCTTGTTATTGGGTATGACCCGACTTGGATCATAACTTGTTAGCCACATTAATTAAATATGTCTCTCGGGCATACGAAAAACTTACAAACGAATCTCAAATTCGTAATCTGTAACAACCCGTCCTTATCCCCCTGGACGAAATCATCAACATCTGGTCCCATTGCGAGGTGCTGTCCTAAATATGCCATGAAGGACTCCATGTAATATGAGCAAATGCACAGCGGAAGACTTAATTCGTACCTGAGAATAACATGCTTTAAAACGTCAACATAAAGTTGGTGAGATATATAGGTTTGATGCTAGCAGCGTTATAACTATGGACCACAAAATTTCATATACATACATAATACACTCGCAAGTGTATGGAAAAGTCGTTGAGCACTTGGTAACCATACTTAACATTTAAATCACAGCAGCATATTCTTAAATAAACCCTACACCGTACCAAGTGTAGTAACGAAACGAAGTACTGTGCAACCGTTTAAAATTGGTCATCCAGCCCGGTTGGGGTTGTCAGGCCCGATAGATCTATCAACAGGATTCGCGTTTACGCTCCTCACGTAAATATTAGCTACCAAGTATAAAGAAATATGCCATGGTACAACTCAACGTAGAATTTATTTTTGATCACTTGTGTCCATAACGTAAATCATTTATAAAAACAGCGCATGTATTCTCAGCCCAAAATATTTAGAGTTTAAAAGGGACTATATACTCACCATACTGTATTTTGTAGTAAAAATACATATAACATCATTGATCAAGTATAAGGTTGGCCTCGGATTCACGAACCTATACCAAGTATATATATATTAACACATATCACATTTAACCATCTAAGTTTATATATATATATATTTTATAAGGTATTAAGATTAATATATTTATATATAATTATATGAAATATTTTGGTATTTGTATAAAATATAATCTTTTATAGATATCATTTATTTGTTATAATGATATTGTTAATATGAAAAGTAATAATGATAATGAAGATAAATTTAAGAATGATATATTTTTATAATAATCATAATAATGTTAAAATTATACTAATAATGATAATAATATTAAAAATGATATTCTTAATGATAATTCTAACAAAAATAATAATTTTAATATTGATGATAAAAATAATAATAATAATAATATTAGTTTTGATAAAAAAAAATGATAGTTTTTAATAATATTAATAATAATAATAATAATTATAATAATGGAAATGATATTATAAATAATAATAAATTTTAGACTACCTTAAAATGCTAAAAAGGGAGTAAACTGCTCAGGCCGGGACTCGAACCCGCGACCTCTCGAAACACAGCAATACCCTCTACCATTCGTCTGTCGCATTTTATCTGACTAAATCCAGACCCTTAATTACTTAAACCGTCTTTCTGTTTTCTATTTTTTTTATCTCACGGCCCAATAACATATTTGGGTCTCGGCCCATGTGCCTTTAAACAACCCAATACTTAAATCAAAGGTCCCGTATGTCTTTGGCTAATGACAACAGAAAAAAAAACGAAGTATGCCAGCTATTAACCACTAATCAGTGATTCCCAACTTTTTATTAATCAAAGCGTTCCATTCATGGTTGTCGGCCAACAAAGGTACAAAAAAAATATGGTGTGCAATCATCCTACTTCTTTATTAACTCATTCACAGCTTATGTAGTTTCATTTATTTTCATTCCACTATCATCGTTCATCATTTGTTAATAGTAGCAGGAAAACAAAAACTGTGGGTGGCGAATTGAAACAGGAACATAACTATAGCAGCAGCAATTCAGAGTTGCAGGTGGTGGTTTGTGATGGTAGATAGTGGCGGTGTAAAGGTGGTTCGAGCGTGGTGGTTGTGGTGTTCCGGTTGTAAAAAAAAAATGAGTGAGAGAGATAGAGAGAAAATAAATGAAGATGATGCTTGAGATGGTTTGGTACCCGAACCCTAACAGAAGGGAAGAAACGAAAGTGATACAGTAACAAGACAGTGGTATTATAAGGATGTTTGGTGATAACCAATTGTTCACAACCGTCGAGGGTGGTGGGTTTGGTGGTTTCATGGTGACGGTTAACACAAGAAGATATTGATGATGATGTTTTGATGGTGGTTGTTCTTATAGCTCCCGATTAGTTTGATGATGATAACGATGGTTACCGGTGATTGTGGTGGTGATAAATGACGGTTTTTAACAAGAAAGAGAGAGAGGAAGAGAAAGATAGGTGACGGATTGGGGATGATGAAGTGGTGATGGAAGATGGTGATCGTTGGAAGTTTGCAGTATATACAAAGTGATTATAAGGTGTTTGTTTTCATGAGTTTGTTGGACAGAGAATGTACACTACGGCTAGCGATAGCAGTGATAATTTAAATGGGTTTATAATTCAACTGTTAAATATTCGATCGGATAAAATCAAGAAGAAAAGGATAAAATTGAAACAGACGTTTTACCTAATTTGGATTGCTGTAATCCATGATATCAACTTCTAACAATTTTATCAGATAGCAACAAAAATAAATCAAGCCTATTATTGTTTAGGCAAAACAGATTCGTCCCCCTTATTTTTATTTATAGATTATATATTATTAATAATAAATATATATAATAATAATAATAATACAAATTTATAATAATGATAACTATAAAGATTTCTAATGTTAATGATAATAATAACTAAATTAATAATTGTAGTAATGACTAAAGTTATAATTTTCTTTAATACAAATCATAATAATAATGATAATAATAATATTAGTAATTATAATATTCTTCATGTATTAATTTTTATATATTAAAGATAGTAATTTAACAAATATCGATATTAATATTAATATTAATATTAATAATCATAATATATAATCTTATACACATTTTTTTTATTACAAAATATATATATATATATATATATATATATATATATATATATAAAATTTTGCAACAATGGTTCGTGAATCGTCAGGCATAGTCAAAGGGTAATTGCTTATCCGAATATAGATTTAAAAATTTCTAGACTCAACATTACATATTTTGCTTATCGTGTCGGATACATATAAAGATTAAGGTTTAAATTTGGTCGGAAATTTCCGGGTCGTTACAGTACCCACCCGTTAAAGAAATTTCGTCCCCGAAATTTGATAGAGATCGTCATGGATAACAATAGAAATGTTTTCATGACGAATATGAGGTAATAATGGAGTTTTATCCTTATCGAGAGATATAGATAAAACGATTCGATCATGTGAAGCGTACAAATGAAGCTATCACAAAAGAGTGAAATGAGTAAATATATATATTCGTTTCAACCGATGACGTAGTTACTATTGACTTCCGGGATTTAAAGAAAATCTTACGTAATAAGATTTGGTTCTTCAGCGATCAGGATCTTCTTTGATTTAGTGCGGCAATCTGTTTTGATTTCTCTGTCGGATATTTCACTATAAATCTACCCCTTCGTTTCCTTATTTACATATCCCACATCTTCTACTCTTTCTCCTTAATTCCTACTTTAAGACATTTGCCAATATGCTCCATCCCATTCTAATCCTTGATATACTCTTAATTTTTACATCCGTCATCCTTCTTTTTCATCTTCCACCAGAAGAATCTATTTACTTCTACTATACTCTTGCGTTGATAGTGTTTCTAGTTCTCCTGTGTCTCTATATTGCTATCGGCATCGATACATATGGTTTGTAAATTCTGGATGGTTGTTGAGTTTGATATCTTCCAGTCCTCAAGCCAAGCGAGTAATGGTTCAGAATTCGTAGGTATGAAATTTGAAATGAACATAGTTAATTTTCTAAGAAAGAATTGGTTATGGCACGATTTTGATTTTGTCAAATTTCCAAAATACCCTGGAAAAGATAGAACTATCAGGATAATATGTTCCTAATATGTTTGGGAATTGGATAGAATGTAAGAGCCGTGTAACATGGCGCATGATGACGGTACTGTGAATCATCACATTCTATTAGAAACTTAACATGTATTACTGTAATATAATGAAGTTGATCAAGTTTCATTATATTATACTAATTCATGCATCAGTTCCCAACACTACTTCAAAACATTCATATTTTAATTTCGACGACTTCAGAATTTAGAAACTAACACAGTTTCTTTTATGTTGTAACGCAGATGTTATGGAGAAATAAACGATCCCAGATAGGAATAGTTGTGAAAATATCTCCAGAAATATGGAGAATATATATAACGGAAGATATGAAGGTATCTTGTAATATCTTAAGATAAATTGATAATGGAGAATATCATCTGGAAAGGTTTGGAATAAGAAGTAGGGTTCTTACTAACGGGTTCAGCAGGCACTGAATCGTTTGGATACTTTGAAGTCAAACTTATTCTTTATGATTTGTCCACAGTCTCTTTCATACTTTGCTCAATTCGTTTTTTTCCAGTTCCCATCCTTCTCTTTTTCCGAGCTTTACCAACATACTGTACTTTATCGTCAAACTTTTGACTGTTAAAGTCGTTTATGGT